>NC_139590.1:1915999-2366355 GCF_946808225.1 Silurus aristotelis
TACAAATTATGAAAATATTTATTTATAGCACATTGCAACAATGCACAGGATAAAATAAATAAAAATTAAAACTTAAATGCACTGATGTGTACATTAAATAATAATGTACAGGCCCTCTGGCCTGCTGAAAGGTTGTACAATTAAATATGTTCTTTAATAAAAACAAAGTGCATTCAGAACAAGTGCAACTGCTTAAAGATACAATACAACACTATCACTGCGAAACTTCCCGCCTTTTCAGAAACCTCCAGCGCAGACGGAGTGCGCGTGCTCGGAGGGGTTTTGCTTTTCTGTGCGTGTTCCTCTCATATTCAGCATAGCGATCGGATGTTTGGATTTCAGGTGATAAATTAAACCCGACGTGGAGAAAGTCTTTGCAGACGCACCCCATCTTGAAATTTCGGCATTACGTGTTTTGTAAATCGCTCTCCGTGGGTCTTTCTCAGATTTACTGAAACACGTCCACACCGCAGACATGTTGATTTAGACAAGCACGTGCAGGGCGCGGTTTCTGTTTCCGTCATCACAACAAACTGTTTCGGCCACGTTGTTTCGGTGATCAAAGTCTTTCGGCCGAAAACCGAAAGTGCATCTATCTAATCTAATCTAATCTAATCTAATCTAATCTATCTGGGTATGTGAGGTATCTATATTTAGGGAAGTTCTTATTTGCAAAATTGTGAAATGAAGGTTTTGAAACCCCCAGGCTATTTCAGGTGCCAGAGACGTCTCACGTGAGAAGGACCTTGCACTTCACTGCAAACGTCAAGATATAGAAAGACTGGAGATGACAAAGTTTGAAAAACGTGAATAGTTGTATACAATACAATCGATACATACAGAAATACAACTCCAAACGCCTAAAGAGAAACAACTACACATACACACACACGTTATATCCATTTAAACTGAGTAAACAAACACATCCTGCAGTTATGCACAATATACATCATTCCCATCATTCATAGTGAAAAAAACATTTTCATACTTACATATTTATTTCAAAATTCATATAAACAGCAAGAAATTTGACACAAGAAATGTGCATATACATATTTATATATTCATACATGTACACTACATACACAGATCTGTCCATCAATACACACACACACTTTCCCACACATACAACATTACAAATACACACACAGACACACACTTTCCCAAACATACATATACACACATGCACATACACGCACACTTCTCGCTTTCATACGTTCTTACAGCGATTATATGATCAGACTTATTAATACGCGCATTTATGAATTCATACATATCTACATATGTGCGCGCGCGCGCGCACACACACACACACACACTGTGCATAAATACAGACAAAACCTTCTTGCATACCATCATGTGTACATACGCATGCACAAATACCTACATACACACTTTCATACACAGATGCATTGATTTATGAGTGCTGTATATCAGTACTAATCTACATACCTGAACAAACACACACACACACACACACACAATGTAAAGCTTAACTGGAAATGCACTGGCGACTGTTTCACATCAACAGACTGAAGATCCTTAAAGTTACTGCACAACACAAGAACTTTAAGGATGGATTTGGACCTGAAGTAATAACAGTCTACTACACAGGTTAAGGGTTACAGCGTACATGAACGCTTCTGCATTTAACCGTCCACCACTGAACACCTCAACAATGATGGAACTGTAATGAATGGACATTCGGTGTCAAGGATGAGGTTCCCTTTTGAGTCTGGTTCCTCTCAAGGTTTCTTCCTCATATCATCTCAGGGAGTTTTTTAGTCACCACAGAAAAATAAACCCTTGTAAGCACTAAACTTATACATTCTGTTATACAAGATTTTAACCTTAATCTCAATAAAGATGCTTTGGGTCACAATAATGACTAAAGTTTGATGTTTGTCTAAAGAAGGTTTATTTCAGACATTGAAATCAGACACACTTTGACATTGAAGCCACTATCATTAAAGTTGAAAAGTAAATAATATCTGCAGGTCCTGTTACAATAAAAAAAAAAATCTCCGTACAAAATTTAGTATAACGAAAGAATGCGAGTTGAAAAGATAAACAGAAGAGGATGAGATAAATATATACGCACCAAACAGGTTTAACATTATGACCATGTGCCTAATATTGTGTTCGTCTCCTTTTGCTGCTAAAACAGTCGTGAAACCGTCGATCATCACCAGCATGAACTTCTTCAGCAGTTTGAACTACAGGAACTCATCTGTTGGATGACGTCCAGCCTTTGCTCCACACGTGCATCAACGAGCCTTGACCCTGTCACTGGTTCACCACTGTTCCTTCATTGGAGCACTTTTGATAGATTCTGACGACTGCAGACCAGGAACATCCCACAAGAGCTGCATTTTATAAGAGTTTAGGAGACGCTCTGACCCAGACGTCTAGACGTCACTAATGATCGCCCAAATCCTTACGCTCGTCCATTTTTCCTGCTTCTAACATCTACTTTGAGTACAAAATGTTCACCTGCTGCCTAATAAATAAATCCACCCACTAACAGGAGCCATGATGAAGATCATCAGTGTTCTGCACTTCACCACTCAGAATGTTATAATGTTCTACCTGATCGGTGTAGATGTATCCATATTAATGAAACCACATGTGATTAAATAATAATATCAGATCATTCTCTCTCTCTCTCTCTCTCTCTCTCTCTCTCTCTCTCTCTCTCTCTCTCTCGCTCTCTACACACTACTCTAGACAGTTTGCGTAAACTGCTTCACAGTTAAAGTTGTTATTTATCGCACTTACACAAACATCTACATTAATGTAGTCATTGTCAGAGTCGCCCGAATCGTCCTTCTGCTGGAAAACGTCTTTTGTGTTTTCATAATCCGCTTCTTCGTCCGTCTCATCGTCTGCTTGAGGGGTCTCGTATATGTCTCCGGCACCTGTGACGTCTGGTAGCTGGACTGTAGCTGTGGTTTGTAAAAAGAAATGAATAGAAACAAAAAAAATCAACATTCAATAAAGTGATGAAGGGCATCAAAGCTGATAAACTTTCTATGTAAATAATTGATTTTAATCTTTATTTTATTATTAATAAAATTATAATTATGTTCAATAATTGTCAGGAAACAAGTTCTCGGTCTCTCAATTGTTCACTTTTTTTTTATTTTCTTTCCAGAGCACTGACCCTGGAGACTCCTGTCACAAATACACATAAACATAAACCATATGTATTGGGACACCTGACATTTCTACTCATATGGGCTTCATCCTCAAACTGTTAGCACAAAATGTTTCCTTCTCTTGAACCAGGAGACCCAAATCTGTTCCAGCATGACAAAGTGCACAAAGCCAACTTCATAAAGATCTGCTTTACATGGGTTGGAGTAGAAGATCTCCTGCTATAGAGCTCCAACTCTGTTGAACACCTTTGGCATAAATGTTTCACGCTGACTGCACCCCAGGCCTCCTCACCTTCTCAGCTCCATCAGTACCTGACTTGACTTACATCAATGTAGCTGAATGGAATCAGTAAACAGTAAACAGGGACTAAATGTGGAATGTTCAAAAAGATTTTTTTGAACATTTGTATTTTTTTTTACTCACGTTTATTCTTCTTCGAAGAATTCACCTGATGTTTTTGTCTTTTTTGCATCTTCACAAAGCAAATGATGACCGGAACTAGGAGGAGAAGAAGTCCTGCTGCCAGTCCAACAGCAATGTAGGGAACTGGGGATGCTGAATGAGAAACCATCATCATATCATCATGTTTTTAAAAAAACAAAACTGGAGAACAGGAAAATAACAGAACTAGTTTATTTTACTCCACCTTTCACAGTGATGACCAGGAGCTCAGTGGCGGTGGAGGTAAAGTTACGTGAAGATACGCTAACTTCATAAGTACAACTGTAGTTTCCCTGATGGTCAAACTCTGCCTCAGGAAACTGAAAGATTGCTGAGTGGTTCAAATTGGATTGCTTTTTGGTAAATCCATTGAACAACAAGTTGAAGGAACCTCCTGGATACTGGGGTTTAGTGGAGCAGTTGATGGAGAAGGCATAACCCTTTATCACTTCTAGTCCATGAGAGCCCCATAGTCCATGGAACCATCCTTTATCAGCTCTGAAGGAGATATCAGGCTGCTGCAAGTTCACTAGAAGACCACAGGGTATGTCACATAAAATGCACAAGTGCAAACGACATTTAGTGCAACAACACAATGACACTAACGATGCAACACTGAGCAGTACATAGAGCTGACATACAGAAATAAGAAACACTGTACTTAATGGTGATGCTTATGGTGATGCTTCAACAACAGTCATTTGTGCAATGAAAGTGTTTGCATGCATTGCATGTGTGTGTGTGTGTGTGTGTGTGTGTGTGTATCAGTCTCTTATTGAGGAGGCTGAAGGCATGTGGGAAGAAACTGTTTAACAGTCTGGCTGTGAGGCCCCCAGACGCTTCGGTAGCTCTCGATGGCAGAAAGGTGAAGAGTGTGCATGAGTGGTGTTGTGTGTGTGTGTGTGTGTGTGTGTGTGTGTGTGTGGTCAGCCACAAAGCTGGCGGCTTTGCAGATGCAGCATGTTGTGTAAATGTCTGTGCTGGAAGGAACAGTTACTTTTAGTTACTCAACCAATTTTACTCAGTATTTGGCTTCAAAAACTTCACATGTCCAGTTACATTATGGTCAGCTTAGCTGAATCGGATAAATCTATCATGTGCTAGTACAACCCCAATTCCAAAACAGTGTGAAAAACAGAATGCAATGATTTGCAATCTAATAAAAACATATAGTATTCACTATAGAACAAATAAAACATATCAAATGTTTATACTGAGAAAATGTACCATTTTTTTGCATTTTATCAGTAGGAAGAGAAAAAAAAGAAGATGTAAATTGTGGCAGGGAACGTTGTCCATGCTGACCTGGATTGAAGGTGTTCATCATAAAAGAAACCTGAAATATAGAGGTATGCTACTACTTAGTAATTGTTATGTTTACATACTTAAATTCAGACAAATGTGCATTGATTATTAAATGTGTTTAACCATTTTTATTAACGGTTGCAAATGTTTTGTATGGTGTGGGGGTGGAGCATTGTGGTGGGGGAGGTGACAATAGAAATCTCGCCTAGGCTGCAAAAAAGGCTAAAAGTTCATGCGTATGTGAACATGATCGAGAAATGCTACCATCTTCTCTGGGCCAAAGCTCATGCAAAATAATCTGTGGCAAAGTTTAAAACTGTGTTATAGTCAGATAAATACAAATAAAAAAAATGTTTTGCCAACCATGGACACCACGTCCTCTGGACTAAAGAGGAGAGGGACTATCCAGCTTGTTATGATAACAATGCTATACCAAAAACTCCATCTATGACAGCAGCATGGCTCTGTTGTTGAGTCCGGGTGCTGAACTGACCTGCCTGCAGGCGAGACCTTTCACCAATTGACTTTAATGCATCTTAAAAAGAAAAATATGCCAACAAAGACCCAGGAGTGATAAGCAATTAGAATCCAATATCAGGCAAGAAAGAGACAACATTCCTCTCCTAAAATCCCAGCAACCGGTTTTCTCCCAGACATGTACAGACTAAAGAGGGGATGCTACGCAGTAGGAAACAGGGGCCTGTCCCAACTTTTAAGAGGCGTGTCGGTGCAATCATTTTCAAAATTACTTTATTTTTTCTTCAAAATGGTACATTTTCTCAGTTTGAACATTTTATATGTTTTCTATGTTATATTGTAAATAAAATATGGGTTTATGAGATTGCAAATATCACTGCATTCTGTTTTTAATAACATTTGTTTCGGAATTGCAGTTGTATATCAGTCAGGCTTGAAAAGGTCACAATGCCATTTAGAAGCCTACAAGATGCCAGTGCTCCATGGTGGGAACCATTATCTTAAAA
Organism: Silurus aristotelis; assembly: GCF_946808225.1. Taxonomy (NCBI): domain Eukaryota; kingdom Metazoa; phylum Chordata; class Actinopteri; order Siluriformes; family Siluridae; genus Silurus; species Silurus aristotelis. The sequence continues at coordinate 1,921,888 of NC_139590.1, forward strand.
TGGAGAAAACCTTTTTGGAGAACATTAACAACTTATCTAGAAAACCACAAAAGAATCATAAACATCTGAAAAGTACGCCTTAACAATGATGGAACTGTAATGAATAGACATTCGGTGCCACCCAGAGAAGGATGGGTTCCCTTTTGAGTCTGGTTCCTCTAAAGGTTTCTTCCTCATGCCATCTCAGTGAACTTATAGACACTATACTTATACACTCATACTTCAGAACCTCTTTGCTGTATCTCTGTTAAGCTGTTTTGGGACAATGTCCTTTGTTACAAGGTGGTATCAAAAAGTTTAGAGACTTGTTCTGTTTACAAGAAAGTACTTGGTTTATCTACAGTTACACACTATCACATTTAAAATGGTCCCTTCGCACAGCAACACAGTGCTCCCAGCGTTTCTGCCACTTTTTGAACGTGTCCTGGAAGTCTTCTTTTTGAATCGTGTCAAGGACCTTCCTCAAATCGTGTCGGATCTCCACAATGGTGTCAAAGCGGCGAACTTTGAGAAGCATTTTCATCTTTGGGAAGAGGGCGAAGTCTGCAGGAGCCAAATCTGGCATGTAGGGTGGGTGCAGAATGAGATCATGTGGTTTGTTCTCCGATTATTATTATGCACAAGTGGCCAAACGATTTTGACATTTTTGGAGGTTGAGCACGTCAAAGGTTTTCCTGCCCTCTTGTCGTCTTCTAGTGATGATGTTCCGCTCTTGAAGCTGCTCGTAACGCCTCTTATGTCAAACTTATGTCATGTCAAATGTCTGTGGCAGATTTGACACGTTTCATGCAGAATTACTGTAATTTCCGGACTATTAAACGCACCCAAATATAAGCCACACCCACTGAATTTTACAAAGATTTTTATTTTGAACATAAATAAGCCGCACCTGTCTATAAGCCGCATGTCTACACTGAAACTAATGAACTTTACACAGGCTTTAATGAAAGACAGTGTCTGTTACACAGCTTGTATCTAAACAGTAGCCTACCAAGAAAGTCATTGTTCACTGTCTTCCTCCTTCCTTTCACAACTATTTCTCTCAGGAGTTTATCTTTTGTCATCGTTGTGTGTTTAAAAATTACCGTCGGTGAAGCTTTTCTCCCGACGCCGTGCAGCTCAGAACACAGGTGAAGTGTGTTTTTATGCCCGGTTGTTTTCAGCGTGACGAATGATACGCATTTCCTGTAGACAGTCCGAGTGAGTGGCAGGTCAAACTTCAGAGGAACATCATCCATATTTATGATGTGGTGCGGCCCGATTCAGTGGGAAGCGCATCTGATTTAATATAAAGAGTTTCATTGGTTCACCTGAACCCGTTCAGCAATTTCATTGGTCTAATGTTATGGGGTTCAGTTTTTTGGCTTAAAGTTTGTGAAACCGGGAAAAATCCATAAATTAGCCGCTTCATTGTTTAAGCCGCGGAGTTCAAAGCGTGGGAAAAAAGTAGCGGCTTATAGTCCGGAAAATACGGTACACGTTTTTGGTTTTTGTTCTAACTTGCTGTCCATGATAAAATCGCAGACTAGTGTTCAGAGAACATGGTCATACAGATGGGTCTTCAGAACTGTAGACCCTGCATGCACTGGTGTAATATGGAAATGCTTCTTTTTTTGAATATACAGTGAGGAAAATAAGTATTTGAACACCCTGCTATTTTCTCCCACTTAGAAATCATGGAGGGGTCTGAAATTGTCATCGTAGGTGCATGTCCACTGTGACAGACATAATAAAAAAAAAAAAATCCAGAAATCACAATGTATGATTTTTTTAACTATTTATTTGTATGATACAGCTGCAAATAAGTATTTGAACACATGAGAAAGTCAATGTTAATATTTGGTACAGGAGCCTTTGTTTGCAATTACAGAGGTCAAATGTTTTCTGTAGTTTTTCACCAGGATTGCACACACTGCAGGAGGGATTTTGGCCCACTCCTCCACACAGATCTTCTCTAGATCAGTCAGGTTTCTGGCCTTTCGCTGAGAAACACGGAGTTTGAGCTCCCCCCAAAGATTCTCTATTGGGTTTAGGTCTGGAGACTGGCTTGGCCATGCCAGAACCTTGATATGCTTCTTACAGAGCCACTCCTTGGTTATCCTGGCTGTGTGCTTCGGGTCATTGTCATGTTGGAAGACCCAGCCTCGACCCATCTTCAATGCTCTAACTGAGGGAAGGAGGTTGTTCCCCAAAATCTCGCAATACATGGCCCCGGTCATCCTCTCCTTAATACAGTGCAGTCGCCCTGTCCCATGTGCAGAAAAACACCCCCAAAGCATGATGCTACCACCCCCATGCTTCACAGTAGGGATGGTGTTCTTGGGATTGTACTCATCAAAAGTTCTATTTTAGTCTCATCTGACCACATGACTTTCTCCCATGACTCCTCTGGATCATCCAAATGGTCATTGGCAAACTTAAGACGTGCCTGGACATGTGCTGGTTTAAGCAGGGGAACCTTCCGTGCCATGCATGATTTCAAACAATGACGTCTTACCATTACCAACAGTAACCTTGGAAACGGTGGTCCCAGTTCTTTTCAGGTCATTGACCAGCTCCTCCCGTGTAGTTCTAGGCTTATTTCTCACCTTCTTTAGGATCATTGAGACCCCACGAGGTGAGATCTTGCATGGAGCCCCAGTCCGAGGGAGATTGACAGTCATGTTTAGCTTCTTCCATTTTCTAATGATTGTTCCAACAATGGACCTTTTTTCACCAAGCTGCTTGCCAATTTCCCCGTAGCCCTTTCCAGCCTTGTGGAGGTGTACAATTTTGTCTCTAGTGTCTTTGGACAGCTCTTTGTTCTTGGCCATGTTAGTAGTTGGATTCTTACTGATTGTATGGGGTGGACAGGTGTCTTTATGCAGCTAACGACCTCAAACAGGTGCATCTAATTTAGGATAATAAATGTAGTGGAGGTGGACATTTTAAAGGCAGACTAACAGGTCTTTGAGGGTCAGAATTCTAGCTGATAGACAGGTGTTCAACTACTTATTTGCAGCTGTATCATACAAATAAATAGTTTAAAAATCATATATTGTGATTTCTGGATTTTTTTTTTTACATTATGTCTCTCACAGTGGACATGCACCTACAATGACAATTTCAGACCCCTCCATAATTTCTAAGTGGGAGAACTTGCAAAATAGCAGGGTGTTCAAATACTTATTTTCCTCACTGTATTAATTGTGTAATCAAATGGGGGAAAATTTCAGCAACGTTTAATAATAAATGAATCACATAGCACTAGTTGGTATAACATCCTGTTTGTACTTACCCACAGTAATGTTAATGAAATTGCTCCTGGATGATTGGGAGCCTTTGAATATGTAGTCACAGTTGTACAGGCCCTGAGATGACGCATCTGCAGTCAGAGTAATTTCCATTGCAGACTGCAGAGTTTTTATAACGGAATTATTTTTATACAAAGTGCATTTTGAAGGGGTGTCCGTTTGGTTGGTGATACAGCTGAACTGAAGGACTTCTCCAGGTTGGACCACAGAGTATAAGGGGTTCAAGGTCAGTGTGGGTATCTGCAAGTCTTATTATAAAGATAGTACAGTATGATTATAGTACGAGTATAATGATGTTTGAGACAAAACCAGTTGCAGAAAACTTCATACTTTCCTATATGCATGATTAAGATTAGCTTTTCCCATCATGCAGCAGCAGAGCAATGCAAAAAGCATCATGCTAATCAAGCAAATGTTGTAAGAACAGAATAGCAGAAAAAAGTGTGATCTCTGTGACTCTGATTGTGGCATACCTGCTGGTACCACATGAGCTGATGTTTGTTTTTCAGACACTGCTAAACTCCTGCTGGTATTTTCAGCCACAAAAGTTGCTACAGCTTGCGTAGAATGGTGCAAAAACCACCCTGTGATCATGTTTCATTCCTGTTGGCCCAAAACAGGAATCCGAGGCTATCACGGGGACAGATAAAACTTCATCTGTCTAGTTTGGACGACTCTGTTGTCAAGGCAGCCTCAGATTCCTGTTATTGACTAGACAGGAATGGAGTGTGATGTAACCCAGCCATCCATGTTTCAGAGCTTTGTACTGTACATACTACTGTTACTGAGTAAGTGTTGAGTTATTAGATCCTTCTAAACAACTTAAACCAATCTCGACTCTTACCAACAACTGGTTTTCAGCCAAAAACTGTCACTCGCTTAATGTTTTTTGTTTCTCACACCATTCAGTGTGAACCCTAAAAACATTTGTGTGTGAAAATCCGAAAAGATCAGCAGTTTCAGAAAAACTCCAAACCAGCACGAGGTACAAACAATGAGTGAAGCTCTTGAGTGCTATCTCGATGATGCAAGATTATTCTGCATCGAGCTCCTGCCACATCTTTGCTAAACAGGTTTATAGCTGTTCCTAATTAAGTGGGTCTTCAAATGAATTCACTCAAGTGTTAAATGAACAAATTAAACATGTGGCAGCTTGCGCATTTTATTCTCAAAATGATTGCAGTTTCTGTACTAACACCTTGAAAAGATGCTTAGATGTCAGATGCTGTATATCCCAAAGTGTGTGTAATCCTTAATATGGTTATTATTCTGAAGGATTCTCCAGTGTCAGAGTGTTGACAGAGGTACATTATTCTACACTGTAGAGTTTATGCATTTCAGTTGCATTGCATATGAAATAAAATGGCAAGCAGATAAAAGAAATAAATAATAGTTAAATAATTAATTAAAGAAGAATAAAAAATAATAATTCGACACCATCACAATTCCAATATTTTGAAGAAATATAGAGTATACATATATATATAAACATTGGCAAAAATATTCACTAGAGAGTAAATCTACTTATAGTTTACATGCAAAATAAACTTACCAGCCATTAGGGAACTGTTAATAAAACTGGCTATGGAGAGAAAATAAAAAGGTGGAATTTTTGTTATTGGCTAATTATTTGAATGTAACACAATTTTTTTTGTAATGCATTACTATTTAATTAATGCTGTGGGATACCCAATGATCAGCATCCCACATAGGTTCCTGTAACAAACCCGATTTTGTCAGAGGTTTTCCACCAGCCCTCTTCACAGAAGCTAATCGTGAGGGTTTATAAATGTGGATGTCTTTTTTTAATTCAGTCACCAGTTTTCAAACTCAAGTTAAATATGTCTAGTTTTGTTTGTGCGACTTGAGTGCGACCACTCCAAAATCTTCAAAACAAGTTTCGAATTGTGTCACATTTCGGACATGAAAAAAGTCTATTTTAATTATATATAACTCTCAAATAGAAATATATTTGAGATAAAAAATAAATAAATAAATAAATAAATAAAAAAGAAAAAGTTATTGATAAATTTAGCATTTACCTATTATAAAGGTGAGACACAGTCTTGGCATCCTGGTCCCTGAAGAGTTCTTCAGTTTGATGTCAAATTCACTACTGAGATCCATGAGATCATGCAGTGTTTTTTTTTTTTTTGGAGAGGTGGAGCCTATTCTGAACATTTCCTGCTAATGTAACCAAACTAGGCAATTATAATGTGCAATAATCCAGTCAAGTCGGCTTTATTGTCATTTTAATGATATACAGTGCAGTACAGTGAAACGAAACGTTCTCCAAGGACCAAGGTGCTACAGCAAATATCATAAATTAACAAAGGAAACACAACTAACACAGAAGTACACATACTCCAGACTACCAACAGAAAGGTTACACGTGCAACATTTACTGCAAAAAAAGGAAGGGGAGAGGAAGAAAAAAACACAAGCAAACAAGAGACAGCATGAGAAAAGAAAAAGCAATAAGACTGTAGTGCCGACCAGTACAGTAGGTGGTGCAAGAAGACTTGTCCATATACAGTATGAAGGTTGTGTGCAAAAAAGGATTGTCCATATACGAATCAAAAAATAAATACTGAACATCTGACTGGATGTTCAAAAATGGTTTGTGTGTGTCAAAGCAACAACTCTGTGTGGGTGATTTTACTGGACTGGTTTCTTCTACCACAGGAAGAAACCAGTCCAAAGGCATGAAAGGTTTCCAAATGATGTTAATGGGTCTTCAATACACACCTGCACAGCACACCAGGAATAGAGGAGCAGATTTGGCAATAAGAACCTAAAAAGAGTATAAGAGCATTTGTTTTTGCTGCCCATAAAGCCATATTATTTGAAGAACCCCCAAAACCATACTTGTTAGACAAACCTAACAAGTCTGCTGAGTTTTAGAACTGTAAATGATTCATTTCCTGTTGTTCCTTCCTCTCGGTGAGCCTCTAGCCATGTCGCCGACACAGGGCTTGTTAGCAGGGTGTCAAAGGGTCATGACGAGCTACCACAAACGCTTCTCCTGAAGCAAACAACAGCAGTGCTTTACCATAGGTACAGTATATGATGAGACTGGCGGTCATGGTAGTAGGACGTCCTGTTTATCACGTTGTCCTGAAATATCTCTCAGAGGTGTTTACCTGTGTGTTTAGATGATGTGAATGAGAAGGCCATCGTGTATAATTTTCATTACACAGAGTACAGAGAATCCTGGGGACAAGGGCAACGTCTTCCGAAGCATCATGTTCACCAGGATAGAAACGTTCAGTGTGATCTGTAATCATTTGCAGTTAAATGTTGCTTAAAAGGGCACAAGTAGAAAAAATATGAAAATTATTCAAATGAATAAATGGTGCTGGGACATATGTCATTGAAGAAAACAATCTGGGGACAAGATGGGCATTTTACACCAAAGGACAAGGCAAGGTCATACATAGAGATAACATGTATATATATATATATATAAACTCCAGCATTGCCCACCAGTGTTGGGCAACGTTACTTTTAAAAGTAATGCATTACAATATTGAGTTTCTCCCCAAAAAAGTAACTAATTATGTTACTTAGTTACGTTTTATGGAAAGTAATGCATTATATTACTTTTGCGTTACTTTTGCGTTACTTGTATCTCTTTCACGCCTTACAGGTGTAACAGGTGTAATATAGATATTTGCCATTAAGAAATAATTTACATTAGAGCAAAAGACATGTCTTAAATATTTAAAATGCTTAATAACTTCTTAGAGAACAATAAGATGATCGACTAAATTTTGACCACAAGCCTGAACACTTTCCAGTCGCACTTCTGTACACTGCTTTTCAATCTGCCTTCGCCGTCAGGAATGTAACTATCGTTCGTGTATATAAGGTTGAGGGTGTGGGCTGCACACCGGTGATGTGGAGGGAGAACATACCTTTCGCTGTCATCACGTAAAACATCGTGCAATTCCGTAAATATGACCTCGTCCTCGTCTACATCATTCTCCGCTTCATCATCAGCTTGAAACATTCTGAACGCTTTTACAAAGTTCATGCTTTTATCAGTGACCGTGGCAGTTTATCTTCCCACAAAGAGCAAATGAGCTGTGAATTTACTCTCTCTCTCTCTCTCTCTCTCTCTCGCTCTCTCTCTCTCTCTTTCTCCGCTGTGATGGCGTCGTACATGTGTCTCCCACGGAAAACTTTTATTCTGAGCAGTCTATAGAGCTGCAGTGGTGGAAAGTCTGCAAATGTTTTCTATATTTTTTTTTGAAGTGGTATTTTTTGCAGTTGACAAGAGCTTTTTACCAACACATAATCTACACTTAACCATTATTCCTTTCTCCTTTTCCTTCACTATTTGAAAATAATAAGAACACTTCCATCACAGTGATGTAATGCTCTGGTTTGCCATCTCCGCTTCTGACCAGCTTCTGTTCCCGCTGCTCGCACGTATGATTCTACGTGACTACGTTCATTTTAATTCAGTATTGATTTTTTTATGCAAAATAATTGAACTGAAAAGTAACTCGCATTACTTTAAAAAAAAAGTAACTCAGATATTAATGTGTAAATGTATAAAGTAACGCGATACTTTACCCGTTACTCCAGAAAAGTAATATTATTACCTAAAGCACGTTACTTGTAACGCGTTACCCCCAACACTGTTGCCCGCACTGCACAAAGCCCATTCCCCAAAGCTGTTACATAAGGAAATCGAGCAAATGTTTTAAGCGAATATAAAAACTAGCCAAAATAACCCCAGCTCAGAACTCAAACGGCTAGCAAACTGTAAACTGTAATCTTTAAAACTAGCAAACATTTTCAAAAAGGAACTGATCCAGTTTTGCAGACAAACAGTGTTCACACCAAATATTGATCTGGATTTGTTTCTGTTCATTTACTTTCCATTATGTCAATTAATGGTTTTAAAAGAGCAGATGAGCCTAAGTGCTTTTAAATTGGTTCAGGCAGGAAATAAGCAGAGTAACTGAAGAAGCCGTTTAGAATTTGGGGAGAGAGCGCCCTCTGACAGTCTGTTGGGGAAATGTCTGGGCTGAATTTGAATAAAAATACTGTATTTTCTTACTTTAAACTTTAAACTGGTATTAGTATTAAATGAAATAAAAAGTAGAACATGCTTAGGTAATGCCTTGTTCTAGTAAGTGCAGAAATAAGCTTGGGGTAGTCCAAATACAGCAGCAAGAGTTAAGCCAGAAAAGTATGACATCATTAATTCTGTTTTATTTAATTGTATAAAACACTGAATGGTCTCATGCAACAGTACCTGAGCCTTTGTTTGGTCTATTATGATTCAACACGCCTACTTCAATCAAAAGGTGCAGGCTATTTGTTGGTACCTTCAATACTGAAAACTGCAGCAGGGGAAGAGCTTCCTCTTACAAAGCGCCAGTTATGGAACAGCCTTCCAATTAGTGTTCGAGACTCAGACACAGTCTAAGTGTTCAAGTCATCATTGAAAACATTTCTTTAGTCAAGCCTTTTTTTTAGTAGGAGCAAATGTGGAGGGATCATGCTATAAAATCCAACCCACATTACTCAGGTTTGTTAATGGTGGTGTTGTGGGTGGTCTTTTATCCCAGAGATCCCTTATGTCTGTGTTACCTTCTGGCTCTTCTTTTTAGTTATGCTGCTATAGCAGCCATTCAGGGGTTCCTACTTAAACCCTGATGTAACCATACCTTTACTTAATAATCCTTATTTCTCTCTTCATGTTGCAACGCTCTCTCTCTCTCTCTCTCTCTCTCTCTCTCTCTCTCTCTCTCTCTCTCTCTCTCTCTCTCTCTCTCTCACTTTCCTCTGTCAAATTAAACATGGTCCTGAGGTACGAGTGACCAATAATGCTTCCTTCTTTTCGGATCCACCTGGTTTATCCTAACGCCCTACCTCTGGATGGAGTTGGGCTTAATTGAAGACCACTTGTTACAGCTGTGGCCGGCCGGCAGCAGCCAGAGTTCTTACAAGGTCAAGGAAATATGATCATATAACCCCAATCTTATTGTCCCTACACTGGCTTCCTGTTAAGTTTCGAATCCACTACAAACTACTACTTCTTACTTACAAAACACTAAATCGTTTGGCTCCCATGTTTCTCTCCAGTCTTCTAACCCGCTACAATCCGTCACGCTCCCTGAGATCTCAAAACTCTGGACTTCTAGTAGTTCCTAGAATAGCAAAGTCCACTAAAGGTGGTAGATCATTCTCACATTTAGCTCCTTAACTTTGGAACAGTCTTTCTGAAAGTGTTCGGGGCTCAGACACACTCTCCCAGTTTAAGTGCAGATTAAAAACGAATCTTTTTACTCCAGCCCCAGTCACATCCCACCTCATGAAGATTATAGACCATTAAAGAAGTAGATGCAGAACTCGCAATCTTCCTGTACCATTTAGGGATATACCAGTGCCAATTGGATCCCAGTTCATGTGTGGAGTTTGGACACTGGACCTCCTGGAGTGTTTGAAGGCTCTGGCATGGAGAAGCTGGTGTTGGTTCTGTGATGATCGCAAATGTTGAGCAATTTTATAAGTCGCTCAGTAGCTCCTAGTTGTATAACCACAATGACTGTATAAGACTGTAGAAAGAACATTACTTATAATCCTATACTCCAGTACTCATGTTAGTTCTCATTCTCCAGTGTTCTGTAGTGTTTAAAGACTATAATCACACTCTTGATGTCACCCAAATGAGGATGAGGTTCCCCTTTTGAGTCTGGTTCCTCTCAAGGTTTCTTCCTCATAACATCTAAGGGAGATTTTCCTTGCCACAGTCGCCATGGCTGCTCATCAGGGATAAACACACACCATTCACCTTCACTGTTAATTTCTGTAAAGCTGCTTTGAGACAGTGTTTGTTGTGAAAAGCGCAATAGAAATAAACTCGACTTGACTTATTCAAAGGATGTATATTGAAAGTTTTTTTAAATAGAAATAATCACAAGAAAGACATTCATATATATTTTTTAGCAGTAGTAACAAATGTAAATGCAGACCTGACCTTATAACTGTTTAATTTGATAGCTAATAGATAAGATAGATAATAGATTGATAATTTGTGGATAGGAGATAATGGATACTTCTTTACTTTTAGCAGTAATGTACAAATGTATGTAATTCTAAGCCATTTGGCAGACATTTGTATCTAGAGCAATTTAGATTTATGTTAATTTTACTAACCAGTGGAAGATTAAGGGCCTCACTCAAGGGCCCAGCAGTGGCAGCTATGGGGTTGAGGGTCTTGTTTGGGGGACCAGGAGTGGCAGCTTGGTGTGGTTGGGATGTGAACTTACAACTTTCAGATCTACAGTCTAATATCTTAACCACTAAGCTACCACCTCATAATCATTGTTCACTTTCCCTCTGTTGGAAAATGGATTTTAAAACGTTATAATAAGGGTTGGTGTGTGCTGTTCTTCTGTGCCCTCCTGTGATTTTGCAGCTGTAAAATAATCCATCTGTAAAAAAATTTGTAAAAAGATTTTTAGGTATTTCCAAATCAATGTGTATTTATTTCAGCAAGAATAAAACAAGTAGGACATAAAACACATGTTAATAAAGGAAAATAATTAAAGGTTAAATATGATTATTTTTCTATAACAACATACCTCTGTATATATTTTTAGTTTTATACAACAGCAATTTTATATTTTTTTTAAATTACAGAATGACACATCATACACTATATGGACAGAGGTATTAGAACACCTGATTTCCCCCCATACCTGGTTCTGCCCACACAAACTGCAGGCACACAATTGTATAAGATGTCTTTGGATGCAGTAGCATTCCATTTTCTCTTAAATTGAAACAGAACTATTCCAGCATGACAATACCCCTGTGCACAAATCCAGCTCCTTGAAGACATGCTTTACATACTCAAATCGAAATTGGATCGGATTCAGTAGCTGCTTCATCTTTTTCTTCTTCTTCTTTCGGCTTCTCCCATTAGGGGGCGCCACAGCGGATCATCCGTCTTCACACCCCCCTGTCCTCTTCATCTGCCTCTACCTGCATGTCTTCCCTCACCACATACCATAAACCTCCTCTTTGGTCTTCCTCTTTTCCTTCTTCCTGGTGTCTCCATCCTCAGCATTTTCCTACTGATATACCCCATGTTCCCTCCTCTGCACATGTCCAAACCATCTCAATCTCACATCCCTCACCTTGTCTTCAAAACGTCCTACATGCGCTGTCCCTCAAACGAACATCTCAACATCTTAATAATCAGTAGCTGCTTCATATCTACTCATTTAATGTATCATATCGTTGGAAACGCATCAAGCTGCGAATCGCATGGGTCTCAGTTATGAAGATCCCCAATTTGTTCAAGTGCATCACAAGATATAAAATATAAATATAAATAATGATATTACTTATAGAAATTATCATTTAAATAACATACTTTCACACTACTTTTGACATTTTCGTCTTTTTCGTGTCTTCACAATCCAAATGATGATTAACATGGGAATCAGTCCTGCTACCACTCCAACCCCAATGAAGAGAGGTCCTAGAGATACTGAGACAGAAATGATTAATATTTCACACATTAAATAGAGGAACACCCATGAACAAAATAAAGAATAAGAATTTGTGTTTCAAATATTTAATACCTTTCACAGTGATGGCCAGAGGTTCGGTGGTAGTGGAGGTAAAAATACGTGAAGACGTGTTAACTTCATAAGTACAGTAGTAGTTTCCTTGATGGACAAAATCAGCCACAGGGAACAGGAAGTTGGCTGAGTGGTTAACAGCTGACTGAGTCTTGGTGATGTTCGATCCACTAAAGTCCAAGTGGAAAGAACCTCCTGGATACTGAGGTTCAGTGGAGCAGATAATTGAGAAGCCAAAGCCCTCTTTCACTTCTGAACTATCAGACTGGAGCAATCCATCAGCATCACTGAATGAGATATTGGGTTTCTGCAAGTTCACTAGAAAGCAACGAGCAGGGGTTTTCAGGAACTTCAAGTAAAAAAAAAAAAAAGCACAAAAACACACAAGCTAATTTTGTCTGCCACTGTTAAACATCAGTATGAACAAAATCTACTATGAGAAACATCAGTGACGATATGTTTCACTCTATAATTCTTACTAAGTCAGGACAATTTATTAGTGTACCTGAACACCAGATATTAGAACACAAAGTAACATACTGCCGCAATGTTAGGATACGTCTGCAGAACTTTTGATCAGAAGAAAAGGTGAAGATTTTCAGTATAAATCAGAAGAATGGTGAAAAGATTTATGATCATGCCTAGTGTTAAGCCAACCAGTGAGTAGTCCAACACAAGAAAAGGGTTCAATACACTAATTACGTATTAGACTCCAATAAGTTTTATTGACTAATGTGTTTATATATTTGATCCAATTTCTATAATATAAACATTATAATTAATTGGTATAAATGATAAATTAGTCTCTCAACACTAGTCACTACAACATCCGGCCTGCACTTACCCACAGTAATGTTAATGGAGCTGCTCCTGGATGAAGTGGAGGATGTTTCCCTGTATGTGTAATCACAGGTGTACTCGCCCTGATGTGAAGCTTCTACAGTCAGAGTAAATGTTGTTGTAGACTCTGCAGTTTGCTTCTTTATTGATGTTCCAGTTTTATATAAACTGAAGTCTACAGAGATGCATGTTGGACTTTGAGTGGAACATCTGAACTGAAGGACTTCTCCAGGTGAGACCACAGAGTTTGGGGAGATCCGAGTCAATGTAGGAGCCTGCATGTCTTGAAGAATTAAAAAAATAGGTGTAGAATTTTGTAAATATAGTCCTTTTTTTAATTGTAACCGTTTTCTTACAATTAAAAGAATAATTACTTACTTGAGCACACGACTCCAGCATCTTCTTCATGTCCACAGTTCTCTACTCCAAATCCTCTCTGTGAGCACTGATCTAAGTAGCTCTCAGTTCCAGTACACTGAACATCATCCAGCCAGGTTGGTTCACTTCCCTGACCAAAGCGAGCATTACGAGGAGCACTGACAGCTTTACCACATCCAAGCTGCCTACACACCACCTCTGCATCCTTTAAGTCCCAGTCATGATCACACACTGTTCCCCACTGGGTTTTGTGCAGGATCTCCACTCGACCACAACAGTTACTTGGACCATTTACCAGCCTGATTTTTTGGCCTAAAGTATTTTAGACAGAAGGGTTTTTACTAGCCTAAAGAAGAAAAAAGAAAGTTGTCTAGCATAATTTTTTTCAATGGGTAGTATTTAGCCAATACTTTTCATTGAAAAAATTGATGCTAGACACCTTTCTTTTTTCTTCTTTAAGCTATATACAGTGGACATAAAAAGCGTGTACATCCCTGTTAATTTACAATAATTTTTTTTTACAAAAAAAAAGCCTCAGTTTCAAGGTACTCCATGTTCTCAATTGTTTTTCACTCTGTCTTTATTGACCTTGACTGACTCTCTTACAGCACTTCATTTACCACACATCTCACCGGATTTCTGGCTGCAGCTCTTGAGTCTGTATTTTGCTTTTGGTTGACACAGAAATATCTGGCCACCCACCGAAACCAGCTCCCTTGTTCTCCATTCTCTCCTGTTAGTGCACTTTCTGGGCAGCCCTAACAGCAGCTTTGAGACCAGCATGCCGTATCAGGACAAATCATTCTTATCGGTGCATGCTAAAAACCTCATCTCCACCACGTTCTCTTAGCTGTCTGCTGAATCTTTAGCACTCACAGCTAGTACCTGCACTCTCAGCTCCACTTACCCTGGTCCACCCACCATGCAAGACCCTTGTTCTTGAACCTGAAATCTACTCTGGCAACTTTGGGAAAGGGTAAGTTGATCTTGTAAGTGTTCCTTAAAGTGATTAAAAACAACTGCTGTCAGATTCAACACACATGTAGGAGCAGTTCAGGGAAAGAGATACAACTCGCCCCTCTCTTCTTCATCCTTCTGTTGGAGGTGAGCCAATCTGCCTTCCCTTTAGGGCCCCCTTTCTTCCTAAAAGCCTAGACCACCCTTGCACATGGCTAACTCTTTACACACAAATCTTTGTGGACTTCAATATTGTAGACAATTTAATAATGAATACTTAATTAAAATGATTTAGATAGAAAAAAATAATACACTAATCACTCAACACTGGTCAGTAAAACATCCTGCCTGCACTTACCCACAGTAATGCTAATGGAGCTGCTCCTGGATGAAGTGGAGTTACTTTCCATGTATGTGTAATCACAGGTGTACTCGCCCTGATGTGAAGCTTCTACAGTCAGATTAAATGTTGCTGTAGACTCTGCAATTTGCTTCTTTAATGATGTTCCATTGATATATAAACCAAATTCTACCAAAATGCATGTTGGACTAGATGTGGAACATCTGAACTGAAGGTCTTCTCCAGGTGAGACCACAGAGTTTGGTGGTATCTGGTTTAATGTGGGCCTCTGTATGTCTGAAAGAAATAAAAAAAATAGTTGTAATCATTTTGAAAATATAGTCCTATTCTTAATTGGTTTTGTATCCTTCATTTTCTCCTGCTTATCCGTAATTCGGGTCGCAATCCTCATAGCACCATTCCTTACAGTCCCTCCTGCAGGTGGTGAGCCCACGGGAAGGCGGCCCCACGTCACTCCGACGTCACGGACCTTGATATTTCCCTTGTAAGGGACCCCTGGAGCATAGAGGGTTAAGGGCCTTGCTCAAGGGCCCAAGAGTGGCAGCTTGGCGATACCGGGGCTTGAACCCCAGACCTTCCGATCGGCAACCCAGCGCCTTAACTGCTGGAGCCACCACTCCCAACAAAGCTCGTTTTGTTTTTTTTACAATTAAAAGAATAATAAACTTACTTGAGCACACGACTCCAGCATCTTCTTCATGTCCACAGTTCTCTATTCCGTATATATTGTGTGAGCACTGATCTAAGTAGCTCTCAGTTCCAGTACACTGAACATCATCCAGCCAGGTTGGTTCAGTTCCCTGACCAAAGCGAGCATTACGAGGAGCAGTGACGGTTTTACCACATCCAAGCTGCCTACACACCACCTCTGCATCCTTTAAGTCCCAGTCATGATCACACACTGTTCCCCACTGGGCTTTGTGCAGGATCTCCACTCGACCACAACAGTTACTCGAACCATTCACCAGCCGGATCTCTTTCCCTGAATTATTTTAGAAAAAAGTCAGTTTGTTTAAAATGCTATAAAGTAAAACAAGATTATTGATGAGTTTTGATGACACTGTAATAAGTTATATTTTTGCATAAATGTGCATGAGTACAGCGTAAACAATTAAATATGATTGCAGCAGTACAACTTTGAGTACCATCAAATGTATAATAATAATAATCACAATAATAATTACAATAATTAACAACATTCAGAGAATCATGTTTCATATCTTTTTATACACTTTTATTTCAGTGGTAACAGATGTGGCCAGTGTTTAACAAATTTTTCAGTTAGTAGAATTATTTTGCATTTGTATTATTTTACAATGGAAAAGTAAGAAAAGTTAAATTAAGTCAGGGCATAGGGTCAATGAATATAACATCCTAATAAATATTCAACTTTTTTTCTGTACCTGAGCAAATAACACCAGCATCTTCACCATGGCCACAATTGTGTTTACCAAATCCAGGATGAGGGCACTGTGTGATGTCACTTTCACTTCCAGAACACTGAACATCATCCAGCCATATTGGACCACTCCCCTGTCCAAAGCTTGCACTGAAAGCGTTTTTGATGGCTTTACCACAGTCAGCTTGTCTACACACCACATTTGCATCCTCCATTTCCCAGTAGTCATCACACACTGTTCCCCAAAGGCCATTGTGAAAGATCTCCACTCTACCTGAGCAGGAGTGATTGCCACCAACGAGCCGTATGTTAGCGCCATCTAATACAAACAGCAAAATGCATTTTATTATTATAACAATTAACCTCATTACAACATTGTCCAAACTAAACCCTATAACAAAAACAATCAGAAATGATGTCAGGACTTTTACACAATAATGAATATTGCCAATTTGCATTATACTTTACTATAAACTATTAAATTTGTTGAATTATATATATATATATATATATATACACACACAGTGAGGAAAATAAGTATTTGAACAGCCTGCTATTTTGCAAGTTCTCCCACTTAGAAATCATGGAGGGGTCTGAAATTGTCATCGTAGGTGCATGTCCACTGTGAGAGACATAATCTAAAAAAAAAAATGCAGAAATCACAATATATGATTTTTAACTATTTATTTGTATGATACAGCTGCAAATAAGAAGGGTCAAAAAGAATTCTGACCCTCAAAGACCTGTTAGTCTGCCTTAAAAATGTCCATCTCTACTACATTTATTATCCTAAATTAGATGCACCTGTTTGAGGTCGTTAGCCACATAAAGACACCTGTCCACCCCATACAATCAGTAAGAATCCAACTACTAACATGGCCAAGACCAAAGAGCTGTCCAAAGACACTAGAGACAAAATTGTACACCTCCACTAAGCTGGAAAGGCTACGGGGAAATTGCCAAGCAGCGTGGTGAAAAAAGATCCACTGTTGGAGCAATCATTAGAAAATGGAAGAAGCTAAACATGACTGTCAATCTCCCTCGGACTGGGGCTCCATGCAAGATCTCACCTCGTGGGGTCTCAATGATCCTAAGGAAGGTGAGAAATCAGCCCAGAACTACACGGGAGGAGCTGGTCAATGACCTGAAAAAAGCTGGGACCACCGTTTCCAAGGTTACTGTTGGTAATACACTAAGACGTCATGGTTTGAAGTCACGCATGGCACGGAAGGTTCCCCTGCTTAAACCAGCACATGTCCAGGCACGTCTTAAGTTTGCCAATGACCATTTGGGTGATCCAGAGGAGTCATGGGAGAAAGTCATGTGGTCAGATGAGACCAAAATGGAACTTTTGGGTCATAATTCCACTAAACGTTTTTGGAGGAAGAAGAATGATGAGGATGGAGAGGATGACCGGGGCCATGTAAATAGTTAAAAAATCATACATTGTGATTTCTGGATTTTTTTTTTAGATTATGTCTCTCACAGTGGACATGCACCTACAATGACAATTTCAGACCCCTCCATGATTTCTAAGTGGGAGAACTTGCAAAATAGCAGGGTGTTCAAATACTTATTTTCCTCACTGTTTATATATATATAAATGTGTGTGTGTGTGTGTGTGTGTGTGTGTGTGTGTGTGTGTATATCTATATATATATATATATATATATATATATATATATATAAAGCTCAAATACCACTGACTGACTCACTCACTCATCACAAAATCTCAAAAACCACTGAACCGATTGCAATGAAATTTGGAACATACCTTCCTCTTGGGTCTTAGGTGCTCACTAAGAAAGGGTTTTAAAAAAAATTCGCCCTGGATCGCGGCTAACTCGCGAAAAACGCGATTTCTCATGCATTGTAAACTCTTCGAAATAACATTACGGATCCTCATGAAAACTACATTGTTCCTTATTAGATGTTAGATGCACGATAAAAATTATTTTCAAAGTAGTTTGCCCTGTATCGGTACTACAAAGGGGTAGTACGTTATTTGTTGATGTTACGTTCTGATCTCTGATCATCCAGTCCTGCTCAGTGCTTACTGCTTATTGCCATATTGCTTAGCGTTCTGCCTTCCGTAGCGAAGCACGGGTACTTTCAGCTAGTATATATATATATATATATATATATATATATATATATATATATATATATATATATATATATATATATATATATATATATATATATATATAATATATACCGCTCATCATATTCTAATGTCCCAATGTCCCATCATATTTTAATGTCCTAATGTTCCCGCATGCTATTCGGAGTTTAAACCAGGAGACACCCAGGATCTAAAAAACTGGCCCACTCTCTGCATCATCAGACCTTTTTTTCTCTGCACATATTTCACTTTTTGTGCTACGACACTTTAGACACTGGATTCGCACAGCACAGTGCACTTTACATTTTATATTTTTATACTACACCATTCCGCACACAGACACTTTACACCTTACCATACCGCACACGGACACACGGACACATGGACACTTTACACCACACCAGACCGCACACGGACACTTTATGGACAATCAAAAACCATGCTTAAATTCTTTACTGTTGTTTACTGTTTAACTGCACACTGCCATAAGCATTTATTTATATATATATATCTTTATATCTTTTATATATTCTTATTTTTATATAGTTTTTATACTTTATTTATCTGCCTTCCTTTTCTTTGTTTTATTTTTTTTTAACCCATTTTATTCCCTCATGCTGGACAGGCATAAAAAGCATTTCACTGCATGTCGTACCCTGTATGTATGTGTATGTGACAAATAAAATTTGATTTGATGTTATGCCTGATTAGAAGAGTATGATTTATATTTATATATCTCACTCTTCTGATCAGGCATAACATTAGGACATTAGAATATGAGGAGCGGTGAAATGAATAACACTGATTATCTCTTCTTCTGTTATTAGGTGGTCTTAATGTTATGCCTGATTGGTGTATTTATATATGTATAAATACACCAATCTGGCATAACATTATGATTACAAAACATAAAACAATAAATTACAAAACATTTTAGAGAATTGAAGGATAAAGAGAATTTAAAAAAAACACTGACCTGCCAGCAGTGAAGCAATAATAAGAACATTGGCTAGGGAGAGAAATAAAAAAAGGAATTAATACAAAAGCAGAAATTGTTATTTATTAAAGGTAGACAAAAACAAGAATGAACATCCATCAAATAAAATGCTGTTGCAAAATTTCTATGATATACAGTATAACATGGCTAAACACTGGGCATGTTCTCTCACAAACTCTCCAAAAAAGAATGAATACTGACAGAGTAACAATAAACCGTTTCACAATGCATCCGGAAAATATTCACAGCGCTTCACTTTTAGACATTTTGTTATGTTACAGCTTTATTCCAAAATGGATTCAATTCATTATTTTCCTCAAAATTCTACAAACAAAACCCCAAAATGACAACACAAAAGGAGTTTCTTTGAAATTTGTGCAAATTTATAAAAAATAATATAAAAAAAATGCTCAATACGTTATTAAAGCACTTTGACACCAATTACAGCCTCAAGTATATTTTGGGCAGTTTCTTCCAATCTTTCAATCGGGATCAAGTCTGGGTTCTGGCTGGGCCACTCAAGGACAATAACAGAGTTTCCCAAAGCCACTTCTTCTTTATCTTGGCTCTGTGCTTAGGGTCGTTGTTCTGTTGGAAGATTACACTTCAATAGAATGGACTATTTTATACAGTGCAATTTAAAGCATTATCTAGATTTTAATTTATTATGTGGGTTTTATTGATAATTATTAAATTATTAGAGTCATTCTGATAGGAAGGCTGGCGTGTTATGGTGGGACACTTGGCAAAGTGCTGTGCTGTGCTGATTTCTTGCTTCAGAACAGGCTTAGTTCATTTGTTCAGGGACAATTCAGAAACAGAGCCAGGAAACAGACAAAGTGGGCATTACTGTGGGTATTACTGCTTTGGATTTGTCACTTGAGTGACATGGTGTATTCGTTCTCTTTTACAAATTTTTTTTTAGCAACCTAATTAACACAGCATTTAATGACACAATGTCTGAAACGGTTATTGTTAATGAAACTATTATTGAGACAAATGAATATGTAGCATTCGATTAAAAAGAAGCTAGTCCTTCAAAATAGGGTTATAAACATCAGCCTTGATTAACTGGAAGACGTGAAAGTATTGTAGCTATTGCGATTTATATTCTTGCCATCACATAAAATACCTGTACATGAATAAGATTTGTTCTTAATACTAACATGCAGCATATCAAAATATTACTGAACAGTAGATATGGCCCTGGGGAAATCCACTGTTCAGTATTATTTTAATATGCTGCACTGCAAGAACTTCCAGACAGCAGTGGTACTCTACAGATGCACTTTGCCATGCTATTGTTTCAGATGTACATTTAAAGCAGTGACGGCTTATATTAATAATACATTTTATTGCTAATGTCTCAGAGTTATACATTTTGATCGAATAATTCTCTGCACTCACAGAACTTGATAAGTCGATGGAATATTTTGCACTCTGGTATAACAACAATAATAAAAGTGTCCACTTAAAAATTTTAATGTAAATGTCTACAAAATGAACTTCTAGTTTTCCAAACTGAATGGAAAGTTGGCATACTAGATGTCCGTAACTATAGATTCTATAAACATAAACTACCTGAATTAATTGAAACTCTTAAATCCTTTAGCATCAGTTATGTCCCTAACTTCTTTAAACTAGCAGTTGAACCCCTGATAAAAAAAAAAAAAAACTGACCTTGACCCCTGCCAGCTATCCAACAATAGACAAATAGCAAACCAAACCTTGATCTTCAAGATCCTAGATGTTATAGTAAAGCAGTTATGGTCATACCTACAAATGAATATTGTTCATGAAATGTATCAATCAGTATTTAGGCTTCAAAATAGCACAGAAACAGCATTAATTAAAGTGGAAAATGACCTACTACAGGGTCTCATCTCACTGCTTGTGTTGCTTTGCCTTTTAATTCCATTGAACATATAATTTTCCTTGATAGACTAGAAAAAGTCGGCTCTCCAAAATTGTCCTCAATTGTTTTGCGATACAGTGGAACCTCGATACTCATGACCTTGACACTCGCGACTTTGATGGTTCGCAACTTTTCATTTTGAACCAGACTGAGAGTAACTGGTGAAGAATCTGAAAGTTGGAGAGAAGCCGCGAGTGGCTGGAAAGTTCGGAGTAACATTTCAAAACAAATAAATTACTTAAAAATGTTTGAAAACTAGGGTTAGGGTTTATTGTATTATTCATTTAAAGTAGTAAATAAAACATTTATGACAAGTAATTCACAATTTTTGTTGCGTTTACAGTACATGTACAATGAAAAAGGAACCATCAAAAGGTGAGTCAAAACCTCGCCATTTTTTGTTACTCGCCAGGGGTCATAGAACGCAACCCCCACGAGTATCGAGGTTGCACTGTACTGTAGTAAAATAAATTAAAAGCACCATAGAAGCATGCAGACATTAATATGAAGAATTTTTCAAAATGGCAAAGATCTATTTCTCAGTCAAGATTTAGGCCTCATCATAGCACAGAAACAGAAACAGCACTGGGTAAAGTGGTAAATGACCTGCTCCAGGCCTCTGATCATTGTGATGTCTTCTGAAGCTTGACCTCATTCTACTCTATTTGATAGACAAAAACATGTTGTTGGAGTTGTGAGAACGGTCTTTTTGCTGACATACAATTAAACTTACTTGCTGTAGTTCATATCAGTATACCTACATACATCACAATGTGACTCAGAGCTCATCTATTATATGGTCAGATAATATAGAAACATAAAAATAAACCAGTTGAACTATATGCATGAGGCAGAATCTCAGATCAAGGAAGAAATGCGTTTAGCCTCTGAAACAAGTGGCCTTGTGAACAGATTTACAAAAACAGATGGCAAGGTTTCAACTATTCACAGAGCTGTGACCTTGAGATAATAGAAAGTGTAGCTCCCAAAATGGCACTTCTACTGGATGATACGCTTTAGGATGCACTGATTATAATAGGAACCACAGACAATGCTGTAGATGTGTTAAATAAACTGAGCTGATGCAGAGGTTTGACAGATGCAGTTGAATTTATCCCGAATCAGCAGATTATAGATTTATGGTTAATTTAGTGTGAAAATGACTTTTTTTTCCTCCTGATGTAGAAGTATAATGAATAATGGCTTGTTAGTTTAATACCTAATACATGACTCAGGAAAATCCTCATTCATGATACAGGAAAATCTATTTAAATCCAAGTTCCTTTTTTTATTTTATTTTTTATTGTAAATAAATATTTGATCTAAATTCTTATAAAAATTGTAGTCTGGGATAAGAAAATTATCCCCAGAGGAGAAAATCACTATAGTAAATATGATAAAAAAAAATGTTAAATAGTTTCTTCTAGTCGTGTTTTATGATTCATGATGAAATTCATGAGACAAAAATATTAACATTAAATATTAATATCCTTTATACTGCTGAGCTAAAAAAATGATCGTATACTGGTGGAATACGTTACAAGTATAAGCCAGATTTAAAAGCTGGACATTACAATATAAAATTGTCACTTTGAAATTTTTGTGAATATGAAAATCATTTAATAATGCATATACTGAATATCAACATTTGTGAACCCAAAAATAAGAAATACTAGTGAAGTTTCTGACAAATGAACATATATTTCAGATCTACACCACATGGCAAAAGATCTATTTCTTTTCTTTAAATAAAGAGATCATAGAGAATCATAGGGAATTTACCCAGTGATGCAGTGAGATGAAGTTTTAGCATCCTGGTCCCCAGTGCGTCATGCAGTACAGGTTTAATCACAGTGTTTTCTGCTGCTGTCGTCTCGCTGCACAGCTCAGGAGGTCATGACTGCAGTTTGTGTTGGATGAAGAGGTGGAGTTTCCCTTCCCCCCCCCCCACTAATTTTGCTGATTACAAAAAACACTTTCTGTATTTGCGTTATCTCTGTAAATAACCTACTGTAGTAAAAAGTTGCCTTTTTTATTTTATTATTATTATTATTATTTTCTTAGAGTAAAATTTACTGAATTCCTTTTAATTATTATTATTATTATTATTATTATTATTGTTATTGTTATTATTATTATTATTGTTATTGTTATTATTATTATTATTGTTATTATTATTATTATTATTATTATTATTTACTAAGATTTATTGAGTTGCTTTTTTTTTTTTACTAATGTAGTTTAAAAAAGAACAAGGGGATATAAAGCTTAAACTAGTTGTTTTTAATTGAAGGGACATCTTTACAAAAGAAAATGCAATAACAAAAAAATATTTTATTTAATCAGATTAAAAAATAAAATACAGTCCTTAGAAATGAGTTTATTAGAGGGACAGCACATGTAGGACGTTTTGGTGACAAGGTGAGGGAGGCGAGATTGAGATGGTTTGGACATGTGCAGAGAAGGGACATGAATTATATTGGTAGAAAAATGCTGAAGATGGAGCCACCAGGTAGGAGGAAAAGAGGAAGGCCAAGGAGGAGGTTCATGGATGTGGTGAGGGAAGACATGCAGGTAGTTGGTGTAAAAGAGGCAGATATAGAGGACAGGGTGGTATGGAGACGGATGATCCGCTGTGGCGACCCCTAATAGGAGCAGCCGAAAGAAGAAGAAGAAGAAGAAGAAAAAATAAAATACAGTCCATTGAACAATCTTTCGATTCGGTGGAATAATAATACAAAAAAATGCCAATTTACTTGAGTAGATTTTTAGACCGATAACTTTACTTGTACTTAAGTAAAAAAATTCATTGAAATAACAGCACTTTTCCTTCAGTAGAATGTTTTATTGCGTCTGTCTTGTCCGTCTCCAGCTTTCTTTTTTTTGTGATTTTAGCTCATTCGTTTTCCGCTCATCAATCATTGCACTCCCATCTTTCCTTTTTTTTTTTTTTTTTTTTTTTACTTAGTAACAGATATGATTTAAAATGGAATAGAGTACAAATACTTCCAACATACTTAAGTAAAAGTAAAATGACATATTTTATAAACTAAGTTAAAAAGCAGTAATAAACACAAAGAAATCCCCTACTTAATTACAGTAATGTGAGTAAATGTAATTCTTTGCTTTCCACCTCTGGTATCTGAAGTGTCAAAAGCAGTGTGTAGACATCTTACAGAAGGTTGAGAGAAGGGAAAAAACAACTTGAAATACGTCCCGAACTGATATACCAGTGGCAAGCTGTTAAAACAGTTTCTCTGGAACAATCCTAGAGGAACGAATATCATTTTTTAAAGATAATTCCCCGAGTTTGTGTTTTGATTATGAGGTTGATGGTGCTAATGATGATGAAGGTGATGATGATGATGATGATGATGATGAGGGGGAGTGGTAGCTCAGTGTTTAATGCGCTGGGGTAACAGATTGGAAGGTTGGGGTGCTGTAGGGGCGCTGTGTCATGGCTGACCCTGTGCTCTGCTTTTCATTTGGAACCGGACTGAGAGTAACTCGCCAAAAATTCTGATAGTTGGCGAGAAGCCACGAGTGGCTCGAAAGTTCGGAGAAACATTTCAAACAGAGTTTGTACAAATAAATTAAATAAAAATGTTTGAAAAACGATTTTATCGTTGTATTATTTATTTCAAGTAGTAAATAAAACACTCTGACAAGTAATTCACAATTTTTGTTGAGTTTACAGTACATGTACAATACCCGTTGAAAAAGGAACCATCATTTTCAGAATCAGGAACCGAGGACAAATGGCTCAGCCAATAGCAGCACGGCATCTTAGTTCTCTAGAACAAGTCAATTGTGAGTGTTTTTTTGTCTTAATTGTGTGTACTGTGCATTAAATAAATTGCCCGGTATAAAAAGGTATTTGATTTTATTTACATAATGTATTGTGAATTTATAAAAAAAAGTAAGTTTATAAAGTAAAAGACTGTACAGCACCCATTTAAATCGATTTATTATTGCCTTACTGGTTCGCAAATAGCGAGTCAAAACCAGCTAATCATCAAACACTTCAGCTTTCACTTCCACATCTGGTATATTAACTCTGATAGTAAGGTTGGTCACATCCCTGACCTATTTGATACCCTCTATTGTAATTGTGTTGGGATACTGAAAGTGTTAAGTGGTTCTGGAATACCCTGAACCCCCCAAAACAGGAATTGACAAAAGGAACAGCAGAATTACTCGCCATCTCTGCCAGGAAAGCAGGCCATTAATAAAATCCTAAAACTAACAAAAGAAAGAAAAATGAAATCAATATTTATCCATTTAGAAAAAAACTGAGTAATAAAAATGATATATTACATAAATAGAATTTAAAACACAAACTGCTTCATTTCATTATTTTTATTTTTTTTTATAAAAACAGAAGGGTATAAAATCAGAAGGGTATGTGGAGGGAAATATGAATTTTAATAAACAGGTTCAATAAACAGGTAAAATTCAATACACTGAGTGAAAACGTCCACATTAAGAACAAATAACCTGTTTATAAAGTGTGAAGTATGAAATCTCCTAACTTTGAGCTCAAATGACCCGAGAAAGATTCAGTACATTGACCCTTTATTCCTAATGAAAAACAAGAAGAGGACGAGTTTCCTGTAAGGGTTAAGGTTACTCAGGCATTATTTTAAACCTAAAAACTCAAGTGAACTGCTTTCAATTTTTATTTATTCAAATACTATATGAACTAAAATATACTTTTACATAATGTGAATATTATTTACTTAAATATAAATCTACAAATATATCAACTAAAACTTTCTATTCGAGTTGTATTCTTTTTTTTATCCTTTTTTTTTTTTTTTTTTTGGGACTTATTACATCCTTCTCCACCCATCTCCTCTTGGCTGCTGCTGGGAGGATACTGGGAGGCCTTGATACTGGATATCTGAATAAAATAAATAAATAAATACACATACAGATAAACTTATGAACAAGTTTGTTTGAAAATGAAAGTTTCAACTCTGTAATATTCATTGGAAAGACGTTTTTATTGTTTCTATTACAATAATAATAATTATTTTTATTTTTATTTTTATTATTTTTAGTTTTAATTCATTATGAATATTTCATATAACACATTTAAATCCGAATAAACACAACAAACTCTCAAAATGACATTCGATCTAAATGGATAATGTCATTTAATTCAGAATATAGGCATACTGTTAGTACTAAATTATTACTACTTTACACCCTCAACAATGGCCAATGGACAACCTGTAGCCTACAAACATGTTAGAATACAATACATACCCATATGGACTTTTTGTAGATCAATTTCATATACTTTCAAACATACTGTGTTGCTTTGTTTGTTGTTTACTGCAGGGGCCAAGTTCTGTTCTATCAAAAAAATCTTAATTATATATAATAATGTATAAGTGGTTTATAACATTATTATATATAATTAAGATTTTTTTGATAGAACAGAACTTGGCCCCTGCAGTAAACAACAATCAAAGCAACACCGTAACACTAATAAAAAGCTTTTCCTGGAGTACCGAGCTGCTGAATCCATGCACATCACTATTCGATCATATTCAGACGTGACCTCTTTGCCACGTTATCAGTGAATTACTTCACCAGCCTTCCCTGATCACTGCAGACGAATCCTAAAGAGGATTTTTCTTTGTAAGATTTGGGAGAAATAAATGAAAATATAAACATGAATGATAAAATCCAAAGTGTGCTTGTGGAATATTTCCTTCAAATAAGAACACAGAATAATGCACAGTAATCCAGTAAGCAGCAGTTCTTCATGCGGAAACACGTTGATGTTAGAGAACAATTGCCAGGCTGGTTCAACTAACAGGAAGGATACAGGACCTAAAATAGTCTTCTGTATCTGATAGTATAACCTTGTCAGCAGAAAAAGATCCGATAAACAGGACACATTAAAGTCTATGGAGGTTATAAGTGGAGAAAACCTCATTAACCTTTTAACCAAACCTATACTTATCTCCTGTCATTCAGTATGAACCCAATAAATAACCATTTGGATTATTGAATGTAATAATGTCAACATGAACCAGAATCTTGTCTAGAAAGCTGTAGAATTACACTTTCCATTCACCGTAACCCAGAAGCCCACCCAAAACCATGACAACCCCAAATAATTATTAATCATTCACCAAAAAATACACTTGGCACAATGCATCTTAAAGTCTGTCAGGGCTGAGACTCAAACCAGATTGTCCTTGTGAGTATCAGACACTCTCACAATGAGTTACAGAAGCGTTGTCGAATACAAGTACGATGGAAAGAGATGGACTCAGATGGATGAGTTCCAAGTGCTTTAATACGAATACAACAATACAAGTCTATTTGTGAAAACAATAGGAAGCAACAAAAGAAGAGAAAGTGCTAAAAATTTGAATCCTAAAAAGTGTCAAACAGAAATAAACCCAGAGAAAAAAAGCAAAATAAAAATAAACAACAACAAAAAAGGAAATAACAAAGATGTATCTTCTTTTTCTTTGTATTTAAAATGATAATAATAATAATAATAAAAACTCCTACCAATCATATTTTCTATGGAAAGGAAAGTCACAAAGCAGAAAAATTAAATACAAGTGATAATAAATAATAAATAAGTAATAATAAAACACACACACACACACACACACACACACACACACACACACACACACACACACACACACACACACACACACACACACACATTCTGGTGTCAGAATACACAATACATAACATACAGTATGTGTATAAAGCTTTGGACCATGTCCATGCTGTCCCTGTCCACTGTCCAAAGTTCTACAATTATTCTGTTATGTACTTTTACAAACACACTCATGTTCCTCAAAACAATCCTGTTGATTGGCAGAGGTGATGGGATGGATTTGATCATCTTTTGTTTCAGAGACAAAGTTGCCCACAAGCCCTAGTGACTGGCAGGAACCTCTAAAATAAATAAAAGTGTGAAGTCATTGACGGTTTGAAGTATATGGGGATGTATTCATTTCATCTTTAGCTCCATTGGTCCAGGTCTTTACCAAACAATGCCTCTGCCTTTTTCAGCTGAATTCACCAAGAAACAGCTGAATTCTGAAGAAACAGCTCTTTTGCAATTTAGCCTTAAAGCCCTCTTATGCACTGTATATCCTCGAGATACATCAACTGTGACTGGCATTTCTGACCAGCAAATATTTCTACAAGTCTTTAAATGTACTGGGCACATTACACAGGCATCCAACTAAATTTTAATAACCATAAAAGGTGAATACAGTGGTAATCATCAGTAACAGAGATTTGATTATATCCGCTAGCCAAATCTCTGGTGGTGAACAAGTGTAGACTTGACTAGGCATCTAGCACCGAGAAACTGAGCGAGGGAAAACACACCGTTCTTAGTTTTGCTGTTGAGCAACATAAACTGCTGAATTTAGTGCCCTCCAGGCATGAGGGTGCCGTGGTATATTTGTGCTAGGCTAAAAACAAATCCTAGCTGCATGAGTCTCTCATTCATCTTGAATGAATGCACTGAATAAAACCATCCATGGCTGAGTACTTCATCCATTTCTACAACTGAGCACCTAAAGGTCTTGTTCAAGGGTCCAAGAGTGGCAGTCTGGTATCCAAAAACACGAACCCCCCCATATAATATAATATAATATAATATAATATAATATAATATAATATAATATAATATAATATAATATAATATAATATAATATAATATAATTACCTCAGATATTAGGATTCAGCTTTAAATCATTTAAAGTGCTCGTCCTTAAAATTGTACTTTCAGACATACATAGAAAACTCGCTCTGGTCACCGTGTACAGACCCCCAGGGCCCTACGCTGATTTTCTTCAAGACCTCCTGATCGATTTTGATAAAGTGCTGCTTGTATGAGATTTTAATATTCATGTAGATGATGTAAACAATGCTCTAGGATTATCATTTGTGGATTTATTAAACACTTTGGGGTTAAACAAAACGTCACCGGACCAACTCCATGTTTTAACCACACATTAGACTTAATAACATCCCACGGAGCAGACGTCACTGATATAGATATTTTACCTCAGAGTGATGACATCACAGACCATTATCTTATACTGTACACACTACTGGTAGAGCAGATTAGCCGTGTTGCACCACGTTATCAACCTGGTAGGACTATTGTTCCGACCACTAAGGACAGATTCATAAATAACCTGCCTAATTTATCTCAGTTTCACACTAAACCCATAACTGCTAATAATCTTGATGAAATGGTTAACAACATAGACCTTATCCTCACTAGCACATTAGACACCGTTGCCCCCATCCGGTTAAAAAAGGTTAGAGAACAAGCACCTGCACCTTGGTATAATAGTCATACGCATGCCCTCAAGACAACAGCACGTAATCTGGAGAGAAAATGGAGGAAAACTAAATTGGAGGAAACTCATAGAAAACAACAAAAACAATCCCAGGTTCCTTTTCAGTACAGT
The DNA here is from genome assembly GCF_946808225.1 of Silurus aristotelis. NCBI lineage: Eukaryota > Metazoa > Chordata > Actinopteri > Siluriformes > Siluridae > Silurus > Silurus aristotelis. The sequence continues at coordinate 1,951,242 of NC_139590.1, forward strand.
AGCTAAAGTAACTACAAATCAGGGCTCTGAAAATTGTGTTCCATCACAGTATAGTAGTGAGGACTTTATGAATTTTTTTACTGAAAAAATAGATAACATTAGAAAAACAATTGTGACAGTTCAACCTTTGAGACCATCTCCTGAGACACTGTTACCTTCAACTCCACAACTCCACTATTTGACATGTATAGGACAGGAAGAGCTGTATGATGTTATTATCAAAGCTAAATCAACAACATGTCAGTTAGATCCAATTCCAACAAATCTACTGAAGGAAGTGTTACATACAGCTGGTGAGTCTCTTCTGAATATTATTAACTCCTCATTATCTTTAGGTCACGTCCCTAAATCCCTCAAGTTAGCAGTTATTAAGCCTCTCATTGAAAAACCTAATCTGGATCCAAACACCCTATCGAATTACAGACCAATTTTAAATCTGCCATTTATGTCTAAGATTTTAGAAAAGATTGTCGCTGAAAAGTTATGCTCCCACTTGCAAGAAAACAATATCTTTGAGGAATTTCAGTCAGGTTTTAGGCCCCATCATAGCACAGAAACTGCCCTAGTTAAAATCACTAATGACCTGTTTTTAGCTTTAGACAAAGGCTTCATTTTGCTGTTAGTTTTACTAGATCTTAGTGCTGCATTCGACACTATAGATCATGATCTTCTCCTAGATCGCTTACAGAATTACATTGGCATTCAGGGACAGGCATTAAGCTGGTTAAAATCCTACCTGTCCGATCGTTACCATTTCGTAGATTTAAATGGAGAGCTATCCAGGCTAATGCCAGTGAACTATGGCATGCCACAAGGTTCAGTTCTAGGACCCCTGCTCTTCACAATATACATGCTTTCCTTAGGAAATATTATTAGAAGGCATGGAATTAGCTTCCATTGTTATGCTGATGATACCCAACTATATACAGTGAGGAAAATAAGTATTTGAACACCCTGCTATTTTGCAAGTTCTCCCACTTAGAAATCATGGAGGGGTCTGAAATTGTCATCGTAGGTGCATGTCCACTGTGAGAGACATAATCTAAAAAAAAAAAAATCCAGAAATCACAATATATAATTTTTAAACTATTTATTTGTATGATACAGCTGCAAATAAGTAATTGAACATCTGTCTATCAGCTAGAATTCTGACCCTCAAAGACCTGTTAGTCTGCCTTTAAAATGTCCACCTCCACTACATTTATTATCCTAAATTAGATGCACCTGTTTGAGGTCGTTAGCTGCATAAAGACACCTGTCCACCCCATACAATCAGTAAGAATCCAACTACTAACATGGCCAAGACCAAAGAGCTGTCCAAAGACACTAGAGACAAAATTGTACACCTCCACAAGGCTGGAAAGGGCTACGGGGAAATTGCCCTGTAAAAAAGGTCCATTGTTGGAGCAATCATTAGAAAATGGAAGAAGCTAAACATGACTGTCAATCTTCCTCGGACTGGGGCTCCATGCAAGATCTCACCTCATGGGGTCTCAATGATCCTAAGGAAGGTGAGAAATCAGCCCAGAACTACACGGGAGGAGCTGGTCAATGACCTGAAAGGAGCTGGGACCACCGTTTCCAAGGTTACTGTTGGTAATACACTAAGACGTCGATGACAATTTCAGACCCCTCCATGATATCTAAGTGGGAGAACTTGCAAAATAGCAGGGTGTTCAAATACTTATTTTCCTCACTGTATCTCATCTAAACCAGGCGATACAGCTTAATTAACCCGGATAACTGAGTGTGTTAAGGAAATAAGAGATTGGGTGACCCATAACTTTCTTCTTTTAAATTCTGATAAGATGGAGATTTTGCTCATCGGGCAAAAAACTAGTATACAGAAGCTCCAGCATCTCAGCCTGCATTTAGACGGTTGTTCTGTAACTACTAGTTCAACAGTAAAAGACCTGGGAGTTATTTTAGACAACAACTTGTCTTTTAAAAATCACATCAACCAAGTTACAAAAACAGCCTTCTTTCACCTTAGGAATATTTCTAAGCTAAGAAATATGTTGTCCATATCTGATGCAGAGAAGCTCGTCCATGCGTTTATGACCTCTAGAATAGACTACTGTAATGCATTACTAGGTGGATGTCCTGCGTCATTAATAAACAAGCTTCAGTTAGTTCAGAATGCGGCAGCAAGAGTTCTTACAAGGTCAAGAAAATATGATCACATAACCCCGATCTTATCATCCCTACACTGGCTTCTAGTTAAGTTTCGAATAGACTACAAACTACTGCTACTCACTTATAAAGCACTAAATGGTTTGGCTCCCATGTATCTATCCAGTCTTTTAACACGCTACAATCCGTCACGCTCCCTGAGATCTCAAAACTCTGGGCTTCTAGTAGTTCCTAGAATAGCAAAGTCCACTAAAGGCGGTAGAGCGGTTAGCTCCTAACCTCTGGAACAGTCTTCCTGACAGTGTTCGGGGCTCAGACACACTCTCCCAGTTTAAGTGTAGATTAAAAACATATCTTTTTAGCAAAGCCTACACATAACACACATCACACACATCACATCACAACCTTGTGCTCCAGAACATCTGATCACATGCACATTATCAACTTGTGCTGTTAATATCATGAACAGCAGCTACGCTAATTCCTCTCCACTGCTTCTCTTTCTCTCCCCATCCCGAGGCATCCTGAGGTTTGGCCAGCTCCAGTCACGTCCCACCTCATGAAGATTATAGACCTTTAAAGAAGTAGATGCCAAAGTCGCAAACATCCTGAACCATCTAGAGACATACCAGTGCCATTTGGATCCCACTGCATGTGTGGAGTTTCGACATTGGACTTCCTGTAGTGTTTAAAGGCTTTGGCATGGAGAAGCTGATGCTGGATCTGTGATGATCACAAATGTTGAGCTCAGTAGCTCCTACTTTTATACCAAAGACTGTTGAAAGAACATTTACTTATAATCTTATACTCCAGTGCTCATGTTAGTTCTCACTCTCCAGTGTTCTGTACTGTTGAAAGATTTATGATCAAACTCTTGATGTCCCCCAAATGAGGATGGGTTCCCCTTTTGAGTCGGGTTCCTCTCAAGGTTTCTTCCTCATAACATCTTAGGGAGTTTTTCCTCGCCACAGTCGCCACGGCTGCTCATCAGGGATAAACACACACCATTCACCTTCACTGTTGATTTCTGTAAAGCTGCTTTGATTTGCATGATTTTTTTTTTTTTATATGTTTCTGTAGAATTATTTCTTTTAAAAGCATAATCAGGCACAGATTCAATAACATCAACATCATAAATCATGAATGTTCAGTTATGTGCACTTTCCTACATGATTTTACACATTCAAAAAGCAATAAACAAGATAATACTGAACAGCACCAAACCACCAAAAGCATTGCTGACTTTTCTTGTTGTTGTTATGAACACTTTTTTAATATTATGTTATTATTTAACATTATTATTAATCAATCAAAGCCAGGATTCAACACTTAACATTTAATTCTGGACCAATATCTTATAATACAATGTACTAATATTATTATTTTAATACAAAGTGTTTTTTATACATGAACTTTTGTGTGACATTGTAAACTGCTTCCCATCCACAAGTCTAAAGGATGGAAAAACTCTGCAGTACATCAGGTAAGCAAAACCCACATATACATAACAGTCACTCTCTATGAAATCTGTGCTGAAATCACTTCCTGTCACAGAATTCCAAAATCCTTTACAATGTACAAGGAAACTTTTTCAGACAATAGCCTCTAATTTAGGGTGTTTTGTATATGTAGGTTGAATAAACAAACAACTCCCACAAAGCAAACGTTTGTTTCTTGATCGGAAGTCCTTTTAATGAAAAAATATCACTTACAAAAAAGAGCATGTGGATCATCAAAGGAATCATCTTTCCCATTACCCATCCTATATCATTCACATTACAGTTATTTGAGTTTGTGAACTACACATCTACCTCATCCCATCACACTGCCCTCTAGTGGCTAAAGAACAATAATATTATGACTTCTACAATTAATCAGAATCACTTCTTTGAGGAAAGGACTAATGATTTCTTTTAAACAGGAGTATTGTAAAGATTTACTTCACAAAATAAAATCTGTGTTTTAATTTTCTTTTATATCTACTGCATATATTAAGTATGAATATTATTGCAAAACATTCATTCATTCATATATTTTCTCCCGCTTATCCGTAATTCGGGTCGCGGGGGCAGCAGTCTAAGCAGGACCCCGCCTTCGACTGCTGCCCAATCCTCACAGCACCGTCCCTTACAGTCACTCCTGCAAGTGGTGAGCCCACGGGAAGGTATTGCAAAACAATACAGTTTAAATGATGTAGCCAGTATCAATATTAAAATAATGATACAGAGTAAAATTTGAATCAAGGCTGTAAAAAGAAAAATATAAAGAAGATTAAGCAACATGTTAAATGCTAACATAGGAAAGTTCTGTTTATTTGACTGAATACATAATGCAGAAAGCTGAGACCGTACATTAAATGAATTAAATATATTTAATTCAAATAAAACATATAAAACGTAAAAAATCATAAACAAATCTCTGGAAATATAAATCATTTCTAGACAATGAAATATTAGATTAATAAATTGAAATTAAATAAAAAGTAAAATATGAAAATGATAAGATGAGTGTAAAATCTGACTGAAATGATCTCAAATCTGGAATATTGCCACTGTGGGTCTCTCAGAATTTAAAGCTGAGCAAGAGTAATATAAACTTAAACACTAAATTTGACACATTTTCTACTATTTTGTGTATGTAAATGTTTTAGACATTGTATGATATGAGACACAATGTATTTCTCTGCTATTCTCTCCTGGAGCGAGGTTTCCAACCAGTGGGGGGCCGTCAGGGCCAGCAAGGCCAATCAGAATCACTTACTTACATTTTAATATATTTTATCTCCATGTAATATGTAAAATTATTTCCAACGGTCTGTTCTCTTTATTTCATGTTTCTTTCAGGTGGATATTATGGAAAAAGTTGTTCATGCTGCAGGTATACTTACAAGGATGCACTTTTCAAGCACATCTGGACAATCCCAAAAACCCCAAAGAGGTGGGTAAAGCATTAGAATGTGCCTTTTTCACTTTTGAGATAATGAAAACAGAAAGAAAGAAAATTGCCTGTCATAGCTACCCAGAACACACACCTTGGCAAAAATCATGGGGCAACAACAGAGGGAGACAAAAACCCACCTAAAACAGAACAGAGTAGTCCTTGCTGTGGGATGAGCCCATGCCCACTGATCCTGGTGTGAACCCACACACTCACTGCTCTGAACACTGCCAGGAGAAAGAAGCTGCTGAAATGCTTTCAGCAAAAACCAGGGCAAACCTCAGCATGGTCTGGCCATAGTGATGACACCAGTGATACAGGACTGGAGGGTTACATAACAATGCTATACTCACTGTCTAATGTGTTTCACCAGGCCTTCCACAAGGGCAACTTTGGGCAAGAGCAGAATGCAAATGACCACCTGAGACCACCTGGTGGAGTTAGGTGCTCCAAATAGAGGCTAAAGACCAAAAACCAGGCGAACAGCTAACCTCCTCATACTTCGAAATAAAGAGAGAAACTACTATATTATCATTTGGACCAATTGTGTGATCTGCAGGTAGTCCTACAAACTAAAACAAGTGTAGTGATGAACCATGTCCACCCACACCCACACGGTAGTCATCTGGGGGTAAGAAACACATTTAGGGAAAGAAATATATTTACATTTATTTTACATATAAAATTGACTTCTTATGTAATTGAACAAATTGGAATGAAGATATGGATACAAAGCATTCTGAGATTTTGAGATGGTCACAGATACAGATAGAGATATGAGCTCCACTGCCCACCCCTACTGTACACTACACTTCCCAATTGGCATAAATGTTTACTTCCTCATAGCAATTGCTCATATTACTTCCTTGTTCATCAGCATGAACATTAACATAGTCACTATCCGAGTCTTCTGAATCCTCTTCCTGCTGAAAAATGGTTTCTGCATTATTATAAATGGTGTCAGTGCCGTCTGTCTCAGTCTTTCCTTGAGGACTCTCAAATGTATTTTTGGCACCTGCAAATTGATCAAATTAAAATGCACAGATTTAGTCATTATTAATATTTCTATATCACTATATTATTTTTTTAATATAAACAATATGAGTACTAAATAAAAACATTTGAGTCATGATGTAACAGGTAGCGTTTTTATCCATTTGTAGTTACTGGTTCTGCAGCTATAAACAGTTTTTCCCTTATCAGCTTCTTTTTTTGTCTTGAAGTTATTATGACAAAAACAAAAGCAGCTTGTCATGTGACTCAAAACAACTGGAATGTGTTTCTTTGCAAACTCATCTACCCTGAAGAGGTAAAGGTCTAGCGTTACCTCTGACTTTTTAAAAGTGCGAACACTGGAGACTTCTTCCAGGGATACTAAGGAAACATGACCACCCATAAACTTTCCTATCCTGGAAAAATTGCACTGGCTTCCTGTTAGTTTTCGTATTAAGTTTAAAAATCTCATGCTCTCCTATAAGGCCTTGAATAATCTGGCCCCTCAATATCTATATGAGCTGTTAACCCCCTACACACCTTCACGTGCTCTACGGTCCTCTGAAGCTGGTCTTCTCACTGCCCAAAAAACACGGCTAAAAACTGTGGGTGATCAGGCTTTTTCTTCTTTGGCTCCCAACTGTGGAATTCCCTGCCCTCAGAGATCAGGAATACACAATCCATGGGTGTTTTTAAATCCCATCTTAAAACATACTTTTTTAGGGTAGCTTTTTATGTGACTTCTTTGTTTGTTATTTATTGGGTTTTAATTTTTTGTATGGTTAGTTTTAGTGTTTGCATTATTATGTGTATCTTTTAATTTTATCTTTTATGTCAAGCGCTTTGAGAAACTCCTTTTAAAGGCGCTATACAAAATAAAGTTTATTATTATTATTATTATTATTATTATTATTATTATTATTATTATTATTATGTCACTAATACACATAGAAAAACACTTTGTGTGGAGTAGCTGAACTACTGTCAGAACCGCTTCTAAAAAAAATAGATTAGATTTACAAATGCTGCAATGCTGTGATACAAAAAAAAAAATATATTATTTCCATCTTTAAAAGGATTCTTTTAATATAGTGTCAACATTTAAAACTTACGTTGTGTATGAAGCTCACACCGTCTTTTTTGCTTTTTCCCAAACCAAATGATGACTGGAACTAAAATGAGAAGCAGTGCTGCTGTCACTCCAAGAACAATGTAGGGAGCCGGGGACGCTGAGAGAGAAATGGTTATCATCATCAAATTTTTCAAGATTTAACTGCAGAACAGAAAATGCTGGAACTGGTTTATTTTGCTTCACAGTGATGACCAGGAGCTGAGTGGCAGTGAAGTTAAAGTACAGATGTAGTTTCCCTGTTGAACAGAATTTGCCTCAGGAAACAGTTAGATGATTGAGTGATTAACAGCTCACTGAGCTCTGGTTATGCCGGGTCCACTAAACAAGTAAAAGGATATTGGGTACTTCTCTTGGATACTGAGGTTTAGTGTATCAATTAATAGAGAAGCTGTAGTGTCTTCTCACTACTGGTCCTCCAGGAGGACGGTAGGAAATTTTGGGTTTTTGCAGCTTCCTTAATAACATTAATGGGAAGAGATCCTAGTATCATTGTTTTGTACCAGTAAAGAGGAAAGATTTAACATAAGTTCTGGTTCTCAGTTCCCATGTCCCTGAAACAAACTGTGCAGATGCTGTAGAAGCATTTGGCAGCCTTTGGAAAATCGATGAATAGTCAGGGTGAGGTGTATTCATTGGAATCTTTACAAATATCCGGTGGTGCAAGTTATAAGTAGATTTTGTGGGCTGAAACAAGTGGAGTTAGTGGTTAGTCTTCACCTCACCAATCTACAAATCCCTGGAGAAATTAGTCAGGACTTCTGACATTAATGAGAAAAAATTGGTGGATAAGTTCTGCAAACATGGGGCATGGTGCAGAGTTAGCTGGGGAGGCAGTGAGCAGTATATTAGCAGGGGAGGCAGTGCTGGGGCCATTTTCATCAGCAAAACAATAAGGATTGATTCCCTTTCATAATGGCCCCTTGGAACAGCTGCACAAAAGGACCCAAGTCTTTGAGCAATTGGTAGTCAGCCATTTTAGCCTAATATCGTATTCTGCCACTCATATGTTTATTATTAAAAATAAGTCATGACACAAAATACTTAAACTAAAAAACTAATTATCCAGTTACTGGTCTCAAAAATTCATTGGGAACCCTTCTTCAGCAAAGCTTATCTAATCTCATAGTTGGGCATTTTCACCGGACAAAACAATAAATTGTTTAATGGCTAATTTCTATTGTTAACCATGGTGTGCAGCATACTGCTGGTAAATCTGCCACCCACCCAAAAAACTGCATTGCTCCCCTTAGCTTTAATCAACATAACCTGTAAAAGAATTGGTATGGAACTAATTGAGCCATTAGTAAGGTCTGTTTGAGGATATACATTTGTGTTAGATGATGCAGCATACTAGATACTAGAATTCATGTCTATGCAATATCTCCACTTGAAGTGTGGCAAAGGTTTTTCTTTGGACTCGGGATCCTGATTGACCTGCATTTGAGACTTTTTTCCCATATTGAATTGTAAAATCTTCTCTGCACTTACCCACAGTAATGTTAATGGAGCTGCTCCTGGATGAAGTGGAGGATGTTTCCCTGTATGTGTAATCACAGGTGTACTCGCCCTGATGTGAAGCTTCTACAGTCAGAGTAAATGTTGTTGTAGACTCTGCAGTTTGCTTCTTTATTGATGTCCCATTTTTCTTTAAACTGAAGTCTACAGAGATGCATGTTGGGCTGGAAGTGGAACATGTAAACTGAAGGACTTCTCCAACTGATACCACAGAGTTTGTGGAGATCCGAGTCAATGTAGGAGCCTGCATGTCTGATAAAAAAGAAATATATTTAATCATTCTGTAAATATATTTACTTTAATAAAGATATTTCAACAATAAAAAACAATTACTTACCTGAGCACACGACTCCAGCATCTTCATGGTGTCCACAGTTCTCTACTCCAAATCCTCTGTGTGAGCACTGATCTAAGTAGCTCTCAGTTCCAGTACACTGAACATCATCCAGCCAGGTTGGTTCACGTCCCTGACCAAAGCGAGCATTACGAGGAGCGCTGGCGGCTTCACCACATCCTAGTTGTCTACACACCACCTCTGCATCCTTTACGTCCCAGTAATGATCACACACTGTTCCCCATTGGGTTTTGTGCAGGATCTCCACTCGACCACAACAGTTACTCGAACCATTCAGCAGCTTGACCTTATTATGGTCTGATTAATTATATAAAAAGAGAAGGTATTTATTAATGACTGATTTGACCGATGGCTGATATGTTTATCACTTGTACTCATAAGCCAAATGCATGATTGTTGAGGTCTATGCATTATATGTTCATGACTATCTGGTGGTGCAAGTTATAATTAAATTCTGTGGGCTAAAACAAAGTGGAGGAAGTGGTTAGTCTTCAAAACACCAGTCCACTATTCCCTGGATAAATTAGTCAGGATTTTAGGCATTAGTGAGAAAATATTTGGTCCCTTGGAACTGCTGCACAAAAGTCTTTGGCCAATTGTTAGTCAGACATTTTAGCCACTCATATGTTTTGATTATTAACGATAAGCCCCGGCACAAAATACTCAAACTGAAAAAAATTAAATATTAACCAGTTATTGGTCTCAAAAAGTCATCGGGAACTTTTCTTCCGCATAGCTTATCTAATATCATAGTTGGACATTTTTCACCAGTAAAAAAAAACCCCTAAACTCTCTAATGGCTTATTTCTATTGGCCAGGCACTTGTTAACCATGGTGTGCAGCACACTGCTGGTAAATCATGTTGCCCACCCAAAAAACTGCATTTCTTCCCTTAGCTTTAACCAATGTAGGCTTTAAAAAAATTGTTATGGACCAGGGGGGTTTATGGACACTTTTTTTTTAAACCTCTGTATAACCAGTTATTACCTTATCAAATTCACAGATTTTTCCCACTGACATAATTGTAACAGTAAATTCCAAATAGGTAGTTTGTTTTATTTGTTTGTTTGTTTGTTAAAAAAGCAGTCAAATAATTTACTGTATGTAATTCCTAGATAATTAGTGGCAATTATTTGGACACTTTACACAATTAATTGTAAAATCATTATCTGCACTTACCCACAGTAATGCTAATGGAGCTGCTCCTGGATGAAGTGGAGGATGTTTCCCTGTATGTGTAATCACAGGTGTACTCGCCCTGATGTGAAGCTTCTACAGTCAGAGTAAATGTTGTTGTAGACTCTGCAGTTTGCTTCTTTATTGATGTTCCAGTTTTATATAAACTGAAGTCTACAGAGATGCAGGTTGGGCTGGGTGTGGAACATCTGAACTGAAGAACTTCTCCAATTGATACCAGAGAGGTTGGAGAGATCTGTGTCAATGTAGGAGCCTGCATGTCTAATCATACAGAAAGAAAAAAAACATTTAAAAAATTGTGTTTATTTAAATAGAAATATATTAACGAATAATAACAAAGCTCATTTTAAAAGGTGTGCATCCTGTTACATCTGGTTTAAAACTAACACAGGATTTTATTAGAAGGACATCCCACCAACAGTATGAGTAGTCATGGTTGTAGTAGTGTGATGGGCAGAGGTGGCAAAAGTACACACATCCATTACTTAAGTAGAAGTACAGATACTCATGATTTAAAATACTCGGGTAAAAGTTGAAGTACTGATTATACCTTTTTACTTAAGTGAAAGTAAAGAAGTTTTGGCTCTGACATGTACTTAAGTAAAAAGTAGTTATTACTTCTACCTGTTTTAGCTGTTAACTGGACCTCACATCATATTAATATTAGATAGATAGATAGATAGATAGATAGATAGATAGATAGATAGATAGATAGATAGATAGATAGATAGATAGATAGGCGTAAATTTCATTTAACAGTAGGGGGGACAATAAATATTAAATTTCTCATGAGCAATTTTTGAAGGAGGACACAAATAATACAGTGAAATTGTACTGATAAAGACACAGTGTCCCCACAGTGAAACACTTTGCTTTTGTTATTGTAGCATGGAGACTGCGTCATTATGATTATTTTAAGTTTAAGTTTTTCTCAGGTTCAATGACAAAGCAAAACAAGGAATTAAAAAAAAGTTTAACATTTTATTTAAAATTAATTTAGACACTTAAGAACAGAATATAAATTGATTATAAAAATACAGTGGGGTCAGTTGGGATGTAGCACAGTGCTCATTTAGTAAATGCACAGATAAACAATATGCTAATTGTGTGTTAATGTTAAATTAACATTATGTCAAGTCGTCCCAAATAAAACACTGCATGGGAAACAGCTTTGGTGTGTTAGTGTCAGTGCGCTATGCTACAAGCTATTGTACACAAGCTAACGTTCACTAGATAAGTCATATTTTAATCACTAATAGAGCAGATTCATGGAAAATTACATCATTAATCAGCATTTTTGCCGCAATTAATTTATGAATGAGTCTGCATCAACTACATTAAAGAGAATCGCTTTATTTAAAGTGAATAAAATACCCTAGTTAATGGAGTTGAACATTAATTGAGCCGCAGTCACACACCTGACTCGTGTGTGTAGAGCAGGTGAGATGAACACACACCTGACTCGTGTGTGTAGAGTAGGTGAGATGAACACACACCTGACTCGTGTGTGTAGAGTAGGTGAGATGAACACACACCTGACTCGTGTGTGTAGAGTAGGTGAGATGAACACACACCTGACTCGTGTGTGTAGAGTAGGTGAGATGAACACACACCTGACTCGTGTGTGTAGAGTAGGTGAGATGAACCGCACATCTGACTCGTGTGTGTAGAGAAGGTGAGATGAACACACACCTGACTCGTGTGTGTAGAGTAGGTGAGATGAACTGGGAATTTAGGCAGTGGGTCAAACCACTGTGAGGAAGGGGAGGGGGGGGGGAACTGTTTCTAAATGCATTTTTGCGGGGGGGGGGGTTCTACCTACACAATTATATAGGTATACATAGATATATTGTTTACAATAGAGAGTGCGATATTTTTTAGATAAATTTTTGGGGGGGCACAACCCTCGGATGGGGGGGGGACATGTCCCCTCCGTCCCCCCCGGGATTTACGTCCATGTTGTTACCTAATGAATGTATTTCAGCGGATTGAAAAAGACGCGCAGTCACAGGAAATCGGTTGTTCGGCTGAAATCAGCGCGCAGTGAAAAGAGAAATTTTATATTTCACCAAATCAGTGGATTAAAACTAAAGTAACGAGCCTGTTTTAAAAATGTAAGAAGTAAAAAGTACAGATATTTGTGTAAAAATGTAATGAGTAAAAGTAAAAAGTTGTCTGAAAAATAAATAGTGGAGTAAAAATCTGATACCAGAAAAATCCACAGTAACGAAGTATTTGTACTCCGTTACTTCCCTCCTCTGGTTATGGGCAGTGGTTGCTTCAGAACATGGGCGACTTGCTATAATCTATGAAACTATGAATTCTGCAATCTACCAAAAAATACTAATGGAGAATGTCTGGCCATCAGTTCATGAGCTCAAGCGCACACGTTATGAAGCAGGATAATGATCCAAACACACCAGCAAGTCTACCTCTAATGACCCCCCCAAAAAAGGGGAGTGGCCTAATCAAAGTCTGGACTTCAATCCAATAGAGGAGATGTGGCATAACCTTTAACAGGCTTGAAAAACCACCAGTGTTTGAATTGAAACAATTCTGCAAAAGAAGATTGGGCCAAAATTCCTCTACAGTCATCTGAAAGACTTTCGGTTATCACAAAAGCTTGTTTGCAGTTTTTGCTACCAAGTGTGAAACAATCATCATTTAAAAATTGCATTTTGTATTTAATCTTTGTGTAATATACCAATTTTCTTGACGGTCGGAATCATTCATGTGTAACAAATATGCAAATAAAAAATAAAATAAATAAAAAACAGGAAGGGGGCAAAAACTTTGTAAGGCACTTTACATCTTCTGTACACTTACCCACATTAACAGTAATGCAGCTGTTCGTGGATGATGTGGAGGCACTTTCCCTGTAGGAGTAGACAGAAGTAGTAGTACTTGTTCCATTTTCCTTCCCATCTGTTTTATTATTACAAAAAAACAAAAAAAAAACCACAGGGTTTTACTCATGACACATTTGTTCTGTTTATGACTTCACTCATCTCTTTAGAAGAAGAAAAAAAAACAGTTGAAAAAACTTTATCCAAAAACTTTGCAGAACTTATCCACTTTTTTTCTGTTGAATAAAAATCTGCATATTTATGAGTATTAACAAAGCAAACAATTGCAACTCTTTTATGCAAGTTTAGCACTTTTTTTTTTTTTACAGTAAATGATGGCAGATACTAATATGCATTATACATTATATAGTATACATTATTTATTTAATTAATTAAGAAGCATAATCAGAAAAAAGCAATCAATTAGCTTTTTAGATGTAGTGTAAACAGTGTAAACTTAAATTGGTGGCTATGAAGAAACTTACAACAGAGGAAGAACAATGTAAAGGACATATGGTGGACAAAAGATGACATGAAACATGACAAGAACAAACTCCTGAAAGGTAAAACTTATACTTGTAATTACACATTTTAAATCTAATATTCTTTTGTAACCCACGATCTATTAATGGCGCAGGGGGAGTGAAGAGGGGGAAGTAAAAAACAAGCCGACAATGAAAGTAGAGGAGGAAAAAATAATAAGAAAAAGAATTCTAAATAATAAAAGAAACATGACAAAGAAATGAGAAAAACAGGAGAACTATTTTACTGCACACAAACTTTCAGCAAAAATGTTGGGTTTAAATGTTGGGTTTAAATGTGTGGTTGCAAATTTATTCTAATTTATGTTTTCACTTCAAACTAGTGAGGAACCGCCTGTTTTTCTGAAATGTTGTGGAGTAACAAACTGATGAAGTTTATATTCTTTAGAAATTCATATTCTCCACTATAACAAATTGTTGTTACTTGGCTGTTTCAGAAGTTCACAAAAGTCCTGGGCAAAATTGGGGTTGTTGCCCCTGAGGAAGTACATCGAACTCAAGAGCTAGGGAACTTTTAATATTATTTAAATGAGAAATACACTTACCATCCAGCAGGAAAACTCTGAGAACACTTACTATACAGGGGAAAAAATAAATAAAAATGAAATAAGTAATTAAGAAAAACATTTGTCTTTTAATAATCATCTTGATAAAGTAAATAGGTTTTATAATAAACTATACAGAAATATAAACATCAGCTATATTTGAATTGATTATATGGATGGTGCCTGCAATTCATTCATAACCAAAAATGGTGTTCAACCACCTCACTTCTAGAATAAGTCAGAGCTCTATGTTTCTTGCTAACTGAATACTGAATACTATTTACCATTTTACATCGGTACTGGTTTAAATATGTACACAGACTAGGCATAACTTTATGGCCACCTGCTTATAGTAATATTGTGTTGGTTCCCCTTTTGCTGCTAAAACAGTCGTTAAACTGTCGATCATCACCAGCATGAACTTCTTCAGCAGTTTGAGCTACAGGAGCTCGTCTTCTGGATCGAACCACACGGACCAGCCTTCGCTCCTCACATGCATCGATGAGCCTCGTCCGCCCATGACCCTTTCGCGGTTCACCACTGTTCCTTCCTTTAAGCACTTTTGACAAGAAGTCAACAAGACAAGAGCTGCAGTTTTGGAGATGCTCTGACCCAGACATCTAGACGTACATGAACTATATACGGAAAGCGTGTGTGAATTCTGGATTCTGATTGGTCAGAAGCTGACCAAACAAACAGCTCATTTACAGGAACTTATACATTAGGCACGCTACAGAAGCAGAAGATAAGGCTATTAAAAATTACACATATGCTCCATGGCATCAGATACATAAAGTGATATTAAAAAAAAGTATGACGTCTTGAGTTTGACAAGTATGACCTATAGCAAAGCCTGAAATAAACCAGATAAAGCATTTCCCTCTGTTTCCTTTTAAAGACTAGAAAATAAATTAGCAGTTTATCTCATATTCTCACTGCATTATAATGAAGCCAATCATTCCTCAAACAAGAAGTAAAAAAAGTTTGCTGCAATGGTTTGGCACAGCTCAGACATCCTAAAATATGATATTTATCTTACAAATGATACTGTGATAGCAATAAAAAAAAAAAAATCAAATGATCATTTATATTTATAAACTTTTAAACAATTAGAAAAAAAAACCAAAAAAAAAAACTATACAAACAAAAATTATTGGGACACCTAACTTTTGTAGCCATATATACAGTAATCACTCGTTTATCGTATTATGAACAAACAACGCGCTAAACGCCAGCCAAAAAATGTTTTTTTTATTGTTTAAGCTGTAAATCATCCTTCCACACACTTTAAACACACACAGAAAACAATTGTGAAAATACAGTAATTATATTTATATTAATACATTTTATTATTTCAATATGAAACTCCATAAAAACTATTCCCTATACGTTTTTTTTGGTCTCCGTGAGAGACCGGGAAAATCAGCCAAACTAATTAGTTATGTGGCAAACACACAATAAACTGGGCGGCAGATTCGAACTACGGTAAAACGGGGGATTTCTGTCGTTTTTTAACAAACTGTTGAAAGCAAACATTGTATTGGAGGAGAACCAAATTCATTCTAGCATAACAATGCTCCTGTGCTTTACATGGGTTGGAATGGAAGATCTCGAGTGGCCTGCTTTGACTACAACTTTGGGATAAATATAAATGCTGACTGCACCTCTGGCCCTTGTAGCTAAATGAGCACAAATCTCCACAAAAACACTCCAAAATCTAGTGGGACATCTTCCCAGAAGAGTGAAGGTTATTATAAGAGAAAATGGGGACCATGTACCAATCTTATCAGTTGTCCAAAAAGTTTAACCCATATAGTGTATGAAATGGATACAGACATGTGTAGAAATTATAAGTTAGGAAAGACACTTTAAGCAGAAATTCTAGCATGAATTGGTTTGCATTTTCTTTTGGATCTCAATCTTATCTGTAATACATTTCAAAATATAGTAACAAAAACACGAGGTGTGAAATTATACCATGTCAAATAATAATATATAATCCCTTTTTATGTCCAGCTTTACCACACCTTCTAGACGAGAAACAAGAAACTCCAGCATAATTCTAAAACAAAACCAATATTCAGTTTCAAGGTTCAAATGTAATAGTCATTTCTATTGTTATTCAGAATGATATCAGAGTTTTCACTGGAAAATCAATCTTTAAATATCATCCTACAGATAAGCAGTCTGAATTCATGTAGCATATTAATATATAAATATTGAATTAAACAACCCTAATAAATAAATGCTATTGTATAATATTCAAATCAATAGTAAAGATAAGTTGTTAGATAATTAGCAAGAACCTGCTAAATGTATTGATAGAATGTTGCATTTACCAAGCATTATAGTGAAATGATGTCTCAGCATCTTGGACTTTGAGGTCTCCTTCAGTTTAGTGATAATTACTGCATCCACTGCTGCTTTTTTCTTAACATGAAACTCACAAGCTCATGCAGCTGATGGACTTTTTACATGCATTGAAATAGGTGGAGTTTAAATTTGGCCAATTACTGTTTGTGCTACTGGTAAGAATGTACAGAACATATCAGTTCTACACTGCCACAAACACCTTTCTTGTTCAAATAAGGAACACTGAAGTGAGCTAATGTAACACTTGTAAGTATAAAATGAGGGGACTGATCTGTCATTCGTTTCAATTATTCGCAAACTAGTTCAATTTTTTGACACGCTTAAAAAATTTACACACTCAATGTTCAGCAGAGAACATTAATCAGACACATTTACATTTCGCCCTGTATATACGTAAAGTCTGAAGGAAAAAAAAGAATAATGTGGTTAAAGAAACATGTTAGAGCCAACAGAGTGCAGTTTGCCATGTCTAAATATCCACTTCCACTTTTTGCTTCCGTTTATCGAGCCATTGTACAGAGAGGTGACAAAACCAACATAACTGCTGTTAAGCCATAATGAGCTGCCTGGAACAGCTGCTCTGCTTGAACATCAGCATTTAAGGGGTATTAAAGAATAGTATCTTAACTAAGTTTGGATTGATCTTATCAATCCAAACTTTCACATTGAAGTGATTTTTCATATAATGACTCTGAAGACCATTGCCTATTCTAACGTTAATTCCCATTAAATTAGTTAGTAAACCCTAGAAGTGGAGACAAGAAAGAGACCACACCAATTAGGATAGATGTCATCTACTAGATGGGAAGCAGATGCAAGTGCAGGAAATTGAATTTATAACACAAAAACAGCCAAAGACATGAACAAACCTCATATGATCAGGGATGTAAGATGTGGCTCTGTAAGTGCTAATTAACATGAGCATGAATAAGTTGAACAAATGAACATGTGATGGGAAATAATCCTGACAGAAGCAGAATAAAGGTGAACCAGCCAGATTGTACAACTGGCGATAACAAAAACAGTTTAAAAAGGTTTATAAAGCAGGTTTTTTTTATTATTGATTTAGGCTCAGATTGTACAATTCTAACTGATCTTCTTCTGAAGCCATTTATTTGTTGTCTTTGTGCTTTTATGCCAGATACAAATCTATTTTAACGCAAAAAAAGTCAGTAAACTGCCTTCAAGATATCAAAAATATCTTTCCCAGAACTTCCTTCATGTGAATGAAGAAAAGACTGAGTACATCCTGTTTAGCCCGGATTCACCCAGCAGTTCTCTCTGTTTTGGTCCTCTAACACCTCAGTATCGTGCGTAACCTGGCTGTTATTTTTGACAAAAGTGTGCACTTCGATAAACAGATCAGTGCAGTAGTGAAGGCGAGCTTTTACCAGCTAAGACTATTCAGCAAGGTCAAATCATTCTTGTCCCGAACTGACCTTGAAAAAGCTATTCATGCCTTCATCAGCTCGAGGATTGACTACTGTAATGCTCTCTACACTGGACTTAATTAATCACTTCTCAATCGGCTTCAATTGGTACAAAACGCGGCAGCACGTCTTCTCTCCAACACCTCCAAACACTTACACATCACCCCTGTCCTCCGCTCGCTTCACTGGCTTCCGGTGCGGTTTAGGGTGGAGTATAAGGTCCTGCTGTTCGTGTTCAAGGCCATCAATGGTCTGGCCCCGGCCTACCTCGCTGAATTTGTAACGGTCTACCAACCAGCCAGAACTCAGTCTGCTCCTCTGGACATACCCCTCTGGTCACTCCCATGTTAAAATATAAAAAGTTTGGAGGCCGGTCATTTGCCGTCCAGGGACCAAAGCTGTGGAACGCAGTTCCAGCACACCTTCGAAGCATCACTGTGCTGAGTGGTTTTAAATCGCAGTTAAAAACACATTTATTTATACAAGCTTTTAACACGTAGCCCCTGATTCAACTGTTATTTTATTGTGTTGTTATATTTTGAAGTATTTTATTGTTTTTACTGGAAAGCGCCTTGTGCTACTTTTGGCTGTTGTAAGGCACTCTATTAATACAATTTTATTATTATTATTATTTGTAAACAGTCAGCTGGAGGTAAAGTTTTTCACTTTCCAGCATGACCCATGCTGCATAAATAGATTTGTTTCTGACATTATCCCTACCATTACATCACTACCATTTTGAATAGTGTCCCAGTCCTGGCTGTAGAGAATCCACAACCATACTTTGACATGGGGATGGCTTTCTTTGGGTTGTACCAAACATATGGTACTTTTAGATTTATGCCCCAAAACCTCTAACTTGTTTTAAACAGATGATAACACATTTTGGTACAAGGTTTGAGGTGATTTATGTGAACTTGGATGACTAAAGGGTTTTGAGAAATGTTTCTCACAAGGTTCTTCTGTGCTTTCATCAATTTCAGAGAGACATCCTGTTATTGGTAATGCTTCTCCACATTCTAATGATGACCTTCACAGAGTTCTGGAAATCTTTTGAAGATCTAATTTATGTTATTAGTAGCCAGATTTACTACAAAATAATAATACGGAGTGAAATTTGTAGCAAGACTATAAAAAGACCAATATAAGAAGTTAGGTTTGTCTCTGAGCTAGCTCGTTCTTGTTTTTATTTTTAAAAATACGGATCTGGGAATATCAAAAACAAAGACACCAGGATGTGTGAGAAAATATCCAACGTTTAATAATAGAGAGAATGCATATATAGACCTCCATGATGACTATGAGACCATTGCATGCATATCAGTGCATAATGATGTAAAATGTTATTTAAGGTCATACTATTCTTGGTACAGAAGTAAGCATCTATGACATGACAAACAGGGGGCTGGGGTCAGTTTTGTCCAAGTGTCAGATTCATACCTGGTAGAAATACCTGGCACTTTAACTATTCAAATCTTAAATCCAGGAGCACAAATAAATTCAGCAATCACTGTCTGACAGTGTTTCTGTTAGTCCATTAATACAACCATTTAAATAATTCTGTTTTTAAATTATAGACAATTAGTGCAATTTGAGATGATCACAGAGAATAATCTCTCAGCACTCTGTCTCACTGAGACCTGGATTAAACCAGATGATTATATGGGTCTAAAAAGGTCTACACTGTCAGGATATGTTTATAAGCATGAGCCCCGTCAGACTGGTCGTGGGGGCGGTGTAGCAATTATTTATAGTGCCCTAGGACTTTTTGGGGGTTAAACAAAATATAACTAGACCGACTTATCGTTTTAATCACACATTAGACTTAATAATATTTTACACAGAAGACGTCACAAATATAGACATTTAGACACAAATATAGATATACAAGTATGTAATTAATTTATTTGGAACACTTAAATTAGCATTTTCCAAGTTTGTAGAATTCAAGGGTTATATTATATAAAGTTTGTAATCTGGTGTACCAGTGTAGATTTATTCATCACTAGAGACTCAAAGCACTTTTGTACGTCGCTCTGGATAAGGGTGTCTGCTAAATGCCGCAAATGTAAATGTAAATGCAAATGTAGATATTTTATCTCAGAGTGATGACATCACAGACCATTACCTCATACTCTACACACTACCAGTAGAGCAGATTAGCCGTGTTTCACCACGTTATCAACTTGGTACGACTATTGTTCTGTCAACTAAAGACAGATTCACAAATAACCTGCCTGATTTATCTCAATTTCTCACCAAACCCCTAAATGCTAATAATCTTGATGAAATGACTAACAACATAGACCTTATCCTCACTAGCACATTAGACACTGTTGCCCCCATCCGGTTAAAAAAGTCAGAGAAAAAATACCTGCACCATGGTATAATAGTCATACGCATGCCCTCAAGAGAACAGCATGTAATCTGCAGAGAAAATGGAGGAAAATTAAATTGGAGGTATTTAGAATTGCGTATAAAGACAGTATGCTCAGCTACTGACAGGCGCTAAAAGCTGCTAGAGCTGAACACCTGAGCAAACACATAGAAAATAACCAAGACAATCCCAGGTTTCTTTTCAGTACAGTAACTAAATTAACAACAAATCAGGTATCTGAAAAATGTGTTGAATCACAGTTTAGTAGTGAGGACTTTATGAATTTCTTCTTGAAAGTATTAGAAAAACAATTGTGGCGGTCCAACCTCTGGATCAAACTAAGGAGATCAGATTTGCTAAAAAAACCCTACCTACTGAAAAGCTGGAAAAACTGTTTTAGCCATTGACCCAGCAACAGTATGGACTGGTCTGAGGACATCACCAAGTAGAAGACACCATCCCCACAGTCTGTGGAGAATCATCAACTGGTTGAAAACCTGTATGTATTCTACTGTCAGTTTAAAAATAGGCCCAGTCTACCACCCACCACTTGGTCTGAAGCTAAAAACAGGTCATCAGTGATTTTAACTAGAGCAGTTTCTGTGCTATGATGGGGCCTGAAACTCTTCAAAGATATTGTTGTCTTGTTAGTAGGAACAAAACTGGGCAGACACAATCTTTTCTAAAATCGCTTACAAAATGACATCGGCATTCAGGGACAGGCATTAAGCTGGTGAAAATCCTACTTGTCTGATCGTTACCGTTTTTTAACTGGAAAATTATCCAGGTTAATACAAGTAAAAATTATGGGGTGCCACGAGGTTCAGTTCTAGGACCCCTGCTTTTCACAAGTTACATGCTTCCATTGGGAAATATTATTAGAAGGCATGGGATTAGCTTCCACTGTTATGCTGATGATACCCAACTATATATCTCATCAAAACCTGACGATACAGCTCAATTGAAACATGTTGTCTATATCTGATACAGAGAAGCTCATCCGTTCGTTCATGACCTCCAGACTGGACTATTGTAATGCATTACTAGGTGTTTGTCCTGCATCATTAATAAACAAGCTCCAGTTTGTCCAGAATGCAGCAGCCAGAGTTCTCACAAGGTCGAGAAAATATCACCATATAACCCCAATCTTCTCATCCCTACACTGGCTTCCCGTTAAGTTTTGAATCGTCTAGAAACTACTGCTTCTTACTTACAAAACACTAAATAGTTTATCTACCATGTTTCTCTCCAGTCTTCTAACACGCTACAATCCATCACGCTCCTTGAGATCTCAAAACTCCAGACTTCTAGTAGTTCCTAGAATAGCAAAGTCCACTAAAGGTGGTAGAACATTCTCACATTTAGCTCCTAAACTTTGGAATAGTCTTCCTGACAGTGTTTGGGGCTCAGACACACTCTCCCGGTTTAAGACGTATTTTTTTAGCGAGTCCTACACATAACACACATCACATATCATAACCTTGTGCTCCAGAACATCTGATCACATGCACATTATCAACATGTGCTTGTAAATATAATAAACAGCAGCTAATTCTTCTCCACTGCTCCCCTTTCTCTACCCATCCCGAGGCATCCTGAGGTTGCTCCAGCTCCAGTCATGTTCCACCTTATTAGGATTATGGACCTTTAAAGAAGTAGATGCCTGCAAACATCCCGAACCATCTAAAGACGTACCAGCGCCAATTAGATTCCACTTCATGTGGAGTTTGGACATTGAACCTCTTTGGAGTGTTTAAAGGCTCTGGAGAAGCTGGTGTTGGTTCTGTGATGATCACAAATGTTGAGCTAAGTAGCTCCTGATTCCATACCTTAAGACTGTAGAAAGAACATTACTCATAATCTTACACTCCAGTGCTCATGTTAGTTCTCTCTCTCCAGTGTTCTGTATTGTTTAAAGACTATAATCACACTCTTGATGTCACCCAAATGAGGACGAGGTTCCACTTTTGAGTCTGGTTCCTCTCAAGGTTTCTTCCTTATAACATTTAAGGGAGTTTTTCCTTGCCAGAGTCGCCACAGCGGCTCACCAGGGATAAATACACATCGTTCACCTTCACTGTTAAATTCTGTAAAACTGTTTTGAGACAATGTCTGTTGTGAAAAGCGCAATAGAAATAAACTTGACTTGACATGACATGAACTGAACTGCCACATGAACTTGGCATGCACAAAGAGGGGTGTATGTGTGTTTGTTTTTATATATATATATATATATATATATATATATATATATATATATATATATATATATATATGGTAAAATCTATATGCAGTTTAAAAGGACTAATAGAACAAACGTAATCCAATAACCAATAATTACAAACTTAATGCAGTAAGTCCGATACACATCAAGGCAGTCTGCTAAGCAAACAAATAAAATAAAAAACCCACAATGTGTGAGAAATAGAAACAAAATTCAGTAGACAATGGAATAAAAGCATGAAGTATAGGAGACGGCTTGGTACACACTGAGAAGCACAATACTTTGAAGACAGTGAGGCATTAGCATAGCATAAGAAGGCTACAAACAGGAAGTGACCCTTGACCCGGAGGTGTTTGGATGACGGTTACCTCTATGGAGCAGAGGGGAAACAGTGGTGGGCCATCAGGGCCAGCAAAGCTGTCTCTGCTGGCTTAAACACTATCAGAAGCACTGACCTACATTTACAACCTAAATTCTAATATTTGTTCCATAAAATTGTATTAGTTTATTCCTGACAGTTTATTCTCTTCATTTCGTAGCGTTTCTCTCGGCTGCACTGCTTCCAGTACGTGTATGTGGATGTTAGACTCTTTGTCCAATCAGATTTTAGCCTCTATGTGCTGCCATGTGAATGTTATCTGCCCAGGGCGTTCAAAGTCTGTTCTGCTGGCTTTTTACCTCAGTCTCTATTAGAAACAAGTGTGTTTCTTTAACCAATCAGATTTCAAATTCGCCTCACAGGGCAGCTCGCTTTTTTATGCCTACAGAGGAAGAGAAATTGACATACTTCAAAATAGATTTTTAAGAAAAGCTAGACATGGTGACGAGGTCGGTCAACCACGAAGCTAGCTAGCTTGTCTCAGCGCGGGAAAGGGTTTATTCTCCACTTCCAGACCAGTGAACACGAGCGGTACCACTGGATTACAGCATACACAGAAGTGGAGACAACTGTGAAAACACACACATAAAGACCAAGACCGATGACAAGACAGAAGTTTGCCACCGTGCTGTGTGGGCTTGGCCATTTCATGATCAGCACAGGGGGTCATTTCTGACATTGCTCCTTAATGTAAAGTTAATTAGAATCTCTAAATTGATGACAAGAACCATAATTATAGAAGTCATTTTATGTTTCCAAAACTATTTTCAAAATAAAAAGGTTTATATGGTTTGCATGTATATCAATGCTATAATTGAAGCTATATGAAGCCAAAATCAACAAAATAAAAAAATTTACACAGGGCAATCTTGTTTTAAAGCTGTAAAGCATTCCAAAGTAAATTGATGTTCATAAGACTGATTAAATTTAGCAGAAAGATAAGAAAACATGGATTAAATAAACAATTCACAATATATAAAAGTTAAAGTAATAAAGAAAATCCTACAGGTAAAAATTATTTCTAGACTATGCAAGATTCTAAAAGACTGCAAAAAAAATGAGTAGACATTGCATAGCTGTTTACGGATTATAATTGTATAAATACGATGTATTTTGTAACTACTGTAATTGTAAATAATAATAAGATATATGTGTAGGAAAGCATTCAGAAAGTAAAACCAAAAGTTATATATTAATGCATGAGTCCTGAGGATAGAATACACTGAATTACATTTCCATGTAAATCTATCATTTACATTGATAATATCTTAACAATGGAAAGTTATGATCTAATTTAACTCTAATTTGTTACTGGACTGTGGACACTGCACTCTACCATACACAATTCTCATAGATGTCTGTATCCACATAGTCATTGCCCACATCACTTCTTTGTTTATCCGAATCAACTTTTTAGTTGTCATCATCTGAGTTTTGAAAATCCTCCTCCTGCTGGAAAACTGTTTCTGCATTTTGTTCAACATCGTCTTTGTCCATCTCATTCTCTCCTTGGGGGCTCTTGTAAATGCTGTCAGCACCTCCAACTTGATGGAATCGAAATGTACACAAATTTATAGGTTAATGTTCTATATATTAAACTTCAACACAAATAATGCAAATAATTACAGGAAGATAGACAGTGATTATATTGTTCTACACTTATCATTTTTTAATTACAAAATGAAATACAGTATAACCTTGATAATCGCGACCCTCGAGACCTTGACCTTGATTATTATAATATTCATTCAAAGTGGTAAATAAAACATTTATGAAAACTTGTTGAGTTTACAGTACAGTACAATTCCCCTTGAAAAATGAACCATCAAAAGGTGAGTCAAAACTTTTTTTTGCTACTCAAGAGGGGTCATAGAGCGTAACCCCCATGAGTATTTGTTTAATCTGGTAATGGTAACTTGTGCAATGTCTGCAACTATAATGGTCTTTGGGGTTTGTGATGCATGCTTCAGGGTTCATTGCGTGCACCTCCGGGTCGAAGGGCCGTCTTGTGCCCAGCACTTTTAGCATGGCAGCCATTTTTCTTCTGTATTTACAAGCGTCATTTTCTGACACTTGCTGCCAGATTGTCTCTTCGGCTACCTTCCTCCAGAGATGTATTTTGCCATTGTTCCTGCTTTCCTTTCTGTTGCTGACATTGTTTGGATGACTGTGTATAACTGTGATGATTCTGTACCTGCCTGCACCTGATTGCTTTTATTTTTGGCTCTTGGATTTTCAGACTCTGTTTTTGAACTCTGCTGCTTAGGTCTAGTCTGCCATACTCTCATACTGCCACTCGGCTCAATTAATCAGACAAATTTTTCTCTGCCTGGATTGTTTGTGTTCGTTTCCTGTCATTAAAAGACTTGTTATTTTACTCCTGTCTGCCCTGCATTTGTATCCCCCTGCTATTCCCAGGTATTCTCTCACCAGCCTCTCTTTATGTCTCTCCTAAATGTTGGAAAAACAATTGCAAATCATGTTACTCAGGAACTTTAAAGTAGTTTGTTTGCAGACTCACCGGGAGATATAGCTTAACCTTTCACTAATTAAAGTTGCTAATACTTCCTCCAAAAAAACTAAGCAAACATGACCTCCTACACATACACATATTTAAAAAAAAAAAACATTTATGTGGAGTACTGCAGTACTGTAAGTGTTTGTGGTATAAAACAAAAATATATTATTTACATTTTCAAAGGCAGTAATTTTTTTAATATAGTGAAACTCACGCTGCATAGCATTTGTGTTATTTAGCTGACCCTCTCTTGTTTGCTGCTTCTTCACAAAATAAATGATGACTGGAACTAAGAGGAGAAGCAGTCCTGCTGTCACTCCAACAACAATGTACGGAGCTGGAGATGCTGAGAGAAAAATCATCATCATCATCATTAATATTATTTAGCTTTTCCAAAGTAAAACTGCAGAACAGAAAATGGCAGAGCGTTTTATTTTACTCTACCTCTCACAGTGATGACCAGGAGCTCAGTGGCAGTGGAAGTAACGGTATGTGAAGACACGCTAACTTCATAAATACAGCTGTAGTTTCCCTGATGGACAAAATCTGCAAACAGGGTCAAATGTTGTCTGTTACAAGCAAATTGTCTACTCCCCTGAAAGTCTACTTGCTGTGTAAGGCACACACTTTATCACTCCAAAATCATATATTGCTGATGTATATGTAACATTCTTGGTTAGAGTCTATAGTGTTATACCTTCATAGCATTAATGAGGTAAATCAGTAAACATAGAGATTGACACAAAAAAATCAAATTTTTGTAATTACATTTTTCAATTAAAATAAAAAGGAATAAATGGGATGCTGCAACATAAACAAATACAAGAACAAACTTCACAGAGTGAAAGCTGCAGTTTTTTTTTGATGAGTCATTTAGTATTGTCATTTTTTTTTACTGCACATAAATGTCTGATTTAATAATTAAGAGTCTAAACTCAGTTTATGTTCTGCCAAATTCAAATCAAATCAAATCAAATTTTATTTGTCACATACAAATACATACAGGGTATGACATGTAGTAAAATGCTTTTTTATGACATTCCGGCATGGGGGAATAGGATGGGGAGAAAAATAATACAAAGAAAAAGAAGGCAGATAATAAAGTATAAACACTATATAAAATATAAGAATATATAAAGATACATGAGGTGTGAGAAAAAAGATGTATATACAAAATATGATTATGGCAGTAAACAGTAAAACAGTAAACAATTTAGGACAAAAAGTGTGATGATGGAGAGAGTGAGCCAGTTTTTAGATCCTGTGTGTTTCCTGGTTTAAACTCCGAATGGCCTGTGGGAAGAAACTCCTCCTCATTCTCTCTGTGTTCGCTTTCAGGGAGCGAAAGCGTTTCCCTGAACTCAACAAAGAAAAGAGTCCATTGTTGGGTTGGCTGAGGTCCTTCACAATCTTTTGGAGTCCCATTGATGTTAAGCGGTTGTTATGACCGCCCCTGCTTCGTGCTGAAGTCCACGATCAACTCCTTAGTCTTGCTGACGTTCAGGAGAAGATTGTTCTCCTAGCACCATCTCGCCAGGTTTTTATCCTCCTGTCGGTAGGCCGTCCCGTCGTTGTTGGAGATCAGGCCCACCACAACTGTGTCTTCAGCAAACTTGACGATGGTTGTGGAGTTGGAAGTGGCCACACAGTCATATGTGTACAGTGAGTACAGCAGGGGGCTCAGAACACAACCCTGGGGAGCTCCAGTGCTGAGAGTGAGGGTGGATGAGGTGGGTTTGTCCACCCATACGGCTTGTGGTCTGTCTGTCAGGAAGTTAGAGATCCATTGGCACAGCGGCAGTCTCAGGACCTCCAACTTAGAGGTGAGTGTGGAGGGAATTATTGTGTTAAATGCTGAACTGTAGTCAACAAACAGCATCTTTGTATAATTCCTATTTCTGTGGTCCAGGTGACTCATCGTAGTTGGAGGAGATGAGCAATGGCGTCCTCAGTAGAACGATTCTGATCGTACGCAAACTGTAATGGGTCCAGTGTGTCTGGTAGTGATGCAGTGATGAAGTCTCTGACCAGCCTCTCAAAGCACTTCATCACTACAGAGGTCAAGGCTATAGGGCGATAGTTGTTTAGGCAGGCGGGCTGGGGTTTCTTTGGGACAGGAACAATGGTGGACTGTTTGAAACATGAGGGGACTGTTCCAGTGAGAGGTTGAATAACTCAGTGAACACCAGTGCTAGCTGGTCAGCGCAGGATTTTAGAACCAGAACTGTGATGCCATCTGGTCCAGCTGCCTTCCTGGTATTTACTCTCTTGAATGCCCTCCTCACGCCATGCTCCGAGATGCAGCATCGAAATGAGCGTAAAAAAGGTGTTTAGCTTGTCTGCCAGGGAAGCGTCCGCATTCACCATTCTAGAAGATGGTGTTCTATAGTCCGTGATTGTTCTTAGTCCCTGCAGAGCGGCCACCGATTGGTCAGTCCAGCCTTTGTTTGGAAACAGGCATGAGGAAGATGGCTGCATGGTCCGATTTCCCAAACGGTGGACGTGATTGTGCCTTGTAGCTGTTCTTGAATGGTGTGTAACAGTGGTCCAGTGTCCTTTTGCCCCTGGTGGGGCAGGTGATGTGCTGATGAAAGTTCGGTAGTGCGCGCTTGAGGTTGGTGAAAGGGGAACAATGCTCGCGCTGTTGCACCAGTGGTTGTTCACTATCAGACACAATCCACCTCCTCTTGACTTCCCCGACTCCAGTGTTCTGTCCATGCGGTAAACCAAGAAAAACTCGGCTGGATGGATGGCGTGGTCTGGTACCGCTGGGTTCAGCCATGTCTTGGTGAAGCAGAGAAGGTTGCATTCCCGAATGTCTCGCTAGAACTTGACCCTTGCCCTGAGGTCATAAAGCTTGTTCTCCAGTCACTGAATGCTGGCTAACAGGATTCTAGGTAAGGGAGCGCGGTACGGGTCGCGTCCATTGTTCTCCCTCAGGATTTCGCTCGGCCAACTGGGTCCGGGTTTAAAACGGCGAAAGGTAAGTGCATTGTACACCAATAGATATGAGTGTCTCTGTCATATCTAATGATGTCCATCTTGTGTAGATGGAACTGTAACTAATTAAATAAAAGTATAAAATAAACAAAAAAAGAGAAACAGTAGCCAGAGCAGTCATGATGGCAGCCAACCTCACCGGCGCAATCTTGTGTTATTCCCAAGTCTTTCTCTATAACTTCACAGGCGCTTTGTGAAATATTCAAAGCTCTTGCTCTCCTTCCTTAAACCTAAAATCAGGGGCTTTTCAGCCTGTGCAGCAAGCAGCAATGGTGCTTCGCTGGAGCAGCTTGCGAGCCAGTGTGTGCTTCAAGTGTTTGCTTTTCAATTTTTTTGTACTTTCCTCTGCTTAAGATTATTTTTGTGATGTTAAGTTTTTGTAAAAAGCATTTGTCTTGTGTTAATTGGGTCCAGTAAATGGAGCAGTGCAAGCAGGTGTACTACCAGGTGAGTTTAAACGGGGGCTTACTGTTGAATTTGCCTGAATTTTCTCTTTCATTTTTTCTACAAACTGATGTGTCAGACAGTGGTGCTTTGTCCTAGCTGGTGAAAGGGGAAGAGTGTCCTACGCTTTGCATCAGTGAGAAGATCACAAATAAGGAGTCCAAGTACAGTACCTCCAAGAAGAAGTGTGTTATTCCTCACTCACACTGTTTTTACTCTCTGCTTTGATCCGGTTTTGAAGGTGTAATAAAACCGGTGGTTAAAATAAATATTAAAGCTAAGTCAATGTTCTTTCTGTCTCCCAAGTTTTTCCCCACATCCTTAGTATTGAATAGCCTTTATTTCACTTTCAGGAACTCGAGCTGCGTCAAAAAAATAAAATAAAAAATACGTTCCTGGGAGCAGAGCACACTAGGTCTGTTATCGAGAGAGCCAGCTGCATGTAAATATCGCTCCGCTCCAAAACGGCACTCTCCGAGGAGACAGCTCGTGCTCCTTGTGGTTCTACCCTCGCTCTTGCTGAGGCGAAGCGGTGCGGCAGTTCCTGGAGCTTGCAATTGGACCTCACAGAGGGTTTCGAGATGGGCGTTGCACATTCTGCAGCACAAAAAGAGGCAACTCTGGCTCACTCTCTCGGAAATGTCCAACAGAGATGAGAAAACAGGTGGACCAGCAGTACCTCCCACACCTCTCTCATGGGGCTGTACAGAAATGGAGCATTGCATCTTGCACTCACCCTGTCAGGGATCCTGCGTGGGAAAAAGCCCTGTGAAGTGACACATCTGAGGACTGTCATCTTCAATAAGAGGGCTACGGCGAAAAAGTAATGATAGGACGTTATGGGGATCTGGCCCGTTAAGGGGCGCATTGCACCACAGTATCCGGTGCCCGCCCTGCCTGCTCAGGGACCTGGTCCCTTCAGTCCTTGCACAGCCGGTTCCAGCGAGCATCCTCCTTTGTCTCCACCTGGTCTCGTAGTGGTCCCGGAGAACTCCTAGAGTCACTTCAGGGCACTGCCCCGGCTCTAGGCACACCAGAGGTCAGTCTCAAGAGACTGATACCCCCAAGAGACTTCCTGGCAGCCTGGAAAGCACTGTCAGACGTGTCTTTGTGGGTCCTGCCCACTGTAGAGGGAGGCTACTTGATTAATTTCGAAGTCTTGTCCGCCCCGTTTCGACAAGGTTTTTCCCACTCTGGTGGGAACCCAACAGGCTCTGGTCACAGAACGAGAAGTAAACACTCTCCTGAGAAAGGAGGCCATTGTGGTTGTCCCTCCATCAGAACAAGAGTCCGGGTTCTATAGCCGGTACTTCATAGTTTCCAGAAAGGACTGTGGGTTGCGTCCTATTTTGGATCTTCATCAGCTGAACCACTTACGTGTGAGACTTAGGATGCTGCCCTTTAAGCAGGTCGTGCTTAAAATCAGATCCAAGGACTGGTATGTCATGGTAGATCTAAAGGGTGTGTACTTTCATGTATCCATCCTACTTTCACACAGGAAGTTTCTGAGGTTCGCTTTCAGGGCCGAAGCTTACTAATACCGGGATCTTCCGTTTGGATTTGCTCTTTCACCTTGTACCATCACAAAATGTGTGGATGGGGCTTCGACTGACAGCCAGGAAGAGTGTGCTTTCTCCATTACAGAGAACCACCTATCTCAGTGTCATATGGGATTCGACTAATTTGCGGGCGCAGCTTTCCCCTGCCTGCTTTGTGGTTATCCTTACGGCTGTCAGGAAGTTTAAAGAAGGGCGCTGCTTCCAGGAGTTCTGAAAAGAGTTCACTGGGACAGAGTCTGTCTCCTCCTGGTAGCTCCAAGGTGGCCAAGCAAACCATGGTTCACGGACCGGGTAGCTCTCCTCGAGCACCCTCCATGGGAGATTCCTTTGAGGAAGGATCTTCTTTCCCAGCTTGGGGGTCTCATATTTCACCCCCTTCCGGAGCTGTGGAGGCTGTGGCTGTGGCTTTTGAAGAGGCACAGCTCTGAGGTTCTGGTCACTCCACTGAGGTGGTCCACTCCAGAGCTCCCTCCACGAGGAGGTTGTATGCTGCCAGGTGGCATCTGTTCTGCTCATGGTGTGAGCACCACCAGCTGGATCCAGTCCACTGACCGGTTGGTTCAGTGCTGGATTTCCTCCATGGACAGTTCACCAAGGGGTTGGCTTCCCTAAAAGTCTACGCGTCTGCCATTTCAGCTTATCATGCCCCTTGACCAGGCAATCTCTGGGCAGAGACCCTATGGTAACGCGTTTTCTTCCATGGCACCTGGAGGCTTAGACCCCGGTTACAACCTAGAGTGCCTGGGTGGGACCTGCCTGGCATTTTGGGGGCTCTGTCTGAGCCCCCCCTTTGAACCTTTTGCCAAGGCATCTTGGAGGCACCTTTCCATCAAGACCATGTTCTTGATGGCCATCTGCACTATGAAGAGAGAAGAGGACTTGAAGGCCCTTGCAGACCCCTTGCAGACTCCTCCTTCCTGGAGTACAGAACGAGTCCTTGGTGAAAGACTGATCAGGTGCTTGTCTGCTACGTCCCTCCCAATAGAGGCCTCCCTGCTAATTAGCAGATTCTGAGCAGGTGGATTGTTGATGCCATCACATCATCTTATGAGTCCTCTGGTCTCCCCGGTCCCATCTGTGTCAGAGCTCACTTCACCCAGAGTGTGGCTGTCTCAAAAACACTCGTTCCCAAGCGTTTCGACACAGCTTGAGTTCCTGAGAGGTAATGTCTCTAGGTTACATATGTAACCCTAGTTTCCCGAGGGAACGAGACGCTGCCTCTGTATGCCATGCCTCCGGAGTCCCTGCAGCACTTCCTTCTCCCTTACAGAAGCTGGCACTGCCTCACTCCATATGAGTTTTATATGGAGGTCACGACCAGGAAGTAGGGTCTTGACCTCCCAGTCACCCCACCAGTGACGGCCAGCATCCATTTTTTGACTAATTACACACATTATTTCAGAGCGTGAACAATCAACGCAGTGTCTTGTTCCCTCAGGGAACTAGGGATAGATAGGTAATCTAGACACGTTCTCAGCTATACATTATAGCACAGTGAAATGATTTTTTCCTCATATCCCAGCTTTTTCAGAAGCAATAGTCAGCCATGATACAGTGCGTCTGGAGCACAGAGAGTTGGGGCCTTGCTCAAGGGCCAAAGGAACCTTCTGATCAGTAACCCAGCAACTTTACCACTGAGCTACCATTACCAATCCTGATACTAAATTTCCTTCCTTACAAATCATTTAGAAATTGTTATAAGAGCAACCTAGGGGATAATAAACCTTCTTTATCCCATTTCATTTTATCCTATTTAGTTGATTGTTTTTCACTTTCCATAATAGGAACAGCAGATTACTGGACTAGTCTCTGTGTTAGTTTGTTAGTAAAGTAATTTAAATAATACTTTGTGTCATGTATCATAGATGCATGAAAACAGAAACAAAAGGGTAAGAACATTTCTTAAAGGTTAGCAACAAAACAAATCCAAATCGAAGGGCAAAATTCAAATAGGAAACAGGCAAAAGTCAGGTGATTGGCAAACAACAATATAAGGGTAAAGCAAAAACTAGAAAACAACAAAATTAGTTAAAAATACAGAAAAATGTACAACATGAAACAATGAACAGAAACAGCTCTGTAAACTACATCAAACTGTACACATTACTGGACAGAGACATGATGGAAACAAAGGGCTATTTACACACACATAGAATTAACATGGAATTGGGAACAGCTGTGAATGAATGAACACAAACACTAGGATAATGGCAAGACGGGTGAAATAACATGGCAATGAATATGTCGAATTTGGAATTTGGAAGTGCACTAGTGATGTCTTCTGCTGATGTAGTGATTTAATCTGACACCATTTAAAAAATAGACAGTACAAATTATTTGGACAGCAGATAAAAGGACATAATGTCATAAAACTAGTCAGTATAACATCCTGCCTGCACTTACCCACAGTAATGCTAATGGAGCTGCTCCTGGATGAAGTGGAGGATGTTTCCCTGTATGTGTAATCACAGGTGTACTCGCCCTGATGTGAAGCTTCTACAGTCAGAGTAAATGTTGTTGTAGACTCTGCAGTTTGCTTCTTTATTGATGTTCCAGTTTTATATAAACTGAAGTCTACAGAGATGCATGTTGGGCTGGGTGTGGAACATCTGAACTGAAGAACTTCTCCAACTGATACCACAGAGTTTGGGGAGATCCGAGTCAGTGTAGGAGCCTGCATGTCTAATCATATTGAAAAATGTTTAATAAATTAGTAACTGTACATGCTAAACAAGATATTAGGATAAAAAGAATAATATCTTACTTGAGCACACGACTCCAGCATCTTCATGGTGTCCACAGTTCTCTACTCCAAATCCACTGTGTGAGCACTTATCTAAGTAGCTCTCAGTTCCAGTACACTGAATAACATCCAGCCAGGTTGGTTCAGTTCCCTGACCAAAGCGAGCATTAGGAGGAGCGCTGACGGCTTTCCCACATCCAAGCTGCCTACACACCACCTCTGCATCCTTTAAGTCCCAGTCATCATCACACACTGTTCCCCACTGGGTTTTGTGCAGGATCTCCACTCGACCACAACAGTTACTCGAACCATTCACCAACCTGATCTTATTATGGACTGATATTATATTTAAAAGGGAACATTTTTATTAATGACTGATTATTCAGTTAATCAGTACTTCTACTAATCTATAATTTTTTTTTAAATAATTTTACTTACCCACAGTAATGTTAATGGAGCTGCTCCTGGATGAAGTGGAGGATGTTTCCCTGTATGTGTAATCACAGGTGTACTCGCCCTGATGTGAAGCTTCTACAGTCAGAGTAAATGTTTTTGTAGACTCTGCAGTTTGCTTCTTTATATTTTGTCCCATTTTTATATAAACTGAAGTCTACAGAGATGCATGTTGGGCTGGGTGTGGAACATCTGAACTGAAGGACTTCTCCAACTGAGACCACAGAGTTTGGGGAGATCCGAGTCAATGTAGAAATCTGTATGTCTAATCAAAAAGAAAATATGTAAGAATGTATTACCTATACACATGGGCGTAAATTTCATTTAACTGTAGGGGGGGATAATAAATATAAAATTTCTCATGAGCAATTTTTGAAGGGGTCACAAATAATACAGTCAAATTGTACTTACAGTATAAAGATATGTCCCCACAGTGAAAAACTTTGTTTCTATCATTATTATTGTTGCATGGAGACTGCGTCAATTACAATGGTAATTCAAACTGCTTTACATAAATTAAGTAAAACTATCATAAAAAAAATTATCACAACAATAAAAACAAGGAATTAAAATAAAGGTTTAACATTTTATTTACAAATTAATTAAGACACTCATGAACAGAATAGAAATTGATTATAAAAATACAGTGGGGTCAGTTTGGATGTAGCACAGTGATCATTTAGTAAATGCACAGATAAACAATATGCTAATTGTGGCCGTTAATGTAAGTTAACATTATACCAAGTCGTCCCAAATAAAACACTGCATGTGAAACGGCTTTGGCGTGTTAGTGTCAGTGCACTATGCTACAAGCTATTTTAGACAAGCTAACGTTCACTAGATAAGTCATATTTTAATCGCTAATAGAGCAGATTCATGGAAAATTACATCGCTAATCAGCATTTTTGCCACAACTAATTTATGAATGAGTCTGCATCAACTACATTAAAGAGAATCGCTTTATTTGAAGTGAATAAAATACACTAGTTAATGGAGTTGAACATTAATTGAGCCACAGACACACAGCTGACTCGTGTGTGTAGAGAAGATGAGATGAACTGGGAAAGCAGGCAGTGGGTCAAACATCTGTGAGGAAGAGGAGGGGGAACTCAACTGTTTCTAAATGCACAATTATTTAGGTATACATACATATATTTTTTCATATAATAGAGAATACATATAATAGAGAGTGCAATTTTTTTTAAATAATCTTTTTTTGGGGGGGGACAACCCTCAGATGGGAGGGGGACATGTCTCGGGATTTACGCCAATGCCTATACATGCTTAAACAGGTCATTGTAATGAAAAAAAAAAACAATAATAATAACTTACTTGAGCACACGACTCCAGCATCTTCATGGTGTCCACAGTTCTCTACTCCAAATCCTCTGTGTGAGCACTGATCTAAGTAGCTCTTAGTTCCATTACACTGAACATCATCCAGCCAGGTTGGTTCAGTTCCCTGACCAAAGTAAGCATTATGAGGAGCGCTGACGGAGTTACCACATCCAAGCTGCCTACACACCACCTCTGCATCCTTTAAGTCCCAGTAATGATCACACACTGTTTCCCACTGGGCTTTGTGCTGGATCTCCACTCGACCACAACAGCTCCTCGAACCATTCATCAGCTTGACCTTGTTATAGACTGATTAATTATATAAACAGTTTTTATTAGTGACTGGTTAAAAAAATTATATTTTTTTATTTTATTAATGACTGATAAAAAAAAAAGCAGATGGGTGTGCAGAAAAGTTTAAACTTAAGAATACAAGGCTTGTTTAATATCAATTTAATTACTTATTAAAAACTTATTTTCTAACTGAGCTACAAAGCTTGTTGATAAGCACATTCCTTGCAATGGCTAATAATTTTGTATTACATATATACAATATAAATGATTTAAAGATATACACACAGACATACATAAAGTCTTAAATGAGATAGTAGGCAATGAGTAAAGGCATCTGTCTTAAAAAACTTCTGGACAGAGTTGCAGGAGAATAGGTAGACTAAACCAGTTCTGAAATAGACTGGCAAACTTCATTTATAGCTGATATTTTTTTTTAATTTCAGTTATTTCCACAGCTCTTGCCTGCAGACAAACCCCTTATAAAAACCTTCTTTTCTTCCTTTTTCTTTTCAGATGTCACACAAAGTACTGTTGTGTATTTCGTCGTCTTGATGGAGTGTAGCTGTCGGTTGGAAGGAATCTCCGTAGACGCAGTTATTTCGTGTAAATATTGATTTTTATTCAGCACAGAAATATAGCATCTTTACAGGCCTTCCGGTCAAGCCTGGAGTCAGCACGCTCTGATTCAAAGTCTGACTCCCGATCCATGGCTGCACACTCATTATATATTCTGATCATTCTCTGGGTCCGCCTCTTGATGCATAACAGATGTATATGAGCCTACTGTGCAATAATGTTTATCTTAAAGAGAAACCTGTCTTTGTCCAGATTTAATATATCTCAAATGTACCAGCGCTAACTTTCCCAGACCATTCATCTTAACATACAGTGAGAACGGGTCAGAGGTCTTTTCCCAAGAGGATGTGCATCCTGGATCATATTCTATACTTCGGCTTATGCTGATTTAAAGACGACCATCCGTTTCATTTTCTCAGTCACGGCTCATAAGATAAGCACTATGGGCCTTTCATACATTTGGCTTAAAGGAAAACATCTGGCCAGATGGTTCAGTAATTAACTTTGGCCGTTTCAGGACACCATTTGTAGAATTGTATGAGTTAAGGCTTTTAGTTATTACACATTTAAGATACTATACGTTTAAGACACTACATATTTCCCCCCTTCGGGGGATCAATAATCCCACGATAAACAAAAAATATAACATACATATTCATCATTGGTTACAGAAATAGTAATAATACATTCTGTCACAGAACCTTAACAATATAATGAATTTATGGAGTGTGAGAGAGAAAAAACCTGTCAGGCAGCCGTTTCTCCTTAGATATCCTTCAAACAATCAAGACAGGAAAACCGCTCTCACGGCCCCTCTGCCCCAGGTGGCCACAAATTGTACTCCAGCCCAATCAAGATTTTAACAAGAAGTAATACATATGCATTGGTTATGTATCAGAAGAAACTTAAAAACTATCATGACTTACTATGATTACTACTAGTATAAACATTTTCTATCAATGTCACTGGATATACTGTAACACATAAAATCCTATAATAAACATATATATGTGTGTATGGGGGAAAATGTCCATCCGCGGCTGCGTTGATTCTCAGTATGGGGTCGCCGATGTGTAGAATCACAGCATTCCTTGTTCCGAGCCTTCAAATCTCCCCCAATATTGTTTCCTTGGAGAGAAGAAAAGAAAAAAAAAACCAACCAGTATCGTCTTCTCAGGCAACAAATGAATCATATCACATTCCATTCCCCCCTTTCACCCGAACACAGTATAGGGGGAAACTATCAAAAAGTAAGCCTATAGCCAAATAACATGAAGAATCACAATAAGAACTAATATCAAAACGGATACTTCTCCATCAGTTCACCATCTAATTCCATTCCATCCTCATCTCGTATGTTTCGCAGCAGCGCCATCTGGGTACCGTCCCCAGGCATCACAACTCCAACCCATCGCAATATCATCGCTTTCGCAAAGGTCAGCAACAGCGTGCAAAAGCAAAACATCACACACAACGATACGACAACTGCCATAAAAATCTGTACTAGGACAGCACCTAACGGACCTAATTTGTCTTGCAGCCAAGAATTGGCAGACCATCCGGCTCCTTCAGCTGGACCGAAGGCATCTCGTATGTTTCGCAATGCCTCTATAACACTAGTCATATTATCAGAAGAATCGGGGATCAAGGTGTAACATGCGTCACCAGTTAAGTTCAAAGCCACACATAGGCCACCTTGCTTGGCCAATATATAATCTAACGCCATGTCATGCTTTAGCAGGGTCAATCTGTGACTTCTTTGAGTATTAGACAGAAAATCAAATCCCCTTATTGTCTCATTGGCGAAACCCTGTAATGTATAAGGGATGTTATCAATATGATCAGCTAAAAATGTCACACCATACCATGGGAACAGTCCTATACCCCACTTTTCTCCTAGGCTTATTCTCCAATGGTATGACTCCAAATTATGGAACTGTGCCAATGCTCTTTTCCTCCTATTAGCAGAAACAACATTTGACTGATTTGTATCAGGACCGTCTCCCTTCTGTACTGTAAAAACCTCATATGGGAGCTTCAGTTTTGCCATGTAACAGCATCCTATCCATCCATAAGGCAGAAATATATATGCCTTATCACCACAAACCCACCAAATATCTCTAAAATTTCCTATTGTCACATTTCCAGGCAAATCTTGATTCCTTACCATCAAAGTTTTACTATATTTCTGATGTGGCGCACGAAACTTTACTTCATACAACTTACTAATATTTTTATTATCATGTTGGCCCAAATTCATCAAATAGCTGTCACAATCAGATACTCCCATATACATCCCCGAACCAGTATACGTTTCATTTGAACAGAAACAACCAGCAGCTTTCACAGGTGTCACTTCCATCGGCTCCGGGACTGCTGTTATTATATTTTCATGTTGATCCAGTAGATTCACATAAGGTAATTCTTCCAACCATGAACAATCATATTTAGGTCTAAACAGACTACTTGACAAAGCCATTATTATATCCGTTGATGCCTGCTGCTGAAACAACAACCATGATAATGCAAAGGACTGACACCTAATAGTTAGTGGTTCTGGCACCGTTTCTAAAATTGAAGGCCATGTGCCTGGTGATGAAACTTTCACCACACATGGACAATTCAAATTTCTAACTGATCTAACAGAATGAGTTATCTGCTGGAACCATAAGTTCCTACTTGCCCAGGGGTCAGCAATCTGTAACACCGATGAATCGAAACCATATGCTTTCCAGTCACTGTCTCTCTTTTGCAAAGTACGAACTTGAGTAGAATTAAAATAGTCACTCATTGTATCTGATATATTTTCCTGAGTTATCTCAGCTGAGGCTACAACATGCTCATCCCACATCTGTTTCCCGGCCTCAAAGGTCTCTTCTCTACCATTTACTGTAGGCTTTGTTTTTAACATGGGTTCCTGAGTCATATTTAACACTTCTGTCGATTCTAAGGTCACTACGTCCGGCGCCTGTGTTACGTTTACAAACTTCACAGGCATCAAAGGTATTGGCACTATTGTATCATTATACTCTTTTACAATCGTAGATAAAGTAGGAGTAGTCTGGGTTAATGTAATAACACTCGTAGTTGTATCCAGAGCTGTAGTGACAAGCTTTATCTGTGACAAAGTAGTAGTCTGGGTTGATGTATCAACATTCTTAGTTGTACCCAGCACTACTGTAACAAGCTCCGTTTGAGAATTATTCATTCTCTGAGTAGTCATTGCATTAGATTGATCTTGAACCTTTGTAATATCCGCGACATTCCCACTAGGTTCCAAACCTTTTATCACAAGTGTCACTTTACGCGTTACATAATCATCCTCCCAATAATTAAGAATTGGCACAAATTTAAATGCTGGTTCTAAATAAGTGCACACATATTCACCTGCATCTTCCCATGTAGCATTACGCAAAACTAGTGAACAATCCGTCTGCATCTTCACCAACTTCATGTCATTGTACAAAAAATACTTTCTTTGATCGCGAGGCACACTTTCAAATCCGGGTCCTGTCAACAACACATCTTCACCACGATTATTCCTCCACTTAGGAGGATTAGTACTACCAACATTCCATCTTCCACATTGACAAGGAAGAACAACCGCTTTCCCTAACTTAGCTCTGATAACAACCTTTGGAGGAGAGGGTGTTGTAGCGATCTGCTGAGAAACTATAGCCACATGGGCTCTAGTTCTCGTATCGTTTTGGTCTAACCCTTCTCCGAGCCGGCCTTGGACTCCTTCTGTCAGCTGTCTCTCTTGATTCTCCTGCAGTTGAGTTACAGTCCTTCTTAACCTGTGACGCATTTCTCTCCACCGCCACAGGCTCTGCTGATTCGGGAACCTGCTGGAAATCAATGTCCCCAAATGTTCTTTCCTGTCCGTTAACTGTACTGTCATTTCTGGCATCATCAAAAGCATACACATCATCATCACCATTGCCCATATCATGGACAATCTCCCCTTCTGGGATTTGACTCTGGTTATTGTCATGCATCTCTTCTTCTGCTGCATGCTCACCCATACCTTCTTCCAATTCTCTTGAACCTTCAACATCCTGACTCTGGGAACACGTTATCTCCTCTTTTGGTGCTTTAACACAATGTGATAAATGATACCACGTTGGAGACCCTTTGACCTGGACCGCTGTTCCAGTACTGCGGACCACTTCAAATGGTCCTTCCCGACGTTCGTTATACCACTTTCTTCTAAACACTTTCACAAACACCTTGTCTCCGGGTTGCACTGTGGTGCTCTTTTGCTCATCAAGTTTCTGCTGCGCCTCGTCTTTCCTCTGCCTGTCAAAAACATATGTGGATATCTTTTTATGTAAGCTGACCATATATGTTACATAAGTTCGCATTTCGTCTTCCAAAAGTGCTAGACTTGGACCTTTCCCACTGGTACGCAAACAAGGAGTCGGCATCCGTCTTCCCGTTAGCAACTCATGAGGTGTCATATGCAAATCACGCAGCTCACTTGATCGACACGCCATCAGTGCCAACGGAAGCGCTGCTACCCAATTTAAACCCGTATGCTGACAGATCTAAACAATGCGATTCTTTAAAACACCATTCATTCTTTCACACATTCCTTGACTTTGTGGGTGGTACACTGCTCCAAGACGCTGTTTAATTCCCAACTTTTGTAAGATTAATTTGACTGTTGTATCCACAAATTCTTTACCGTTATCTGAGGATATTCGATCCGGAATTCCCCACCTGCTTATAACCTCTCTACACAAGAACTTGGCAACAGACTGAGCATCCTTTCGCTTAGTTGGACAGGCCTCAGGCCAACGAGAAAACCTATCCACGACGACCAACATATACCTTTTCCCTTCAACTGGTCTTATCATATCAACAAAATCCACAACTAATTCGCGCATAGGACCCCTCGGAGTGGGAATGTGCCCAGGAGGAACTGGCACACACCTTCGAACGTTATTTTTCAAACAGATAACGCACCTACCTATGACATAATCGATCTGTTCAAGTAAACAGGGTGCCCAAAAACCATATTCCTTCATGATTTTCCTTCTAACTTCCCCCCTTGCCACATGAGCTAACCCATGTGCTTCCTGAATCAACAGACCTAACATATCTGGAGGTGCTATTATCAGTCCCTCATGATTTCTCCAGAGACCAGCAGAATCCTGAGTAGCACCTCGATCTAGCCACAACTGTTTATCCATGGCGGGAGCAGCTTCCTGCATTAAAATCACATCTCTAATGGTAATTTTGTCTTCCAAATCCACTCCATGAGTAATCAGAAACACTTTACCCAATTTGTCCGCTCCTGTGACAGCCTTAGCAGCTTCATCAGCTGCCTTATTCCCTTGAGTGACTCTTGACATATCCATCCTATGTGCTGCACACTTAGCTATTGCTATTTCCTTAGGTCTCATCATAGCATGTAACAGCTTCATTATTTGAGCATGATGTTGTATTGGAGAACCATCTGTCTTCTTAAACCCTCGGTTCTTCCATACAGCTCCAAACAAGTGGCACACATTATGCGCATACGCGGAATCAGTATATATTGTCACTCGCTTGCCTTCGGCTAGCAGACATGCTTCAGTCAGCCCCACAAGTTCAGCAAGCTGAGCAGATGCAGGCTGTGGTATAACTTCAGCCTTTTCTACTACAAACCCTGCTCCTTGTGCTCTTACCACTGCGTAGCCAGCACTCAATTTATCTCCCACCCGATAGCAGGACCCATCAGTCCAGTACTCCAAATCTGACTCACGCAGCGGGAGGGCTTGCAGATCTGATCTAAGCCTGGAATATTTTTCTGCTTCTTGTACACAGTTATGGGGTTCGCCATCTTCTAGAGTTGGCAAAGTTTCAGCTGGGTTCACTGTAGCACATCTCACTAGAGTAACATCTTCCTGCTCTAGGAGTCTATAGTAATCTCTGAGTCTAGGCATAGTTAATGTGTATTTACCATAATTCAAGAGATTTCTAAGGCTATGATGGGTAAGGATTGTTACTGGGTAACCCATAGTGACAGATGAAGCTTTATCGTACATCAAATAGACCCCTACCATTGTACGATAACACCACGGTAGCCCTAGCTCTACTTCTGAATATGCGGTGGAATAATAAGAAATGGGTTGGGGGCTTGTCCCAATACCTGTTGGCTGACAAAGAACTGCACATGCATATTTACCTCCGGTTGAAGTAGATACATACAACAAAAAATTATTTGTGTAGTCAGGAAGTGCTAACGCTGGAGCCTCCTGCAGTCTCTGTTTAATCGTTTCAAATGACAAAAGGCCATCCTGCGTCCAGGTAAGATTACAATGAAGCTGAGCATTGCCAGTGTCTTTAATCATAGCTCTCAAAGGCCCTGTTAAACTAGCATAATCTTCTACCCATGCTGAGGAATAACCAGCAATACCAAGAAATGTCATCAACTCTCTGACAGTCCTAGGCTTTGGGGCCTTACGGATGGCTTCTACCTGGTTGCTGGAGATGCTTCTGTGTCCCTGCATTATTGTCTGACCCAAATAAACTACCTTCTCTTGACAATACTGTAGCTTTTTCTGAGAGGCCTTATGTCCCTTCTCAGCCAGTATCTGTAGCAATTTAATTGAGTCCTTGTGACACGTTTCCTTATCTGGTGAACAAATAATAATATCATCCACGTATTGAACAACAGTACTTTTCAATACCTGATCTATCCCTGTCAAATCATCCTTCAATACTTTGTTGAAAATATGAGGACTATGTTTAAACCCTTGTGGCAATCTTCTGTATTCATAACTCTGACCATTGTACGTAAACCCAAACAATCCCTGACTTTCAGCACTGAGTGGGACACTGAAAAATGCACCACACAAATCTAAAACTGTAAAATGTGTTGCATCAGGCGGAATTTGAGCTAATAAAGTATGTGGATCCGGTACGTCTGCCGGAAAATCCGCTGCTATGTCATTTACTGCTCTTAAATCATGCACCAAACGATAAGAATTATCAGGTTTCCGCAAAGGTAGCAACGGTGTATTACTCTGTGGATTTTGAGTTATTTTCAAAACATCGGCTTTTAAAAGTCCCTCAATTTGTGATCCAATCCCTCTTATTGCCTCTTCTTTCAGTGGATATTGATTTCTCCACGGGGGTTTAACTCCTGGTCTAAGTTCCACTTTCACTGGTTGTGCTGACTTCACAAGTCCTATATCCGTGCTATGTTGAGACCACAGACTTTCTGGGACTTGCTTCAACATCTCCTCTCTCATGGGGTCTGAGTCTATTTTGACATTACAAATTGACTCATGTGTCAGCCGCACGGTTTGTGGCTGTCCCAAACCTTGAGCAGAGATCATGATCTTAATAAATCGTTGATCTTCACTCTTCCATATGGTTAAATTCTCTGTTAACGGCACAAAAACGGCTTTCCCTGCTTCTGCCATCATCTCTCCTACATGCTTCTGATCATACTCCTCAGCTACCAACAAAGTCACATGTGGAACACTGTTCTTAATATCA
This sequence comes from Silurus aristotelis, assembly GCF_946808225.1. NCBI lineage: Eukaryota > Metazoa > Chordata > Actinopteri > Siluriformes > Siluridae > Silurus > Silurus aristotelis. The sequence continues at coordinate 1,994,636 of NC_139590.1, forward strand.
AATTCCTTTTCCAAATAATCATCCACGTGCACCTTCATAGCTGCTCCTTGTGGTCCTAAAATGATACAGCTCGAACTGAGTTGAACTTGGTATGGCTGACTCCTCAACCATTCATCTGGGCTTGTTTGAGCAGTATTCTTAAAATACTTAAGCGTGCAATGTAGTGGATACTCGGGAGTTTAAACATTGGGCATATTTGCCATAATAAATTTTTCCCACAACTTAGCAGGCTCCAAAAATTCAGCACTAAGACTTCCAACCCAGAATACAGAGGAAGCTTCAGTTTCCTTAGTCATCAACAATTCGCAAGCAGTGTCATTTGGCACTTCCACCCGACAGCCGTCAGGTGTGCATTTTATAGTACAATTCAATCTACACAAAGCATCTCTTCCCAAAAGTGCAATAGGTGTATGTTCTGACACTAATATAGGTATTGTAGTTTTCAGATTTTTATAGCAGAGCTCGATTGGTTCCGTGAGAGGAATCAGCTGTTTTATTCCCTCAAACCCGATTGTCCGAATCAATTGACCAGACATGGGGAGATGTGTAGCATCTTCAGGCCGAATACAGGTGAAAGCAGCTCCGCTATCTGCCATTACTTCTAATGGTTTATTGTTTACTTTCACCACTATTGTTGGATCTATCTCCGGCCCCGATGCTACCAGCTGACATCCCCCGCTCGGATCCTCTGGGCACCCCTAAAAACCTGGTTCTGGGCCCCTAAACGGGTTCACCAGTCGTCCAGATGGCCTAAACTGGCCCCTGAAATTTCCTCTGAAATTTCCTCTGGAATTTTCTCCTTGTCTATTGCACTCACGGGCGAAATGACCAATCTGTCCACAATTGTAACATGCTTCCTGTGGCTGTTGGAAGTTTGAATTAAATCTTCCTCCTCTACCTCTCCCAAAAGTTCCGCGACCTCGACCTCTCCAGGTCTGAAATTGACCTGGAGCCGGCTGTGGATAAGAAATCGCTGGACCTGCTGATGGTGGCTGCGGTAATTGATACTGAGACTGATATGGCTGAGATTGTGCCTGATCCACCGGGGGCGGAGCCTGCACAATCACAGCCTGCTTTTTCTCTTTCTTTTTACTATCCACCAACTGTATCTGATTAAGCTTCCTAAGGGTCTCTAGGTCCTGCTGTTTCTGATCAAATTCTTTTTTACGATATAATTCCACCTGATGAGCTATGTTATCTATATATGTCCCCTTTACAGCATTCCTAAGACCGACCACTTCGGCTAACTTACTCCTTACTGGTTGGGGCAGTCCCTTCTCTATTTTAGCTCTTAAAATAGACTGCTCCATCTGGTTCAAATCTGGATCATTTCCTGTGATGCTTCTCCACACCTGATGAGCTCTTGACACATAGGCCCTCGGATTCTCTTCCTGACCTAGCGGCTCAATAAAAATGTTATCGGGATGTACATTCGTTGGAAATATATCCCTCAAAGCTCTCCACACACGACCTCTGTTTGCAGAAAACAATTCTGAATCATTAACAGCGGTTCCCACATAACGATTAAGTCCTGCCCTCTGTAGGACTTCCTCCATGCCTTGAACCCCAAGAAGACTGGCTAATAATCTCTTAATGTCTCCTATAGCCATTTGTGTTCCCACCATAATCTCTTCCAGCTTTGAAATCCAAGGGTATGCTCCACTCTGTAGAGTAGGCAACTTTTCAAGTATGTCAGACATATCTGTATTCTGCCAAGGCTTATATTCTAGATTTTGTCCTCTTATTAGTACTGGGCACAGTGCATCACAATCCTTTACTTTAGAGCGTAAAGAGTAATGCTTCTCTGTTTTCCGAGACTCTCTCTCCTGTGACCCTTTCTGCTTTGAATATGACCTCTCCAACTCCCTAGGGGTGAACAGATGCGAAAGCCGTCGACTCATGCTTCCTTCCATCTCTGTTGAGGCACTATCTTGGCGCTCCTCTAATCCCGGGCTAAATTTCTTAGAATAAAATTCTCTCAAACCACTCTTATTCTCCAAATCCTCATCACTATCTCCTTCCTCACTATCTGTAGAGCTATCGTTCCTTACCAACTCTCTATCCCTCATTCTATCTCCTTGTTTTTCTGCCTTGGATAATATACGCCTGACAGCAGGATGATATCCACCTAATGCTCCGCCTTCACTCTGATCACCATCATCCATAACCTTTGTCCTTCTAACCCTCAGATTCCCCTTGTTTCCCAAACGTGTTGCTTTTCCCTTACTTTTGGTACTTGGATACATTTCTATAGTCATATCTGCCTGCCCTGTTTCTATTATCCGATCATTATCGTCTCTGATACTGTAACCACCTTCCTGGTTAATTACTGGGAGCTGAGGATAAATGTCCTCAAACTTTACCTGTTTCTCATATGGTGGGGGATCCTTTGCTAAATCCACATGAGAGAAAGGTGCGTTAATCTTTGCCATCAACTTTTCTGTCTCTTTCCCACTTTTTGCTATGGTCTCCACACCCTTATTTCTCTCATCATTAACAGCCTTTGACCGCTTCTGTCCCTCATTTTCAAATAACTTAAGAATACCCAGCTCTATCTGTCTTTTATCATTTCGCTTTTTCCCTCTCTTACCGGTTTTCTGCTCCGCTTTATACGTTGATATAAGCACATGCATTGTCTGGATCACCTCGGGGTTAAAGGTCCCCTCTTTGGGCCATGGTCGTTCAATATCAGGCCATCGCTTATGCCATTTCTCCATCATCTTTACGATGCCCTTAATTAAAGGATTATACTTCTGTACCACATCTACAGGAGTAATTATTTTCGACATTATTACAACTTTCTGTACTTTTGTACGCATAAATTGATACCAACTGCCAAATTAAATACTACTTAAATTTAACTTCAACGAAAAACCCACAGATAAATTGTAAAACTTACGACAACAACGCTTGACCGAGTACAAATCAAATAATTCACTAGTTAAATACCACGACTGGTCAGTCCGTTGCCAAGTCTCCTTTTTCTTTCTCAAGTAGAGAGATCAAACGGCACAGTAAAAATTTATATTTTTTAATACGCTTACATATGTTCACATACACATCCAAATACTTAAAATTTTGTGGATAAAACAGCACTAGCCTCAGTCAAACAGGAGCCATGCGTTGATCATGTTGCTCCGGTCGTGGGCCTCTATTCATGTGTCGTTCTGGACAGCAGTTCCACGTACCACAAATCACACAGAGAAAACAGACAGGGCCTTAGTACCACATGCTCCACACACACACACACACACACAACATTCATTAACAGCCAGGATTTTATACTCTACAGATTGCTTATCTCCTTTTAACCTCTAAACATCATTATTGCTTAAACTTTGATTTATTTTACTTTAATAATCACCCCAACTTTTCATCAATCAGTATTACTCACAAACAATACATATACATATACAATAATCACTTTTATTATAATAGTTGCTCATACACGCACACACACACACACCTCATTAATTTCTCTACTTGAAAATGTCCTTTTTGGGAATTATATTATTCATTCAGGACAGGGGAGTGTTTTGTCTCACTGTAGGGATATCTTTATTCATTCAGTATTAAGGGGCTTTGACTTCGTATTTAGGTCCTCTTTAGAGGCTCATAAAGTTATTTAGCCATAAAATATTTTCCCAAAAAGGCTCATTGTTTTTATCTTGTCTTTTGTTATTTAACAGAAAAAGGTCTTCCGAAGGAAGCTCATAAGTTTTAACAGATTCAGTCCTCTCATGTAATGAGGCTCATTGTTTTATTCTTAATAGAAGATAAATATTATCCTTATAGTTACTAGAAACTAACCCTTGTTTTCCACCTTAACTCTCCTATGTATTTATTCATATATATATCACACATCTCAGCACATATTGCAATCAGTCACGCACACACACATTTTCCAGAGAGTGAGAGAGAGAGAGAAAGAGAGAGAGAGAGAGAGAGAGAAAAGGGAGGGGGTCCCGCCGGCCCGCAGCGGAGCGCAGACCCTCACACGCAGAGAGACAGAAAAGCAGAGGAAGAGGGGGGGGGGGTTCGCCCACAGCGGAGGAAGAGGGACTTCACTCGTAGCTGAGCGCACACACGCAAACACAAACACACACTTAGTTCCGCGCGCACAGAAAGGGAGAGACACCCCTTATCTTCTCTTATTATTATTTATTTATTTTATTTATTATTTTTTTTTTTTAAAGCGCACACACGTTTTCCTCAACACACACACACAAATTCCACATACACTATAGTCGACTCAGTCATACAAACTTATAGCATGCTATTTTGCCGCACCTTTATTCTTTTTTCTCTTTATTTCCTTCCTTTATTAAATTTATGCTACCTCTTTGATATGCAGAAATTCAAATGACAGTTGCATCATCACCTAGCTCGTCAGCTAATTAGTCAGAGTGGGAACTTCAATTGAATTTTTAATTCTGCATCATCCAGTTCCCAGAACTGACCTGAAATCCACCTAGTGAATGTCCAGGTTTTGTGGCCTGACTTAAATGTCACCTCCCTGAGGGTTTTTGTCCAAATCTTGCGGCTTCCTCTTTAAACCTTATTCTTACTTTTCCCTTTTTATTTCAACCTTTATATTCCTGTTTTCCTTTATTTCCTCAACTTTTTACCATATTTAACTCTTTCTCAGAGTCATTCACCTTTTACTTTTTACTTTAGCTTCAACTCTTATTTTCTTCACTTCTCTCTTTATTCCTGTTCCTTTTTTTTTTCCTCTTGAACTTTTTACTTCACTTCTTTTCTATTGTAATTCAACGTTTAATTTTCCTTAAAGCATTATTACAGTCAAATCCCCCCTTTTGCGCTGCCCAGCAGTGCAAAAATTTTTAGAACGGAGAGCCACCCAAACCGACAATCACAACACAACACTCAACAACCCAATAACCCACACACACAGGCCTTTAACGGTGCGACCCAACAGCAGATAAACGGAACCCCAAACGCTCACCGTTTCAGCCGGCCGGACAGATCAGGGAGCAGTCGTCGGAGCGGATCCGCGAAGCTGAGGAGGCCGCAAACCGCCCAGGATTCGTGACGCCAGGAAATGTTGTGTATTTCGTCGTCTTGATGGAGTGTAGCTGTCGGTTGGAAGGAATCTCCGTAGACGCAGTTATTTCGTGTAAATAATGATTTTTATTCAGCACAGAAATATAGCATCTTTACAGGCCTTCCGGTCAAGCCTGGAGTCAGCACGCTCTGATTCAAAGTCTGACTCCCGATCCATGGCTGCACACTCATTATATATTCTGATCATTCTCTGGGTCCGCCTCTTGATGCATAACAGATGTATATGAGCCTACTGTGCAATAATGTTTATCTTAAAGAGAAACCTGTCTTTGTCCAGATTTAATATATCTCAAATGTACCAGCGCTAACTTTCCCAGACCATTCATCTTAACATACAGTGAGAACGGGTCAGAGGTCTTTTCCCAAGAGGATGTGCATCCTGGATCATATTCTATACTTCGGCTTATGCTGATTTAAAGACGACCATCCGTTTCATTTTCTCAGTCACGGCTCATAAGATAAGCACTATGGGCCTTTCATACATTTGGCTTAAAGGAAAACATCTGGCCAGATGGTTCAGTAATTAACTTTGGCCGTTTCAGGACACCATTTGTAGAATTGTATGAGTTAAGGCTTTTAGTTATTACACATTTAAGATACTATACGTTTAAGACACTACAGTACCTTTGTAGCTTTCTCCCTTATCACTTCTGCAGTAGTTGCCCAATCATCCAGCACCTCTTCACCACCACCAAACTCCTATTTGACCTCTTCCCTGAACCTCACACTACAGTCTTCCTCCTTCAGTTTCCACCATCTTATTCTTCTTTCAGTCCTCACTCTCCTCCTCTTCTTCTTCACCTCCAAAACCATGCTACAGACCACCATCCGATGCTGTCTAGCTACACTGTCCCCTGCCACCACCTTATAGTCTCCAATCTCCTTCAGGTTGCATCTCCTACATAGAACATAGTCCACCTTTGTGCACCTTCCTCCACTCTTATATATATCACCCTATGCTCCTCCTTCTTCTTAAAATACGTGTTCACCACTGCTATTTCCACCCTTTTTTCAACAAAATCTACCACTATCTGCCCTTCCACATTCCTCTCCTTAAAGCCACACCTACCCATCACCTCCTCATCACCTCTGTTCCCTTCACCTACATGCCCACTGAAATCCACCCCATTCACCATTCATTCAATCCTAGGTACACCTTCTACCACGTCATCTAATTTACTCTAGAATCTTTTCTTCTCCTCCATCTCACAACCCACCTGTGGAGCATAGGCACTGATGACATTTATTATCAGCCCTTCAATTTCCAGCTTCACGTTTATAAATCTATCAGAAACTCTCTTCACCTCCACTACACTCTTCCTTCAGTATCACCACTACACCATTTCTCTTTCCATCAGTGGTGGGCGGTCAGGGCCAGAAAAGCCTTCTCCGCTGGCCGAAACACTATCAGAACCACTGACCTACATTTACAACCTTAATTCTAACATTTGTTTTCTGAAATTGTATTAATTTATTCCTGACAGTTTATTCTCTTCATTTCGTAGAGTTTCTCTTGGCTGCACTGCTTCCAGTACGTTTATGTGGATGTTAGATTTTTTTGTCAAATTAGATTTCAGCTTCTATGTGCTGCCATGTCAATCTAATCTGCCCAGGGCCTTAAAAATCAGTACTGCTGGCCTTTTTACCATAGTCTCCTTAAGAAATAGCTGTTTCTTTAACCAATCAAATTTCATATTCTCCTCACAGGGCAGCTCGCTGGCCCAGAATAGCATCAGCATTTGTTACAGCTAAGTTCAACTGTTAAAACACATGTGTAGCTCTGCACACACAAATAAATCTGAGTTAGACTTTTTTTATGCCTAAGGAGGAAAATAAATGCTTTTGGTCTCAGACATACTTAAAAATCCATTTTCGAGAAAAGCTAGACATCGTGAGGAGATCGTTCAACCCCGAAGCTAGCTAGCTTGTCTCAGCCCGGGAAAGGGTTTGTTCACCACTTTCAGACCAGTGAATATGAGCGGTACCACTGAATTACATCCTCTGAGGAGCGATGCAAATTATGAGTCTGCATCTCTGGTGAGTAGGTTGTATTTTATTAAAATCTTTATGTTTTAGATGTTCAGATGTTGTAGGTGCACAGTTGCGGTTGTAGTGTAGAGGTTTGGAGTCTTAACTGGGTTTCTTGCTTTAGGAAAATGGTTTTCACCTCTATATGTGAAATGTCTCTCTTTATGTAATGCCACGTGTTGTTATATTGCGTTTTTGTACATTATTGATGGTTTCTATAATTGAGACTTGGTAGTGGTGGTATTAAGAGGTGGATTAAGTTGGGTAAGTCCCCACTGAAGGCCCAGCTACCAGATGCACCGCACGCCACTGCTTTCCATCCACACCATGATAGAACAGTTTAAACCCACGTCTAATGTTCCTGGTCTTACTCCATTTCCACTTGGTCTCCTGAACACACAACATATCTACCTTTCTCCTCTCCATCATATCAGATTCCTCTCTCCCTTTACCAATCATAATACCAACATTTAAAGTACCAACCCGAACCTCCACTCTCCTACACTTAACCTTTTCCTGCTGTCTCTGTAGGGCTGGAATTTAATATTGTTGACAAGAGACCTGCACAGGACGGATTTTCCAGTCCTGCTCCTGCCAGTTCCTACAAGGTTTGGGGTGATCAGGGTCAATGTGGGAGTCTGCATGTCTAATTAAACAGAAATATATTTAATAATTGATAAATATAGTTAAATAGAATATTGAAATAAAAAGAATAAAATGCTTACTTAAGCACACGACTCCAGCATCTTTATTGTGTCCACAGTTCTCTACTCCAAATCCTCTGTGTGAGCACTGATCTAGTACAGATTCCTTTCCAGTACACTGAACATCATCCAGCCAGGTCGGTTCAGTTCCCTGACCAAAACGCGCTTTATGAGGGGCGCTGACGGCATTTGCACATCCAAGCTGCCTACACACCACCTCTGCATCCTTTAAGTCCCAGGAATGATCACACACTGTTCCCCAACGGCCATTGTTTTGGATCTCCACACGACCACAGCAGTTACTTGAACCATTCACCAGCCTGATCTGATTGGAGCCTGAATTAATACATTAAAAAGCAGAAGGATTTAATTAATGGCTGATTTTTCTGTCTTTTAGTTTGCTCATGAGCCATAAAGAAATTACACCAATCAGGCTTAACCTTATGGCCACCTTCCTAATATTGTGTTGGTCCCCTTTTTGCTGCCAATAGAGTCCTGACCTGTTAAGCTTTAACCACATTCACTTCTTCAGCAATTTGAGCTACAGGAGCTTGTCAGTTGGATTGGATCACACAGGCCAGACTTCGCTCCCCACATGCATCAATAAACCTTGGCTTATACTAATACTACAATCATTCATATAGTTTTTCTACAATCATTAATCTACAATCAATGTAATTTGACCCTGTCGCCAGTTTACCACTGTTCCCTCCATGAAGCACTTTTGATAGATAACCACTACAGACGCAAACTTTGACCCACTCATCTAGCCATCACAATTTGGCCCTTGTTAAACTCACTCAAATTCTTTCAACTCCAACACTTGCCCATTTTTTTTTGCTTCTAACACAAATTTTGAGGAAAAAATGTTAACTTACTGCCTAATTTATCCCAAATACTAACAGGTGCTATGATGAAGAGATAATCAGTGTTATTCACTTCACTGCTCATAATGTCATAATGTTATGCCTCATTGGTATATTGTATTCAAAGTAAATTAGTAAAGGCCAGGCATACTACTCTATTTGTTACTGTGTATGCTTAACAATATTTAATTTGTTTTGATTAGTAAATAACCAGTTTAATATATAACTTATATTTAAGGAGTCTCAATGGAAAAAGCACACATGCACAACATATTCACAAGGAAAACATGTAATATGGATCTTATGTAAATTTTGCAGATTTGTTTTTCAAGGTTGCAAGTTATAAAATGTTTATGCCTGATACATGCAGCTTCATTTAAAGAATGTCTGTTCTACTCATCTTCATTAAAAATTAAGTTGTACATATAAACTATTAAACCAAGTGTTGTGCCATGCATTTAAACCTAGACCTTCAGTGGTTACCTACAGTACATGAATCAATACACCCCTTAATAACATCAATATAATACTACAGCTACGTAAATATTAGTAAAAGATAACACAAGTGAACACAACATGCAGTTTTTTAAATGAAGGTTTTTATTATTGAGGGAAAACAAAATCCAAAAGTACATGGCTCTGTGTAAAAAAGTGTTTGCCCCCTAAACCTAATAACTGGTTGGGACACCCTTAGCAACAACAACTGCAATCAAGAGTTTTGCGTTCACACACAGTGGACACATGCATTCACACACAGTGGAGCCTCCGTACCATACAGTGATGGAGTTGGTACTCTCGATGATGCAGCGGTAGAAACTTGTTAAAATCCCTGGGGACAGATGAGCTTTCTTGAGATTTGTCAAGAAGTACAGGCGTTGTTGTGCCTTCCTAACCAGAGCTGAAGTGCTCTGGTGCCAGAACAAATCCTCAGAGATGTGAACTCCCAAGAACTTAAAGCTGTAGACTTGCTCTACATCAGTTCCATTGATGTTGACTGGGAAATCTCCTGCTGTTGGATTTCCAAAAGTCCATGATGAGTTCTTTAGTTTTCGAGGCGTTTAGGGTCAGGTTGTTGGTGGCACACTAAGCTGTCAGGCTTCGGATCTCTTCCCTGTAGACCGATTCGTCGTTGTTGCTGATCTGGCCAACCATGGTGGTGTCATCTGCATACTTGATAAAGATGTTGGAGTTATACAGGGGATAGTCGTAGGTGAACAGGGAGTAGAGCAGTTGGCTCAGAACACAGCCCTGTGGGATGCCAGTGTTCAGAATAAGGGTTGAGGATACCTTGTTGCCCAACCTAACAGATCAAGGTTTGTTGGTGAGAAAGTCCAGAATCCATCTGCAAGTGGAGGTGCAGATACGCAGGTCACTGAGCTTAGTGATCAGTACAGTGGGGAGGACTGTATGTCAATGAAAAGCATTCTGATGTAGGTGTTGCTTTTATCCAGGTGGATAAAGAGCCGTGGAAACTGCATCCTCTGTCGACCTGTTTGGGCGACTGGTGTGAGAAACTGATGTGGGTCCAGTGTAGGTGGTAGACCCACAGTGAGGTGATTCAGGACCAGTTTCTCAAAGCACTTAAAATGTCTTATGCCATGATCGAAATGAGCAAAAAAGTGATTGAGTTCATCCGGTAGGAAGGCACTGCTGGTTGATTGAGATCGAGATGTTGGTCTGGATGCCTTTACACATGCGTCTGGGGTCAGAGTTGTGGAAGGTCTCTTCTATGTTAAATTTGAATGTGAGCTTGGCTCTCCTGATGCCTCTTTTCAGGTTGGCCCTGGCTCTGTTGTAGTCCTCTGCGCTGCCAGATTTAAAAGCAGCATCTCTTGCTGTTTTCAAAAAGAGATGGACTTCATACACGGCTTCTGATTAGGAAAGCATTTTATGTGTTTGATGGTAGTGACATTTTCAATGCACGTGTTGATATGATTCAAAACCATATATACTTCATTATATATTACCATTTGTTGTCGCTATTGTTATAAGATATAATTACTTATTACTAAGCACACCTGGACAGCAAATCAAACATAAAAGCTTCAGTTTATTGTGTAATTTGCAGCTGTTGTTCTGAAGATTTACATTTTAGGATTTTGGGGTCCTGTCAGGACTTTGTTCTACTCTAGCACATGTCCCCATTATTCCCTTGATTCTCTCATTCATTAAGCAAATCATTGCTACATGTAATTTTTTTATTGTGAATTATTGCTTCTTGTATATATGGTCTTTAAACTGCTTGTTTAAACCATGTTTATTTTTTTTTATTTTTTTATTTTGGACCTTGTATTAGAATACTTTTCCGCTTTAACCTGTCTGAGTCTGTCACTGCTGCTATGTTTGTACATTCCTCTTTGGCACATTCTGAGAGGGTCTGGCTCAAATGCTGTTGACGATGGTCCCAGGTCAGATACTGCACCCACTTAAATCGATTTATTAAAATTAATTCGTTGGCAATATATATATTTTTATTAACTAACAAAAGTTAAAAAGTGGCATATAATTATAAGCACATTCATAACAAAGTCATTATATAAGAGCACTTTTGCTCTTTTGCACTTTTGTACGTCGCTCTGTATAAGGGCGTCTGCTAAATGGCACAAATGTAAATGTAAATTTATAAGAGATTTCTGTACCTGAGCAAGTAACACCAGCATCTTCACCATGGCCACAGTTGTGTTTTCCAAATCCAGCATGTGAGCACTCTGTGATGGTGCTTTCATTTCCAGAACACTGAACATCGTCCAGCCATATTGGGTCACTTCCCTGACCAAAGTGGGCACTTTGATGATCACTGACACCTTTACCACATCCAAGTTGCCTACACACCACATGTGCATCATTCAGATCCCAGCTATCATCACACACTGTTCCCCACTGGTTATTATAATAGATTTCCACTCTACCAGAGCAGGAGTTACTGCCACCAGCGAGTCGTATGTTAGCGCCATCTAATACAAACAGCAAAATGCATGTTAATATTCATTCTTTATAAATTATTTCATCATTACATCTATATCCTACTGTGTTTTTTTTATTGTACAATATACATTTCACATCGAGTATTAATAATCACAACCAGTACACCCATCTAAATCCTACAAAAGCATTAGAAGACATATACCTCAGTGATAAAAAGATTGAAAATGATACCTCTACAAAAACATGTAAATAAATTTCATTTACTGGAATAAAAGTATTAACTTCAAAGGAAAAACAAATAAATATTAATATTTATACTATAAAACTATAAAACTTCAAACAGGATATGAAACTACACAACAAAATACAGACAACACAATAAACACAGACTATTAGACAACACCATACTCAATCACAAATGACACATTTCTCACAGAATATCATTAACATGACAATTCTTACTACCAAAGACAGCACAATATGATGACATAAGTATTCAAACACTTTACTCAATACTTAGTTAAAACACTTCAAGTCAAGTTAAGTAGCTTTTATTGTTGAACCCTGGAGGTACATAAAAACAAAATAAAGCTATGTCACACAACATGGCAGCAATTACAGCCTTGAGTCTTTTTGTGTATGATGCAACAAGCTTTGCATCCCTGGATTTGGGGATTTTCTCTAGGAAATTTAGAGTTGTCCCTAAGCCACTCTTGTGTTGTCATAGTGTGTTTTCTTTCCCCATTCGGGAACTCGAGCTGTGTCACCAATGCTTTGGGAATGCCCCTGCGTTGTCCGCGCTCTAACCAACGTGTGAAATCTGACCAATAGGCGAGTCGTGACGTCATCGGTGGGCGATGTCGCGTAAACCAGGAAGCTACAAATGGCTGTGCGATGGTAGTGACGCTAGCTTCTGCTCAGGTAAGCGCTGTTTAGCTGTGTTTTCTGACCGAGTGATGGCTAGCAAGCAGATATACCGAAAGTGTGTTCATCCGTGTCCCCGTTTCATTACGGGAAAAGATACGCACAACCGGTGCGTTTTTTGCTTGGGAGTGGAGCATGCTCAATCGGCTCTCGAGGGAGATGATTGCTCGCATTGCAGAAGAGCGCTCTCCCTTACGGCTCCGGTCCCGTTCTTGCCGAGGCAAAGCGGCACCGGCGCTCGTGGGGCTTGCAGGCCAATTTAGCAGCATGTTTGGAGTCCTCTCCAGCCTCTCCTGCTGAATCGAGCACCTGCTATCTCGCGGGAAGCAGGCCCTAAGACTGCTTCTTCTCCCAGCACGAGCAGTGCAGTATTACATGTCTCTCCCTCCGAGGAGGATAAGATGATGGATGCTAGCAAGCCAGTGGACTCCTCGCTGCCTGTGTTGTATAAGGAGCTCCTCGAGGTCATGACACGTGCCGTATCCAAGCTGGATCTAGCTTGGCCGGTGGAAAGGCAGACGCAGTGTGCACCCAGTAAAATGGATCAGCGTTTCCTGCATCCTGTGTCACTACCTTGGCGCCGAGGCCTTCCATTCTTTCCCAACCTGCACGCCAAAGTGTCCAGGTCCTGGGAGACGCCGTATGCCGCACACACTTTTCTCAACACTCCTCGTTTTACGCGAACGTGGTTGGAGCTAAGGAGTGCGGCTACGGGGCGATGCCGCGTGTGGAAGAGACGCTAGCTAGCTAGCTCTCCCCTAGCAAAGCATCGTCACTAAACACCCGAGTGTTCCCTACTAAAACTTTGCATGCAACATCATCCTTAGTGGGTAAAGCTTATGCGGCAGTGGGCCAGGCTGCGGGTTGCCTCCACACCATGGGTACCAGGAAGTGCGCACTCTCCTGGGAAAACAGGCCATCGAGGTGGTTCCCCCTCGGTTCGACAGTCAGGCTAATACAGTCTGTACTTTGTTGTTCCGAAGAAGGATGGCGGGTTGCGTCCCATTCTGGATCTTCACTTCTTGAACCACTCACTTATGAGACTCAGGTTCAGGATGCTTACCCTCAAAGAGGTTGTGACTCAGATCAGGTCCGAGTACTGGTTCATCACGATAGATCTGAAGGACGCATATTTCCATATTTCCATCTTTCACACAGGAGGTTCCTGAGGTTTGCTTCCGTGGGCGAAGCTTACCAATATCGGGTCCTCCCGTTCAGCCTAGCATTCTCACTCTTGGCGCGAGAGGTCCTTTTGTGGTCCCAGGGCAAACTCCTCTCATTGAGAGGCATTTACATCCCGAGACGGGTAAATGTCAGAGCAGACGCCCTGTCGAGACAAAGGCCGATGCCTGGGGGATTGCCGACTCCACCCTGAGGCAGTGGAGCAGGTATGGTGGAGGTTCTACAGAGACCAGGTGGATAATTTTGCAACCAGGGGGACTTTGCACTGTCCTATCTGGGGACTGGATGCCATGGTACAGTTGTGGTCGAGGCTACACCCATACGCCTTTCCCCCAATCTCACTGCTTTTAGGAGTTCTGGGGAGAGTTTGCCGGGAAGGAGTCCATCTCCTCCTGGTAGCACCTAGATGGCCGGGGCAAGCTATAGTTTGTGGACCTGGTATCCCTACTCGAGGGCCCTCCATGGGTAATTCCTCCCAGGGGGGATCTTTTCTCGCAGGCGGGCAGAGCCCTAGTTCACCCCCGCCCAGAGTTGTGAAAGCTGTGGCGGCACAGTTCGTAGAAGCAGGTCTCTTGACCGAGGTAGTAGAGACCCTTCTCCATTCCAGAGCTCCTTCCATGAGGAGGTCATACGCTGCACAGTGGCAGCTGTTCATGTCATGGTGTAGGCACCATGAATTGGACCCAGTTAACTGCCCGGTTGGTTTAGTTCTGGAGTTTTTACAAAAACAGTTTCTACAGTTTTTACAAGAACAGTGGGACTTGGCAGTTATGCTGGCGGCTCTATCGGAGCCCCCTTTCGAGCCCTTGGCCAAAGTGGCCCTTAGGTACCTGTCGGTCAAGACTTCCTCTTGGCGATTTCCTCCCTGAAGAGGATCAGGGATCTGCAGGCTCTGGCCATGGCCCTGTTCCGCCTGGAATTTGCCCCTGGCATGGCCAGAGTGTTTCTATACACGAGTCCTGGATATGTACCTAGGGTGCCTATGGCTTCCTCATGACCTGTCGTGTTACAGGCATTCTGCCCTCATCCATTTATAGCCCCCGACCAGGAGCGACAGAATCGACTGTGTCCAGTGCGCACACCAGTGCATTTCCTGGCCAATAAGCAGACGTTGAGCAGGTGGGTAGTGGATGCTTTTGTGTCGGCTTACGAGTCCTCTGGCCTCCCCGCACCACTCGGGGTCAGAGCTCACTCCACCCGGAGTGTGGCGGTCTCTACAGCCTGGTCCACTAGAATGTCACTCCAGGACATTTGTGAAACTGCGGGTTGGTCCACCCCCCTGACCTTTGTCCGGTTTTATGACCTTGACCTCAGAGCCACTTCAGGCTACTCTGTCCTACGTGCAGGTGCCAAGGCCCTCACACACTAGGCAGGGTCTGGTCAGTGTGGCGTGATTGCACACTCGTTCCCAAAGCGTTACGACGCAGCTCGAGTTCCCGAATGGGGAACCTCTCTAGGTTACGAATCTAACCCTAGTTCCCTCGTCTCCGTGCCACACTCCCTGCATCCTGCGGCCTTACCTTCTCTCTGTGCAGAAGCTAGCATGCCTGCGCGATGGTAGCGACTCTAGCTTCTGCACAGAGAGAAGGTTCCCCGAGGGAACTAGGGTTACATTAGTAACCTAGAGACATTGGGCCAGTTGTCATGTATGACAACTTCATGTAATTCAACTGAACTTTTGGCCCAGTCTGAAGTCCTGAGTGCTGTGAAAAAGGTTTTTATTAAAGAGATCTATAATCCATTTCCTTAGCCCTAATCAGTTACAGTCCCTGCTGCAGATAAACACCCTTACAGCATGATGCTGCCACCATCTTGCTTCACTGTTGGGATGGTTTTGGGCGTTGTGAGCGGTGCCTGGTATTCTCCAGACATAAGATTTAGAATTGAGGCCAAATAGTTAAATCTTTATTTCATCAGACAAGTGAATCTTGTTCCACACAGTCTACGAGTTATTTAGCTGGCTTCTATGGATTCTACACAAATGAGAGACTTCTGTCTAGCCACAGATAAAGCTCAGATTGGTGGAGGGCTGCATTGATTGTTGTCCTTCTGGAATTCTGGAAACAGGATCTCCAGAGAGGAGTCACCATCCCTTTCTTGGGAACTTTTCTTAATTAGGCGCTTCTTCCCCAATTGCTCAGGTGACCAGCTCTTGGATGAGTCCTGGTTGGGCCACACATCTTCCATTTGAGAATTTTGGAGGCTACTGTGCTCTTGGGAATATTCAGTGCAGCAACATTTTATTTGTAGCCTTCCCCAAATCGGTGCCTTGCAACAATCCTCTATATGATCTTTGCAGGCAGTTCCTTTGACCTCATGGCTTGTTTTTTTTTCTCTGATATGCATTGTCAGCTGTCATGCCTTATATAGAGAGGTGTGTGCCTTTCCAAATCATGCCCAATCAAGAAACATTTCCACAGGTGGACTCTAATCAAGCTTTAGAAACATTCAGCAATGAGCACTATAAATTAGTACATTTTTAATTCAAAGGGAATGAATACTTATGTAGATTTGATAAATTAACGAGACAAAGGAACATTCTACAAAATATTACAGACATTTCTATTCAATTCTGTTTTTACTTTGTCATAAAGGGGTACTGAGTGTAGATTAATGATTGTAGAAAAAAATCTATTTGAATAATTGTAGTATTAGGCTAAAACATAGCCACATTGATAAAAGTGAAGGGGGTACTTTCTGAATGCACTGTATATATTGTGATGACGGGCCACAGACCCAACAAAGAAAATCCACTCCAAACACCACTGCTGATGTAGTGCTGAACAAACAGTACTGCTCTTGTAAGACACATGTAAGGTTGGTGGGGAGGAGAAATAATATATGGCTGGTGGCAGATAATCAGCACAGCAACTTCTCACCATTTTGAAGAAGGCTGGAAATTATAAAAGAATGTCGGAAGGCAACAAGCCAAAGAAGCTTTAGCTCCCAGCTAACATAGCATTTGTGTCTCTCTCTCTCTTTTTGTGGACCTTCTGTCCTTCTGACCTTTTCTCCCACTTTCCCAAGACTGCTGCACTTCGCACCCCACTTCACATTTAGTACACTCATGACTTTCACACAGAAGCTTAATAAGAGCATAACTTCTGAGTCCAGTGTCCTGTGTTCAGCCCCTCATACAGTCACTATTTTGGTGGAGAATAAAGGCTTTGAACACACACCGGGAAAAAAAATTTAAATGAGAAAATCATGTTATGGTGTGGCCTGTCTCCCACTAATGTATCGACAGAATTTCACCGGTGGACCTGCCAGGCTGAAAACAACCAAAACCCAAATGGAGGATTGGCTGCACACTAAAAAAGGGCGCTGCAGCCAGCGAAACGGTCCACCATAGAAATTACCGATATAGTGACAATGGACAAATTTCTGTAAGCCCTGCCCCTCAAAGAGTAAAAAGCTGTGGGTATGCAGGTCCCGAAGAATCCCAGGGAGAGGGAGAAAGCCCTGGAGTGTACACTGTCCACTCTAGAAATGTGAAAAATTGGTCAGAAAGAATGGAGTTTTCATAATAACCCAGAGCACACTCCCAACACCAAAAGTACTGAGAGAAAAGGCTGATAGACATTCCATGGGGTTCACTTCATCCCAGGTTGAATCCATGCCCACCAACCAAGCAGTAAAGTCTAGGACCCAAGTTCAAAAACTTATGGTTGGCCAGGTGCACCATACAAACACCATGGAAAATTGAGCGATACGTTCCACTGGCACAGCGTGGAAGCAGATGTGCAGAACTTCTTCCAAAAGTGTCCCCAGTGTCAACATACCTCCCCCCACCAAGCCCGTTCCCCTAATTTTGCTACCAATCATCAGCATTCCCTTCCAAAGGATTGGAATGGATCTAGTGGGATCACTCACAAAGTCAACTTAGGGCAACAAGAACAAATTAGTTATCATGGACTATGCGACTTGATACTCCGAGGCGATCCCACTCCGGAAAGCCAATGAGAAGAACACCACCTGTGAACTGATGCTACTCTTCAGACGAGTAGTACTTCCTAAGGATCTCCTGACAGACCAAGGTACGCCCTTTATGTCTAAACTAATATCAGACCTTTGTTGGCTGTTGCAGGTCAAGCATATCTGGACCTCTGTCTACGACCCATAGGCAGATGGTTTGGTGGAACAATTTAACCAAACCCTAAGAAGCATGTTATGATGTGTAATAGATGATGGGGTGGAAAAGCTGGGATCTCCTCCTACCCTATGTTCTCTTTGCGGTGAAAGAAACCTTACAAGGATCTAAACGCTTCACAGCATTTGAGTTTCTTTTTCAGGAGGAGACCTGGGGCGCTATTAGATGTAATAAAAGAGGCCCGAAAAAAACAAACGTTGCTATTCAGGTTAATCATTGAATATATCCAGGAGATGCAAGCAAATATAGAGCGAGTAGCACCCCTGGTCCAACAACATATGCAGGAAGCACAAGAGGAACAACAATGCATATACAGTATAAAAGCCCAGCACAACTGAGGGAAATTTAACCGGGAGACCATGTGCTACTACTCGTTCAAAGTGCAAACAGCAAGTTCCTGGCACATTGGCAAGGCCCCTACACGGTCACAAAGAAAGTAGGCCGGGTGAAATCCCGCCAATAAAAGCTTTACATTTTTAATACTCTAAATGTCTTGTTTATTAGTATATTGTACTTGCTTTATAATTAAACAAAATATTGAGTAATAAATACCTTGAGTGTAAATAAAATATACACTTACCAGCCAGCAGTGAAGCTGTAAGAACACTGACTATGGAAAGAAAAAAAAAGTATGTAAACCAGCAATATAAAAAACGAAACGTTATTTCACATGCTAATCTTTAATTAAACTAAAACATAAATAATCTTCATCTGTATTGGAATTTTGGTAAAGCACCAGTAATTTGGTGATAAGTAGAAGAGTAGTGCTGTTCCAACTGTACCGCAAGCTCTGAGATTTTGCTACACCATTGTGGCAGCATGCACATGGATGCAATGAGGGCCACAACCAGTGAGATGCCACAAATCACAAAAATCTAAAGTGTTTGTATAATATGTCTAATATACTGTATATTTGCTTATTGCTCGGAATGGACTTGTTTTTGTCATTGGTTCAGTTCTCTCTGAAATAGTTGCACCCTTCATGAAAATGACAGCTTTAGCTGAAAAGTGTAACACAGACAGGAGCTCATTCACGAACATTGTATATTATTATTTATACAACAGTGCTGTTCTGCATTCTGATTGGTCAGAATGCATTGATTAATTCTCTATTCCCAGCTTTAAACAGGATTATATTACCACACTCATAATACCATATTTAGTGTTTTCGTATGTAACAACTCTTTAGCACAATCTGAAGCTTATAAGAAAGATGAACTATAATCTCAATTAGTCCGATGTTTTTTTCAATATAATTTTTTTATTTTATTATTAATATATTTTTTTTTTTATGTTGATAATTCAGGAGAACGCTGAATGTGTAGCTATATTTTCACCATGACCTACAGGTGAAAAGACAACCAGATTTCCCAGAAAATAGATTCTAACATCTATTAAATGTTATTGTCTAGCACAACAATTCCTCAGTCCTGATTTCATTAAAATCAGCAATTTCTCAAACAACAGGTAAAACAGTTTAGGCATCATTTCACACTGCTCAAAATAAGATTATTTTATACATTTTCACATATTTTTCTAATAAATTGTTAAAAATAAAAAAAAACAGACAATAATGTATTTTCATAAAGCAAGACTTTTCAGGTTAAAAAAAAATATATCCTCGAAGACCTCAAAAATCAGTAAACATTAACAATCAACTGGCAAAGTTTCAAGATGTAAATTCTTTATTTTTTTTATTATCCTGCATTGTCTCATGTATTCTGCAACCTAATCAGTTGTGGAAATGATATAATTAGATAAACAAATTGATTTTACCATGCAATAAAGTGAAATGAAATTCCAGCATCCTGATTCTTAAATGTGTCATTGAGTTTAATGCTAATTGTAGTGCTCACTGCTGATCTCTTCCCACGGTAAAGCTTCATGCATTTGAATAGACAGTTTCGTTTTTTTTTTTTTTAAACGTTTCTGCTTTTCTGATTTCCACTTCCTCTTAGACATATTTGGAATTTTTGGAAAGAAAAAAGTTTGTACATAAGATTAAAAATTCAATCAAGACATATTGTGTAATTAACTGTGGCATTTTTTTTACAACAACTTAGTTTATCAGCTCCAGCCAAGATCATTTTTATTTATGTTATTTAACTGTGTTCAATAATGATTTCAAAATGTCTGCAGAGTCATTGTTCAAACAGAGTCATGATTTAGTTGAGGAAAAGCCGTTCTCACATGTTTTCCGGTTGTGCTTTTTTCTTTTGTGCTGAAATGAAGAAAAGCTATTCGTAAAAGGATATAAAAGGGTGCTGGCAAGGCAACAAGCCCGAGAAGCTGCTAATGTGGTGGTTACCCACTAATGTAGTGTTTGTGTGTCTCTCAATAGTTGCTTGCTAATGTGGTGTTTGTGTCTTTCTAGGAAGCAACAGCAGCAGCGAAGATGACGGCTCTGGTCAAAGTCTGCTCCTGCAATGAAGCGAAAAACCATTTCTTCAGCTCCATGGCAGGTCCTTCTGACCCTTTCAGGACTGAGAGACAAGCTGCATGCACCATGGCTCCAAGCCCGCTGACCGGACCTTCTGTCCTTCTCTCCACAGCATCATTTGACCTTTCCAACTGTTTTCAACTCCAATAGTCACTACTATATATATATATATATATATATATATATATATATATATATATATATATATATATATATATATATATACAGTGAGGAAAATAAGTATTTGAACACCCTGCTATTTTGCAAGTTCTCCCACTTAGAAATCATGGAGGGGTCTGAAATTGTCATCGTAGGTGCATGTCCACTGTGAGAGACATAATCTAAAAAAAAAAATCCAGAAATCACAATATATGATTTTTAAACTATTTATTTGTATGATACAGCTGCAAATGAGTATTTAAACACCTGTCTATCAGCTAGAATTCTGACCCTCAAAGACCTGTTAGTCTGCCTTTAAAATGTCCACCTCCACTACATTTATTATCCTAAATTAGATGCACCTGTTTGAGGTCGTTAGCTGCATAAAGACACCTGTCCACCCCATACAATCAGTAAGAATCCAACTACTAACATGGCCAAGACCAAAGAGCTGTCCAAAGACACTAGAGACAAAATTGTACACCTCCACAAGGCTGGAAAGGGCTACGGGGAAATTGCCAAGCAGCTTGGTGAAAAAAGGTCCACTGTTGGAGCAATCATTAGAAAATGGAAGAAGCTAAACATGACTGTCAATCTCCCTTGGACTGGGGCTTCATGCAAGATCTCACCTCGTGGGGTCTCAATGATCCTAAGGTAGGTAAGAAATCAGCCCAGAACTACACGGGAGAAGCTGGTCAATGACCTGAAAAGAAATGGGACCACCATTTCCAAGGTTACTGTTGGTAATGGTAAGACGTCATGGTTTGAAATCATGCATGGCACGGAAGGTTCCCCTGCTTAAACCAGCACATGTCCAGGCACGTCTTAAGTTTGCCAATGACCATTTGGATGATCCAGAGGAGTCATGGGAGAAAGTCATGTGGTCAGATGAGACCAAAATAAAACTTTTGGGTCATAATTCCACTAAACGTGTTTGGAGGAAGAAGAATGATGAGTACCATCCCAAGAACATCATCCCTACTGTGAAGCATGGGGGTGGTAGCATCATGCTTTGGGGGTGTTTTTCTGCACATGGGACAGGGCGACACTGTGTTAAGGAGAGGATGACCGGGGCCATGTATTGTGAGATTTTGGGGAACAACCTCTAGAGCATTGAAGATGGGTCGAGGCTGGGTCTTCCAACATGACAATGACCCGAAGCACACAGCCAGGATAACCAAGGAGTGGCTCTGTAAGAAGCATATCAAGGTTCTGGCGTGGCCTAGCCAGTCTCCAGACCTAAACCCAATAGAGAATCGTTGGAGGGAGCTCAAACTCCGTGTTTCTCAGCGACAGGCCAGAAACCTGATTGATCTACAGAAGATCTGTGTGGAGGAGTGGGCCAAAATCCCTCCTGCAGTGTGTGCAAACCTGGTGAAAAACTACAGGAAACGTTTGACGTCTGTAATTGCAAACAAAGGCTACTGTACCAAATATTAACATTGACTTTCTCAGGTATTCAAATACTTATTTGCAGCTGTATCATACAAATAAATAGTTAAAAAATCATACATTGTGATTTCTGGATTTTATTTTTTAGATTATGTCTCTCACAGTGGACATGCACCTACAATGACAATTTCAGACCCCTCCATGATTTCTAAGTGGGAGAACTTGCAAAATAGCAGGGTGTTCAAATACTTATTTTCCTCACTGTATATATATATATATATATATATATATATATATATATATATATATATATATATATATATAGTAATTAGTTGTGGCTCTGTTGATGTAGTTTTTCTACATTAGAATGGAATGTAATACTGTACATTTTTAAAACTCTGCCTTGTTCAGAAATGCCTTTAATCATATTGTATTTGCTAAGTTTATTATCAAAGAAAATATGAAGTCATGAACCTCTTAAGAGAGAAAATAAAGAAGATGTAAACCACTAATATAAAAACCTTAAGCTTTCTTTTTTGTTACTGTCTAGCGCAACAGTTAATGTCTTTCCTCAGTCCTTCATTTGACTAAGATCAGCAATTCCTCAAACAAGAAGTGAAACAGTTTGGGCATATTTCACACAGCTTCAATGTATGCATACTTGCATCATGTATACTTCACACTAATAAATTGTATAAAATCTATAATTATATTACAAACAAAGAAAATGTTGAGATGAAATCTCAGCATCCTGATTATTGAAGTGTCATTCAGTTTGCTGCTTGCAGCACTCACTGCTGATCTCTTCCCATGGTAAAGCTTCATGAGGCACTTGAGAGGCCTTCCTGCTCATAAGCAGACCCTCAGCAGATTATTGACGGTATTGCATCCTCTTTCTGGTCCTTTGGTCTCCCTGCTCCATTCGAGAGTGTGGCAGCCTCTAAGGCTTGGTCCTCTGGAGTGTCACTCCAAAACCTTTGCAATGCTGCGGGCTGGTCCACCCGCTCACCTTTGTCAAGTTTTACAACCTTGACCTCTGTACCACTCCTGGCACCGTTGTCCTTCGACCTAGCTGTGCTCTTTCACACTAGTCAGGGACTGGTCAGCTTGAGGTCCTGAAAGGGAACGTCTCTAGGTTACGTATGTAACCCTAGGTCCTTGAGGGAACGAGACGCTGCGTCTCTATGCCACACATCTGGCATCTCTTCAGCGCTTCCTTCTCATTTACAGAAGCTGATGCCGGCTTTACTCTCTGTGCATTTTATACTTCCTGGTCCTAAAGTCACCCCGCCAAGTGATAAATCTTTACTGATTACACACATTATTCAGGGCATGGACAACGCAGCCACGTTCCAAAAGCTTTCCAACGCAGTGTCTTGTTCCATGACACAGTCAGTGAGCTAGGGTTACATACTTAACCTAAAGACGTTTTTTGTGTAATGAGTGTAATGACCTTCCCCTTTTACTTGGTTTGCTTGGCATCACCACTGGAAGGAGTAATAAACATATAGGATATAAGTTAAACGAAGAGCAAGCGTAATCCATGTTTGTTCACAGCTTGGGAGAAAGATTTCAGCTGTAAGGATGGTCAGATCTCTTAATGAGGTCAGACTCTGATAATTGCCATGCAACAAAACAATAAACCTTTTAATCTGAGGAGAGAATCTCTTTAATCTGAGGAGAGAAAGCCATCTGTTCAGCTGCCCGCTCACCCATCTTTGAGCCCCCTCTTTCTCTCCTGGGGAGATGGCCTGATCACGGAAAGGTGACTTAGAAGTTACCAGAATTCAAGCTACTATACTTGCATAATGTAATAATTACAATTTAGGAATGTATGCATTTTACCTTCACATGTTTGGTATCATTTTAAAGGTCTCAGTGTGATTGGAAGTATGATCTTAGTCCCATATCATTAGAACAGAACTCAGAAATAACCCAAACAACACAATAAATGATGATCTGCGGCAGAAGCTACGCAACCTCGGCGTGCTCCGAGAACCAGGCCTCCAGACCCCGGCGTCGCCTGCAGCGGATGGACGGAGGAGGGGGAATCGAAAGCGCTGCGCGAGGAAGCAGAAGCGGAAGCGCGGAAAGCGAGCGGGTGCTAATGCTAGGCTAAAAGCTTACCCTAGCCAGCCCGCTCTACCATCTCTTCCGCTGGCAAATGTCTGCTCCCTGGACAATAAATTAGACTACATCAGACTCCAACAAGCTACTCGGCGTGAGTACAGACACTGCAGCGTTTTTGTGTTTACTGAGACATGGCTGAGTGACAGAGTTCCGGACGCGGTTATTTAGCTGGACAGGCTAGCCGCGTTTCGTGCCGACAGAAATGCAGCTCTGTGCGATAAGACTCGCGGTGGTGGTCTGTGTGTTTACATCAATACGGAATAATGTAAGAACTCTGTCCTTGTTTCTACCTACTGCTCATCGCTGCTGGAGTTTACTGTTGTGAGATGTACACCTTTTTATCTACCACGGGAATTCACCACCGCTATTGTGCTCGGAGTGTACATACCACCTAGCGCTAATGCTAAGAAGGCGCTCAGCATGCTCTCTGGGACAATTAGCGAACTTCAAAACACACACCCTGACGGATTGTTTATAGTCGCCGGAGATTTTAATCATGCAAATCTCAGGACTGTGCTCCCTAAATTTTATCAGAATGTGGACTTTGCAACCAGAGGAGAAAACACGCTGGATGTTGTTTACACTAACATCCGGGGCACATACCGGGCAAAGCCCCGCCCCCACCTCGGGTACTCAGACCACATCTCTGTTATGCTGATCCCAGCATACAGACCACTCAGCAGGCATTCAAGACCAGCTCGGAAGCAAGTGAGAACCTGGCCAGCAGGATCCATGTCTGCTCTCCAGGACTGTTTTAAATGCACTGACTGGGACATGTTCAGGGAAGCTGCAACCAATGGCGATTTCATTAACTTGGAGGAGTACACGTCAACAGTGACCAGCTACATCGGCAAGTGACGTGACCATCTTCAAGACCATCACTACACGCTTCAACCAGAAGCCGTAGATGACCGCCAAGGTGCGTGCGCTGCTAAAAACAAGAGACTCCGCCTTCAGAGCAGGGGAAAGGCGGCCTTGAAAACAGCAAGGGCCAAACTGTCCCGTGCCATCAGAGAGGCGAAGCGCGCACACGCCAAGAGAATTCACGGCCACTTCCAGGAAAGCGGAGACACCCGCCGCATGTGGCAGGGCATCCAGGCGATCACAAATTACAAGATAACATCACCTTCTTGTGACCGTGACGCCTCCCTCCCAGCTGCGCTCAACGACTTCTACACCCGGTTCGAGGTGCAGAACAACATGGTGGCGAGGAAGACCATCCCTCCTCCCAGTGACCAGGTGCTCTGTCTAACCCCAGCTGAAGTGAGGAAAACTCTATGCAGAGTTAACCCACGGAAGTCACATTCCTGGCAGAGTGCTCAGGGAATGTGCACAACAGCTGGAGATGTCTTAACTGACATCTTTAACATCTCCCTGAGAAACACCATTGTTCCTACGTGCCTCAAGACAACGACCATCGTTCCTGTGCCGAAGAAGTCTACTGTCTCCTGCCTCAATGACTATCGTCCCGTTGCACTCACACCCATCGTGATGAAGTGCTTCGAGAGGCTCGTCATGAGGCACATCAAGACCCAGCTTCCACCCGCACTGGCAGTTCGCGTATCGTCCTAACCGCTCCATGGACAATGTTATCTCCACAACCCTTCATCTGGCCCTCAACCACCTGGACAACAAGGACTCTCATGTAAGGATGCTGTTCATAAACTTCAGTTCAGCATTTAACACGATTGTCCCTTAGCACCTGATCGAGAAGTTGAGCCTACTGGGCCTGAACACCTCCTTTTGTAACTGGATCCTGGACTTCCTGACTGGGAGACCTCAGAAAGTCCGGATCGGAAACAGCATCTCTAGCACCACCACACTGAACACTGGAGCCCCTCAGGGCTGTGTGCTCAGTCAACTGCTGTTCACTCTGCTGACTCACGACTGTGTAGCAATGCACAGCTCGAATCATATAATCAAGTTTGCGGATGACACAACCGTGGTGGGTCTCATCAGCAAGAACGACGAGTCAGCATACAGAGAGGAGGTGCAATGGTTAACAGCCTGGTGTGGAGTAAACAACCTTTCTCTAAACATGGACAAAACTAAAGAGATGGTTGTTGACTTCAGAAAAGCACAGAGTGACCATTCTCCACTGATCATCGATGGATCCATAGTGGAGATCGTCAAGAGCACCAAATTCCTTGGTGTTCACTTGGCGGATAACCTCACCTGGTCACTCAACACCAGCTCCATCACCAAAAAAGCCCAGCAGCGTCTCTACTTCCTGAGAAGGCTGAAGAAAGCCCACCTCCCTCCCCCCATCCTGACCATGTTCTACAGAGGGACTATTGAAAGCATCTTGAGCAGCTGCATCACTGCCTGGTTTGGGAATTGCACCGTCTCGGATCGCAAAACCCTGCAGAGGATAGTGAGGACAGCTGAGAAGATCATCGTGGTCTCTCTCCCCTCCATCATTGATATTTACACCACATGCTGCATCCGTAAAGCAAACAGCATTGTGGACGACCACACACACCCGTCACACACACTTTTTACTCTTCTACTATCAGGGAAGCGGTTCCGAAGCATTCAGGCCGCCACATCCAGACTGTGCAATAGTTTCTTTCCTCAAGCCATCAGGCTCCTCAACAAAGAACTGAACTGAACTCTTAAAACACACTCACACACACTCATACTCACTTCGTGTGACTGATCTGCACAAACCGGACTCAACACACATCATACACTGTGCACATCTATCATCCAGTACCACTCACACTAATCATTACCACAAAAATGTTTACATGCCGTTTTTGCACATCTTCCAGGATTACTGCTAATTGTTCTTTCGCACAATATTCTGTCCACATATTTTTGGCACTGTTCACTTTATCTTTGTTGCTGCTATATGTTTAATTGCACAATATTGTTAAAATTTTTCTGCTACCGTGCACCTTATTTTATTTTGTAAGGACAGGTTTACTGGCGGAGCTATTTTGTGATTTGTGTATTGTCCTACACTGTCCTGTGTTGTCCTGCACTGTCTTGTGTTGTGTTCTTGCACTGTTTGCACCAGTTGCACACATGCACTTTATGTGGCGAGGATCTGTCTACTAGTTCTTGGCACTGTGTTTTTTGTTCTGTTTCTGTGACTGTTGTTGTATGTAGCATCTGGGTATGTAGCTATATATGAATAAAATGACAATAAAAGCTTCTTGACTTGACTTCTGAGGTTTGGGGAAATTCTGTCCTACTGACAAAAGGGTTGCTCCTGATAAGATCCTTACCAGGTGTTGGTTTTATGGTAAGTGACATTTGGTTTTTAGGTCACCTCTTGTCCCAAGAAAGGGTTTGCAAAGCTTTTATTACTTTGAATTTACAAGTGTTTATAATGTTTTGGGTATTTAAGGAAATTTGGCAAAACGCTCAGGGAAACATTCGGTAGTCAGAACCTCCCACACAGTCTCTGTGTGTCTCTATTGCCAGGTACAGTAATTCTTTAACAATTCTTTGGTAAACTGCATTGCTAAAATATTTGGTTTTTGTCTGATCATGTTGTGTAACGTTCTTCTATTATTTGTTTAATGTGACATTTGTTTATTGATTATTGCCTGGCAAATAAATGTAAAATTCTTGATTAACTCTGAAATTTCCTGAAATAATTTATATCTAGTTGATTTTGCAGCCTGGTGTTACCGCAAATCTATGACCAGGATAGTAAATTGTCTTGGATAGACCATGCGTCAGAAACCGGGAGTAAAGTAGAAAATTCTTTATTTGCCTTGGTACATGGAGCAGAGTACTTCCAGAGAAGCGATGCCTGGAAACAAGTAGTATGCAGCGTATAAGGTAGTCCTGTGAAGATCTATGTTGCAATCTGTAGATCGGACGGTG
The DNA here is from genome assembly GCF_946808225.1 of Silurus aristotelis. Classification (NCBI taxonomy): domain Eukaryota; kingdom Metazoa; phylum Chordata; class Actinopteri; order Siluriformes; family Siluridae; genus Silurus; species Silurus aristotelis. The sequence goes on from NC_139590.1 coordinate 2,022,461, forward strand.
ACTGAGAGGAAACGAGGCCTTATAAAGGGGAGTGTAGATTGGGAACAGGTGTGGGTGATTAGTAGGAGGGAGAGGCTGAGCGAGTGTGCTGAGTGCAGGAGTGAGGCATGGCTGGTGGTTCTCTGACATAAATACTAAAGGCTCATGAACGGATGGAGCATAGAGCACAACGTCTGAGACCTTCTGATTTCTGACTATAGCCCTATTCGGACGGGACTAGTTTTACAGGGGGTCGTTAGAGAAATTTCTGTTTCACAGAGGTACTTTGTGATTTTAATCCCGTCCGAATCTGCCATGTCTGTCTTTTTCTCACACGACCGTTGTAAAAATTCCAGAGCAAATTACCTACTGTTATTTAGCAAACTCTGCGCTCCTCTGAGAAATCTAATCCCGTCCGAATGCGAATGTCTATGATTGGTGAAAATGTTTTTTTCCAAAACGCGTTTACTTGTGTGTTTTGGTCAACGTGAACTACCGTACTAACCCTAGCGTGCCGGTATTCAAATTTCTGCTTTCTGCGCACCAATAATGGATGTAGAGCCCACATGTAAAACCCAGACACTCCTACCTCCGCAATAAACACGGAGATGTTAGTCCCGTCCGAATCCATACATGAAATGACAGACGTCGGCTGAAAAAAATTCTAACTCAAACGTCGTTTGGAAAACTAGTCCCGTCCGAATAGGGCTTATCACTAATTTAGCAAGTTATAATGAGCAAGCACTGAGACTACTCCGCACGGAGCTCCTCACCATCCTACTGATTATCCACACCTGACACTCATTCCCGTACATATATAAACCCCTCTCACCTTCACTCATTGTCCGTTATTGTTTTCCGTATGCTCCGTCTACGGTTGGACTCACTCTATAATCCTGTGCTACGCTTTTGCCGAAGCATATTCTCGGATTATCCCACACACTTCTCTTCATTTGCTCAGGACATTGTGGACCGCGCTCCCAGAGCGCACCACGGATATTTTCCTCACAAACTCTTTACTACCGATGGTGTTTATGTTCTCTCTGCCTCCTCTTTATTAAAAACTGCACCTATTTGTACTCCGTCTTCCGCCACGTTTTTGCCGCATGTCAGATACAGACTGGCGGGTTTATCCGTGAGCATGTGTCATGGCTCTCACTGACTTAGCAAGTTATGACTAATTAACTAAATCAGTTGTTTTTTATGAATGAGCAAGCATTGAGCGGCCTACTTAAAAAACATTAGTTTACCGTTATATCCTCTAACCAAGGCTGTAAGTGTCTCCAGGTCCATAATGAATGATTAATTGAAAAGACAGAAAGTTTAGAATAATCTATTACAATCAAAGAAGAAATACAATCAATAAAGTGCTCAGATTGAATTAGAGATATTCAAGTTAAATCTTTATTATAAATTGGAGTCAGACTAGAGATTAAAAATTGGATTCATGAAACAAATTGATATCCATTTTAGTAATCTTTTACAGCAGCGCGAGAAAGACTAACACGCAGCATACCTTCACCCACACCAGTGAATTCTGTCATTGGGCCATTGGGTGGGCACCCCTACACAGCTTTCAGCTTCAGTATCCATTCGGCAAATGAGTTTTTTTTGTTTTCACGTATTTCCTTGGTACAATATTGTTGATTAATTTGAATGTTAAATGTTTAGTTATTGCGGTCGGTGTTTGGTTGTTTATTTTGCTTTGCTTATGTTTGTTTCTTTATTTGTTTTCTTTGTAGTTTTTTGGTGCCATGGTGCTGTGATCTTATTGGTATGGTGCTATGAAGTCAATCAATAGTTGTGATTTATGGAATGAATTTGCAACAAAGAATTGAGACAATGAGTTCTTCAGTGATGAAGTTTTATTGTATCTGAGTAAAATAAATCACAGGCACCCGTCAAAAAAAATCTCTGCCTCCTTTGTTCGATGCTGTATTGCTGCTACAGAGACTAATGACAACACAAAAATTTGCCACAGGGGGCAGTCTCTGACATTGCTTCTACATTTTGAGCTATTCAGAATCACTGAATTGATGACAAGAGCCTTAATTATAGAAGCAAGTTAATAATTCTACATTACAAAGCTACTTCTAAAATAAATCAATGTTTATATAGTTTGCATGTATATTAATGCTATAATTTAAGCTATGTTGCAAATATCAGCAAACAAATTGCCTTGTGCATTTTTTTATCTTAAATGTAAAAAGAATAATATGAGAATGAGGAGAAAGCTAAATTAGTGCTAAGTATATAAGTGCTAGCATTCGAAAGCAAAATTGCTTTTAATAAGACTGATTACATTTTGCAAAAAAGAAAACATGGATAAAATAAATGTAATTCACAATCTTTAAAAGTCAAATTAAATAGGAAAGTCTTGTTAGTAAAACATATTTCTAGACTATATTAGATTATAATTGTTTAAAAATTTATGTGTTCTGCATCAACTGCAATGGTAAATAATAATAAAATATATGTGTAGAAAATTAAGAAGATACAACCAAATGTTTTACATGAATACATGAGTCCTGTGTAAAGAATAAACTGATTCAAATGTCATTTAAATCTATCATTCACAATGATAATATCTTAACTATGGAAAGTAACAATCTAATTTAATCATAATTTGTTACTGGACTGTGGATACTGCACTCTAACCTACAAAATTGGCATAAATGTCTGTATCCACATCACTTCTTTGTTCATCGGGATCAACATTAATATAATCATCATCCGAGTCTTTGGAATCCTCCTCCTGCTGGAAAATGGTTTATGCATTTTGTCATCTGTCTCAGTCTTCCCTTCTGGACTCTCATGTGTTGTTGGCACCTCCAACTTGATTTACTTAAAATGTACAGAGGTTTACAGGTTAATTTTCTATATATTTATTTTCAATAAAGATAATGTAATTGTCTGTCCTAAATGCTGTTATTAGAAAATACATCCTACATGTTTTTGTCTACTTTTATGCCTTGGCAATTAGACACATTGTTCATTCATCATAAAAAAGCATAACATTTTTAAACCGTTTAGAGTATTTAGTATAAAGTCTGCAAAACAAGATTAAGACTTTTGTATTTCTGTTATAAAATAAAAATATATTTATATTTTTAATGGGGTTATTTTATTGATATAGTAAAACTCACACTGCATATCATTTGTCTTATTCAGCTGATCATCTCTTGTTTGTTGCCTTTTTACAAAGTAAATGATGAGTGGAACTAGGAAGAGAAGCAGTCCTGCTGTCACTCCAACACCAATGTAGGGAGCTAGAGATGCTGAGAGCAAAATCATCATCATTATTATCATCATCAAGCTTTTCAAAAATATAAATGCAGAACAGATAATAACAGAAATAATTACTTCTAATCTACCTTTCACAGTGATGACCAGGACCTCATTGGCAGTGGAGGTAAAAGTATGTGAAGACACATTAATCTCATAGGTACAGCTGTAGTTTCCATGATGGACAAAATCTGCCTCAGGAAACATGAAGATGGCTGAGTGGTTAACAGCTAATTGAGTTCTGGTGATGTTGGATCCACTGAACTTCAAGTGGAAGGAACCTCCTGGATACTGATGTTTAGTGGAGCAGATGAGTGAGAAGCTGTAGCCCCTTGTCACATCTGGTCCATCAGACCCCCAGTGGAATGAACCACTGGCAGCACTGAAGGAGATTTTGGGCTGCAGCAGGTTTACTACAAAACAACAAACAGAAAAGCCACTTTCGTTAAATCAAAGCTTATGCAGTTGGTAAGGGCTGTGTAAGGCACAAACTTCATCAATCTAACAATCATACTTTATAATGTTGATATTTATTTATTTGTTAAAATTAAAGGTAAGAGTCTATAGTGTCATTACTTTGTAGCCATAAAAAGGTAAAGGTGAATGTTAAGATAGTTTGACACTAGAAATTCAGAGACTGACTGTCTGAATTTTGTAGATATGTTTTATTTACATAAAAAAAGCAAATAGAATATATAAACTTGTTTTATAACCTTTGTTGTTATTCAAAACAGAAAGTGACAGTGAGCTCATGGTCAAGTGTCAGAGAGGAGGTGAATTAGAAGGTAAAGCTTTATTCTTCCTTATAGCCTATGTGTGTCTTGCCTGGGAGCGGAGCACGCTAAGTTGGTTCTCATGGTGTGCTCACATGTCAATGTCCCAGTGGGCACTCTTCGAGGAGGTGCTGCCGCACCTAGCGGTTCTGGCCCCACCCTTGCTGAGGCGGAGCGGCGCGCTAGTTCCTTGGGCTTGCAAATGGACCTTGTCTCTTTCTCCTATCTCACCTGCCCAATCCTTCTGGCATTTCAGAGGTTCCTCCCACATCGCTCTTATGGGGCTGCTCAGCAGGCACAGCCCCAAGTACAACCCAGGTCCTGTGCGATGCTCTGGGCCAAAGCCCCATGAGGCTAAGAAGTCCTGATATAGTATGTTCTGGGGATCCTACCAGGAAACCCAAGAACGCCCAGTGACCTCAGTGCTTTAGGGCATGGCCAGTTCCAGCGAGCACTCTCCTCAATTCCCGCCCGGCATTGTAGTGGACCTGGAGAATTCACAGCCTCCTTTGAGGCTCCTAGAGCTGTACCAGGGCGTACCCCTAGCTCTAGGCATTCCTAGAGGTCAGTCTCAATAGACTGATATCCATAAGAGACTACATGGCAGGTGGATCGTCGATGCCATCCTCCTACCCCCTTCGGGGTCAGAGCACACTTGACTTGGAGTGTGGCAGCCTTTAAGGCTTGGTCCTCTGGAGTTTCGCTCCATTACATCTGAAACGCTGCAGGCTGGTCTACCCCGCTGACCTTTTTCAGGTTCTATAATCTTGACCGCAGTGCTTCTCATGGCCCTAAAGTCCTTCGACCTAGCTGTGCCCCCACACACTAGGCAGGGACTGGTCAGTCTGCCGGTATTGGACACTCATTCCCAAAGCGTTGTTGATGCAGCTCGAGTTCCTGACCTGCTGGGGAAGTCCTGGGGTTTTTATGCTATGCACAAGTGGGACAGGCTGCCACAGCTCTTCTAATTGATGGCCACCAGAACTTTTGCTGGAAGAGGTGTGCGATGTGCAGAAGGTGCAGTAGGTAATAATATATGGTATATATAGTAATATACCATATATTGTGTAAAGATTTTTCATAGACAGATATCTCAAAAGATAATACACCTCCTCCTTGGCCTTCCTCTTTTCCTCCTTCCTGGTGGCTCCAATCCTCAGCATTCTTCTACCAATATACCCCATGTCCCTCCTCTGCACATGTCCAAACTATCTCAATCTCACCTCCCTAACCTTGTCTCCAATACGACCTGCATGCACTGTCCCTCTAATAAACTAATTTCTAATCCTGTCCATCCTTGTCACTCCCAAGTTAATTAGAATTGCAGAAAAAGACAGTATGCTCAGCTACAGACAGGCGCTAAATGCTGCTAGAGCTGAGCACCTGAGCAAAATCATAAAAAACAACAAAAACAATCCCAGGGTCCTCTTCAGTACAGTAGCTAAATTAACAACATATCAGGTATCTGAAAAACGTGTTTTCTTCACTGAAAACAATGATAGTATTAGAAAAACAATTGTGGAGGTGCAACCTAAAACAATCGTACCTAAAACTCCACAACTACATTGCTTTAAAAGTAAAAGGACAGGAAGAGCTGTATGATATTACCAAAGGCAACTCAACAACATGTCTGTTAGGTTCCATTCCAACTAAACTACTGGAAAAAGTGTTACATACAGCTGGTGAGCCTCATCTGAATATTATTAACTGCTCTCTATCTGTCAGGGATACTCCTGCCACGGCCCCCTTTATAAATTCTCATTCCGGCCTCACTTGCTGTCGAATCTACTTAAAGTTACAGTGATCATTCAAACTCCTGACCGCCAGCATTCCCTGCTGGTTTCTGGTCCGTGTTATGATCCATGACCACCAGCATTCCCTGCTGGTTCCTGCTCCATGTTCCGATCCTACAGATCCTACCCGCTTTACAGATTATCTCCGCAATATAGATCCTACCTGCTTTACGGATTATCCCTGCATTACGGATCCTACCCGCTTTACGGATTATCCCCGCATTACCGATTTTACCCGCTTTAGGGATCCTCCCCGCATTACGGAATATACCTGCATTCTGGTCTATACCCGCATTATGTATTATACCTGCATTACGGACTTGACCCGCATTATGGTTCGTAACTCTCCCAGACTTGTGTTTATGTTCTTACCTTAATAAAGACTATGATTGAGTTACTCCCGCTTCCTATGCCTGGTTGCTGCACTGACAGAAGATCCAACCAAAACTGAAGGAAAGGGAATTGCTGTACCGCGATAGGTCGGCAACCCTGTTCTGCTTTGAGACCCACACGGAAGCTCACTGCTGCTCCTAGGGAGTCATGATTGAAGGCTCCAGCTCATGCAAGTGCGGCGGTGCCATGCACCTTTAAGAGCCCGATGGCATTCCCGGCTTGTTTCTCGGGCAACGTGGCTGACTGGAGTGGTTTTCAATGGAGCGTTAGCGTTTTCCTTCTTTATCCTTTCTGGGGAGGCTCTCTCTCAGGCCTATAAGATGTGGAGTGCAACCGGGAGCAATTTTGGCTCGTACGTCTAATTTATCTTTCAGTTCACAGGGAGAATTCGGGATGATAATGGCGGACCTCCACTACAGTCCCCTTCATTCTGGGAACGCTTCAAACTGGATTACCAGTGGCAGGAGGCGCCAACCCAAGCTCCAGTCTCCCAGCCCCACAGAGTACACCGCCCAGCCTCCAGGTCCCACTGGGGGCACTGCCCAGCCATCTCTCCTCGCTGGGGGTGCCACACAGTTCGTGAGTCCCATTGGGCTGGTGCTTCACCAGAGACAGCTACGGATTAGGGATTAATACCTGCATTCTGAACTATACCCGCATTACGGATTATACCTGCATTATGGACTATACCCTCATTACAGTTTGTAACTCTTCCAGACACGTGTTTATGTTCTTACCTTAATAAAGACTATGATTGAGTTACTCCCGCTTCCTATGCCTGGTCGCTGCCCTGGCACTATCTTTAGGTCACGTCCACTAAAGGTGGTGGAATATTCTCACATTTAGCTTTGGAATAGTCTTCCTGACAGTGTTTGGGGCTCAGACACACTCTCCCAGTTTAAGTGCAGATTAAAAACATATCTTTTTACACATAACACACATCACAGATCATAAATTTGTGCTCCAGTACATCTGATCACATGCAAATTATCAACTTGTTGTGCTTGTTAATATCATAAATAGCAGCTATGCTAATTCCTCTTCACTGCATCTCTTTCACTACCCATCCCGAGGCATCCTGAGGTTGCTCCAGCCCCAGTCATGTCCCACATCATGAAGATTGTGGACCATTAAAAAAGTAGATGCCAATCCTGCAAACATCCCGAACCATCTAGAGACATACCAGCGCCAATTGGACCCCACTTTATGTGGAGTTTGGACAGTGGACCTCCTTGAGTGTTTAAAGGCTCTGTTTGAGGCTGTTAATGAAGCCACTTAAAATAACACTATTTCATTTATAAAGTTACTGATTAATACTGGTATAACATCCTGCAAACACTTACCCACAGTAATGCTAATGGAATTGCTCCTGGATGAAGTGGAGGATGTTTCCCTGTATGTGTAATCACAGGTGTACTCGCCCTGATGTGAGGCTTCTACAGTCAGAGTAAATGTTGTTGTAGAAGCTGCAATTTGCTTCTTTATTGATGTCCCACTTTTATATAAACTGAAGTCTACAGAGATGCAGGTTGGGCTGGGTGTGGAACATCTGAACTTAAGAACTTCTCCAATTGATACCACAGAGTTTGGGGAGATCCGAGTCAATGTAGGAGCCTGCATATCTTATCATATACAAAAATAGTAATTTAGTATCTCAATATGCTTAAACAGGTTAGTGGAACAAAAAGAATAATAACTTACTTGAGCACACAACTCCAGCATCTTCATGGTGTCCACAGTTCTCTAATCCAAATCCTCTGTGTGAGCACTGATCTATGTAGCTCTCAGTTCCAGTACACTGAACATCATCCAGCCAGGTTGGTTCAGTTCCCTGACCAAAGTGAGCATTACGAGGAGCGCTGACGACTTTACCACATCCAAGCTGCCTACACACCACCTCTGCATCCTTTAAGTCCCAGTAATGATCACACACTGTTCCCCACTGGGCTTTGTGCTGGACCTCCACTCGACCACAACAGTTACTTGAACCATTCACCAGCCTGATCTGATTATGGACTGATTGATTATATAAACAACACAAGGTTTTTATTTATGACTGATTTTTATGTTAATCGGTTCTGCTAATAAGCTATAAAAATGAAATAATAGAAAGAACATCAGTCTCAGCTGAACAGTTTTGCTTGTTGATAAGCCCAAGCCATGTAACACTTGCTGGGAAGAATGACAATTCAACTTGACACCTTGAAAATTATTTTGTACCATAACAGATGAAGTTTGAAGGAGCAGCTCATCAAATGTAGATCTTTATATCAGAATCAGAATCAGGTTTGTTGGCCAAGTGTGACACACACAAGGAATTTGATTCCAGCTGTTAGTTACTCTAAAACGTACATACATAAATAACACTATACATTTAGCTTGCACTATACAAGACAAAACACACAAGACAAGACAAAAACAGACTATAGAAGACAATACAGACAATGTGAGACAATATAGACAGTATGAGTATTAAATTACAGTTACTTGAACCATTCACCAGCCGGATCTGATTATGGACTGATTGTTTACATAAAAAAGGTTTTTTTTTATGTTAATCGGTTCTTCTCATTAGCTATAAAAATGTTATAATGGAAACAACAGCACCTGAGTTTGCAGAAAGGTTTAAACTATAAACAAGCCTTGCATTCTTGATGAATGTCAAACTAAAGTTATAAAAAAAGAGTTTCCTGAACTACAGAGTCTCAGCTGAACATTTTAGCTTGTTGATAAGCCCAAGCAATGCACCACTTGTGCTGTCAAAAAATCCACCTTTGTGACTGACACACTTCCTGGGGCCTGTTGGTGGCGCTATACCCGGGACTCACAATAGGCAAATCGATGCGATCAGAATCTTTGGCCGAACATACACCCCACGTGTCATCACAATAAGACATTTTTTGCCTTAGATATTAGGCACTTCCTGTTTCTCTGATTTCGCCATAAATTTGTTGCCTCGCCATGGCAGCACCGTTCGAGATATCAAAAATCTCTTCACAATTTAGCAACGTCAATGTCTTGGCATCATGTTTACCATGTTTGGTGTCAATCGCATGAATCCCCTAGGAGGAGTATTTAAAAGTTCACCACGTGCACTTTGACGTCTGTGCCAAATTTCCGGTGTTTTCGAGCATGTTAAGAGACCCCAATTGGCCAATGTGTTGCAAAAAATAAAAATAAATAAAAAATAAATCTGAGCAAAAACAATAGGGCTACACACCTTTCGGTGCAGGCCATTCTGGCCTGCTCCTCGGTGCTCAGGCCCTAATTAAGGTCTGAGGTCCAAGTATACAGATATGAGGGTGATTAATGTACAGAAGGTGCAGTTGGTAATAATATATGGTATATATAGGAATATACTGTGCAATAATTTTCCATAGACACTCCAGATCTTCCTTTTCCTGCGGTCTCTGTAGACATCATCCTCCTCTCCTTCTCCTCCTTTAACCAACAGTAGCCCAATTTTCACCAGTACCCTCTTTGCTAACGATACCTGTGGCGGTTGTTGGTAACCCAGGCCTCGACAGATCCGGTATGAATTTCTCTTTCGTGATTCGCATATTTGATTTGGCACGTTTTATGCTGGATGCCCTTCCTAACTCAACCCACCACATTTACCCGGGCTTGGGACCGGCACTAAGAGTGCACTGGCTTGTGGCTCTCTCCAGTGTTCTATATTGTTTCAAAACTATAATCACACTCTTGATGACACAAATGAGGATGGGTTCCCCTTTTGAGTCTGGTTTCTCTAAAAGTTTCTTCCTCATGTCATCTAAGGGAGTTTTTCCTTGCCACAGTCACCATGCCTGCTCATCTGGGATAAATACACATTGTTTACCTTAACTCTTAAAATTCTTTAAAGCTGCTTTGAGAGAATGTCTGTTGTGAAAAGCGCTATAAAAATACACTTGACTTGAAAGTGTTTGTTTTTCGCTGTTAATGAAGCCACTTACAATAACACTATATTTCAGTTATAAAAAAATATGTGCTAATTCTTGGTTAGAATGACAATTAATTAGTAATTATTTAATGAGGAATAAAAGTTACTGATTAATACTGGTAAAACATCCTGCCTGCACTTACCCACAGTAATGCTAATGGAGCTGCTCCTAGATGAAGTGGAGGATGTTTCCCTGTATGTGTAATCACAGGTGTACTCGCCCTGATGTGAGGCTTCTACAGTCAGAGTAAATGTTGTTGTAGAAGCTGCAATTTGCTTCTTTATTGATGTCCCACTTTTATATAAACTGAAGTCTACAGAGATGCAGGTTGGGCTGGGTGTGGAACATCTGAACTGAAGAACTTCTCCAATTGATACCACAGAGTTTGGGAAGATCCGAGTCAATGTAGGAGCCTGCATATCTTATCATATACAAAAATAGTAATTTAGTATCTAAATATGCTTAAACAGGTTAGTGGAACAAAAAGAATAATAACTTACTTGAGCACACGACTCCAGCATCTTCATGGTGTCCACAGTTCTCTAATTCAAATCCTCTGTGTGAGCACTGATCTATGTAGCTCTCAGTTCCAGTACACTGAACATCATCCAGCCAGGTTGGTTCAGTTCCCTGACCAAAGCGAGCATTACGAGGAGCGCTGACGACTTTACCACATCCAAGCTGCCTACACACCACTCCTGCATCCTTTAAGTCCCAGTAATGATCACACACTGTTCCCCACTGGGCTTTGTGCTGGACCTCCACTCGACCACAACAGTTACTTGAACCATTCACCAGCCGGATCTGATTATGGACTGATTGATTATATAAACAACACAAGGTTTTTATTAATGACTGATTTTTATGTTAATCCATTCTGCTCATAAGCTATAAAAATGAAATAATAGAAAGAACATCAGTCTCAGCTGAACAGTTTTGCTTGTTGATAAGCCCAAGCCATGTAATACTTGCTGGGAAGAATGACAATTCAACTTGACACCTTGAAAATTATTTTGTACCATAACAGATGAAGTTTGAAGGAGCAGCTCATCAAATGTAGATCTTTATATCAGAATCAGAATCAGGTTTGTTGGCCAAGTGTGACACACACAAGGAATTTGATTCCAGCTGTTAGTTACTCTAAAAAGTACATACATAAATAACACTATACATTTAGCTTGCACTATACAAGACAAAACACACAAGACAAGACAAAAACAGACTATAGAAGACAATACAGACAATGTGAGACAATATAGACAGTATGAGTATTAAATAGGAATACAGAGTATATGACAGATCAGTATTGTATATAAACTGTGAGAGTGCGTGGTAGACGGCGCTTCCAGAGTGGTCTTAAAATGTGACGGCCTCCTGGGAGAAATGTTCCGCCGAGTACTCCGGTCCAGGGCCGCAGGGACATTGTATCGCAGCCTGGCCGCAAAATGGACGTTGTACTGCCGCCAAGCCGCGAAAAGGAGGTCGTACCGCCACCAGACCACGACACGAACAGAACATCGGCACCAAACCGCTCCCGATGGGCCGTCATACCTCCAAGGCCCTCTGAAGGTGACGTCTCGCCTCCAAGCTCCTCCAAAGGCGACATCTCCGCCACCAGACCACGACACGAACAGAACATTGGACTCCCATTTTAGATCTTGGGAAATGGTAGTGCCCATAGAATTTAATTTCTCCACAGATGACACAGGGCTGTTGGATATTGTGAGGGGAATTTCCTAAAGACCACTAGTACCTCCACAGTTTTGAGTGTGTTTAGCTCAAGGTTGTTCTGACTGCACCATAGCACCAGCTGCTTTACCTCCTGCTGATATGCAGACTTGTCGCCATCTTGGATGAACATGATGAGTGTGGTGTCATCTGCAAATTTCAGGAGTTAACAGTTGGGTCACTTGATGTGCAGTCATTCATATAGTGGAAGAATAGCAGTGGGGAGAGGACACATTCCTGAGGAGTGCCAGTGCTGACTGTCCGAATACCGGAGGTAATTCTTTGCAGTCTCTCTTTTTGTTTCCTGCCTGTCAGGACGCTGTTGATCCACTGACAGATTGTAGGGGGTACAGTGAGCTTTAAGAGTTTGGAGTGGAGCATTCCTGGAATTATTGTATTAAAAGCAGAACTGAAGTCAACAAACAGAATCCAAAACCTTGAAGATAGAAGCCAGTAAGTCAGCACATGCTTTGAGACAGGAGGGGGAGACACCGCTTTTTCCAGGAGCTTTCCTTGTCTTCTGTCTCTGAAAGAGCCGATTCACATCCTCTTTACAAATCGTGAGTGCAACTTGAGTGCTGGAAAGAGTTGTTAGAGGGGTTCCCAAAGGTGTGATGGGAGCAGACAGTGGGCTAGGTTGTATGACAGGAGTGAAGATGTTGTTCTTAAATCTGCAGTAGAAGGTGTTGAGGTCATAAGCCAGATCTTTGTTTGCTTCAGTGGGGAGGGGTGGTCTCCTGTAGTTTGTGATATCTTGGAGAGCCTTTTCACACTGATGCAGGATTGTTAGCTGAAAATCTGCTTTTCAGCTTTTTAGAGTAGCTTCTTTTGGCTATTCTGATATCTTTTGTCAGTAGATTCCTGGCCTGATTATACAGTGCTTTGTCCTCCCCTCTGTAGGCATCTTCCTTAACATGTCGAAATTTTTTCAGTTGGTAAATCATGGCTTGTTGTTATTGAATTTGCAGAAGGTTTTGGTTGGAACACACACGTCTTAAAAAATTTATGTAAGATGTCACAGTGTCAGTCAGTTCATTCAGTTCAATCAGTCCATTCAAAGCAGTCTTGTAGTTCCTGCTTTGCCTCACTGGTCCATCTCTTCACTGTTTTGACTATGGTCTTAGCAGATTTTAGTTCCTGCCTGTATGTTGGAATAAGATGAACCAAGCAGTGATCGGAGTTCCCTAGGCCTGCCCGGGGTACAGAGCGATATGCACCCTTAAGAAGGTGTAGCTGTAATCCAGTGTGTTTTTCTGTCTTGTGGGACAATTCATATGCTGTTTGTATTTTGGAAGTAAAAGTGTTAGTTTTGCTCTGTTAAAGTCTCCAAGGATAATACAAAGACAATCTGAATGTTTTTGCTCCAAAACAAATTTTTTGTTTGTCAGGTTTTGCAGTGCATCACTCATGTTGGCCTGTGGTGGGATGTAAACTCCAGGCACAAAGAATGAGGAAAATTCCTGTGGTGAATAAAAAGGTTTACAGTTAATAAACTGTGATTCCAAGTTTGGGCTGCAGTATTAATTCAGCACTGTGACATATGTACACCAATGTTCGTTAATGTTAAAGCAGATTCCGCCGCATTCAATTTTGCCCGATAGCTCTATTACATGATCCGCTCGGTGTAAGTGGAAGCCCGAGAGAAGTAATCCGCTGTCTGGGATTGAGTGACTGAGCAAGTTTTGGTAAAACAGAGAGCAGCAGAGCATGTAAAATCTTTGTCTGGTCCGTTAAGAAGAATTAGACCATCCATTTTGTTTGGCAATGAGTAGAAGATTGCCAGGTGAATTGATGGGAGCGCAGTTCAAAATTCCCTCTGCCGTAGTTTCACTAGCACACTGGCGCGCTTCCCTCGCCGGTGTCTCCTTCGTGTACCATAGAGAGCAGCTGCTCCTCCAACTAAGAGTTCCAAAAAAATTTCTGTGTTTCCTTTCACTGAAACTTTCCTTTCAGTGTCTGAAGTGAACTGCCTGATGTTAAGCAGTTCTTCTTTAGTGTAAGTTATCAGGGTAGGTTAACCAAACACACAGACAGTAATCAAAAAGAAAAAAGTACTAGAGAGAATCGTGCAGAAGCTGCCATCCTCTGCAAAATCTTGCAGAGAGATCTATAGACCTTCATCTTCCAGGGGTTCTTAAATGTTTAAATGTAAGTGTAAATGTAGGTAAGATTTGTACCACAGTATTGCTGAATTTTCAAATCTGACAAAATTTGCTGATTAATATTCTATTATAGTTTTATGGTTATTTTTCTGCACAAATTAATTTTTACGGTATCAAATTACATTGGGAATCATATAACACAACTTCCATATTTCCATCATATAATCATATGTAATTGTTAGAAGGAGAGAAGTTTATGATCACAACACCCTGTTGATTATCTTCTTATAAAATGGAATGTTTTATTATTTTAATAAAAGTAACACTAAATAACTGATCAGTAGTAGAAGCTTAGGCTGAAATATTCATCCATCACTGACTGACAGTGTTTGTTTTTGGCTGTTAATAAAGCCACTTACAATAACACCATATTTTATTTATAATACATATGTGCTAATTCTTGGTTAGAATAACAATTTTTCTTCTCCTTCTTCTTCTTCTTCTTTCGGCTGCTCCCATTAGGGGTCGCCACAGCGGATCATCAGTCTCCATACCACCCTGTCCTCTACATCTACCTCACACCAACTACCTGCATGTCTTCCCTCACCACATCCATAAACCTCCTTCTTGGCCTTCCTCTCTTCCTTCTACCTGGTGGCTCCATTCTCAGCATTCTTCTACCAATATAATTCATGTCCCTCCTCTGCACATGTCCAAACCATCTCAATCTCGCCTCCCTCACTTTGTCAACAAAACATCCTACATGCGCTGTCCCTCTAATAAACTCATTTCTAATCTTGTCCATCCTCGTCACTCCCAACGAAAACCTTAACATCTTCAGCTCTGCTACCTTCAGCTCCACCTCCTGCCTTAACTCAATGCCACTGTCTAGTCCAACCCTCACCAGTCTGTTGTACCTACTGCACACTTTACTGCCATCACACTGTCCTCATACATGTCCTGCACCACCCTCACATACTTCTCTGACACACCTGACTTCCTCATACAATACCACAACTCCTCTCTCCACCCTGTCATATGCTTTCTCTAAATCCACAAATACACAATGCAATTCCTTCTGTCCTTCTCTATACTTCTCCATCAACATCCTCAAAGCAAATAAGGCATCTGTGGTGCTCTTCCTCGGCATGAAACCATACTGTTGCTCAAAGATGATCACCTCTTCTCTCAGCCTGACTTCCACTACTCTTTCCCATAACTTCATGGTGTGACTGATCAACTTAATTCCCCTGTAGTTACTGCAGGTCTGCATATCTCCCTTATGCTTAAAGATCGGTACCAGCACACTCCTTCTCCATTCCTCAGGCATCCTCTCCCCTTCCAGAATCCTGGTAAACAATCTGGTTAAAAACTCCACTGCCATCTCTTCTAAACATCTCCACGCTTCTACCAGTATGTCATCTGTTCCAACCGACTTTCCATTCTTCATCCTCTTATTCGCTGCTCTTACTCCCTCCTTACTAATCCTATCTACATCCTGCTTCACCAACTCCACATCCTCCAACCTTCTCTCTCTCTGATTTTCCTCATTCATCAGCTGCTCAAAATACTCCCTCCACCTTCTCAACACACTCTCCTCATTAGTCAACACATTTCCCTCTCCATCCTTTATTGCTCTAACTTGCAGTACATCCTTCCCAGCTCGGTCCCTCTGCCTAGCCAATCGGTATAAATCCTTATCTTCTTCCTTAGTGTCCAACCTCTCATACAGCTCCTCATATGCCTTTTCCTTGGCTTTCGCCACATCCCTTTTTACCTGCTGCCGCATCTCCTTGTACTCCTGCCTACTTTTCTCATCGCTCTGTCGATCCCACTTCTGTTTTGCCAACCTCTTTCTCCTAATGCTCTCCTGCACTTCCTCATTCCACCACCACGTCTCCTTGTCTTGCTTTCTATTTCCAGATGTCACACCAAGTACTTTTCTAGCTGCCTCCCTCATAACTCCCAATCATCCAGCACCTCTTCACCACCACCAAGCCCCTGTCTGACCTCTTCCCTGAACCTCACACTACACTTTTCCTCCTTCAGTTTCCACCATCTTATTCTTCTTTCAAACCTTACTGTCCTCCTCTTCTTCTTCGCCTCCAAAACCATCCTACAGACCACCATCCGATGCTGTCTAGCTACACTGTCCCCTGCCAACACCTTACAGTCTCCAATCTCCTTCAGGTTGCATCTCCTGCATAGCACATAGTCCACCTGTGTGCACCTTCCTCCACTCTTATACGTCACCCTATGATCCTCCTTCTTCTTAAAATAAGTGTTCACCACTGCCATTTCTATCCTTTTAGCAAAATCTACCACGATCTGCCCTTCCACATTCCTTTCCTTAAAACCAGACCTACCCATCACCTACTCATCACCTCTGTTCCCTTCACCTACATGCCTATTAAAGTCTGCCCCAATCACCAATCGTTCTTTCCTAGGTACGCCATCTACCACTTCATCTAATTTACTCCAGAATCTTTCCTTCTCCTCCATCTTACAGCCAACCTGTGGAGCATAGGCACTGATGATATTTATCATCATCCCTTCAACTTCCTCCTTCACGATCATCACCCTATCAGAAACTCTCTTCACCTCCACTACACTCTTACTGTACTCTTCCTTCAGAATCACCCCTACACCATTTCTCTTTCCATCCACACCATGATAAAACAGTTTAAACCCACCTCCAATGTTCCTGGCCTTACCCACTTTTTACTTGCTCTCCTGAACACACAACATATCTACCTTTCTCCTCTCCATCATATCAGCTACCTCTCTCGCTTTACCCGTCATAGTACCAACATTTAAAGTCCCAACCCGAAACTCTACTCTCCTACACTGCTCCTTTTCCTGCCGTCTCTGTAGACATCTTCCTCCTCTCCTTCTCCTCCTTCGGCCAACAGTAGCCCAATTTCCACCGGTACCCTGTTGGCTAACGATACCTGTGGCGGTCGTTGTTAACCCGGGCCTCGACCGATCCGGTAGGAAATTCTTATTTGTGATCCGCATATTTGATTTGGCACATGTTTTACGCTGGATGCCCTTCCTAACGCAACCCTCCCCATTTACCCGGGCTTGGGACCGGCACTAAGAGTGCACTGGCTTGTACATCCATAATGGCTGGGTTGGTTAGAATAACAATTAATTATTTAATGAGGAATAAAATTTACTGATTAATACTGGTATAACATCCTGCCTGCACTTACCCACAGTAATGTTAATGGAGCTGCTCCTGGATGAAGTGGAGGATGTTTCCCTGTATGTGTAATCACAGGTGTACTCGCCCTGATGTGAAGCTTCTACAGTCAGAGTAAATGTTGTTGTAGACTCTGCAGTTTGCTTCTTTATTGATGTTCCAGTTTTAGATAAACTGAACTCTACTGAGATGCATGTTGGGCTGGGTGTGGAACATCTGAACTGAAGAACTTCTCCAATTGATACCACAGAGGTTGGGGAGATCCGAGTCAATATAGGAGCCTGCATGTCTAATCAAACAGAAAAATAGTAATTTAGTATATAAATATGCTAAAACAGGATATTGGAACAAAAAGAATAATAACTTACTTGAGCACACGACTCCAGCATCTTCATGGTGTCCACAGTTCTCTACTCCAAATCCTCTATGTGAGCACTGATCTATGTAGCTCTCAGTTCCAGTACACTGAACATCATCAAGCCAGGTTGGTTCAGTTCCCTGACCAAAGCGAGCATTACGAGGAGCACTGATGGCTTTACCACATCCAAGCTGCCTACACACCACCTTTGCATCCTTTAAGTCCCAGTAATGATCACACACTGTTCCCCACTGGGCTTTGTGCTGGATCTCCACTCGACCACAACAGTTTCTCGAACCATTCACCAGCCTGATCTGATTATGGACTGATTGATTATATAAACAACACAAGGTTTTTATTAATGACTGATTTTTATGTTAATCGGTTCTGCTCATAAGCTATAAAAATATAATAATAAAAACAACAGCAGCTGAGTTTGCAGAAAAGTTTAAACTATGAACAAGCATTGCATTCTTGATGAATGTCAAACTGAAAAAAAAGTGTTAACAATCTGAACTACAGAGTCTCAGCAGAATGGTTCAACCTGTTGATAAGCTCAAGCCATGCAACACTTGCTGGGAAGAATGACAATTCAACTTGACTGAATGAAAATAATTTTGTATCATAATAGAAGAAGGCTGACTGAGCAGCCTATCAGAACAGGATTAAATGTAGATGTCTATAGACCTTCATCTTTTACATTAGACTAGATTCAACTTTATTGTCATTGTGCAAGGAACACGTACAGAGCCGATGAAATGCAGTTAGCATCTAACCAGAAGTGCATATGTGGCATTTTTACAATAAATAACAGTCGATAAATAAGGTCTCAGGTAAATACATACAGATATGAGGGTGATTAATGTACAGAAGGTGCAGTTAATAATAAGATATGGTATATATAGTAATTTACAATATACTGAGCAAAGTATTTTCCATATACAAATATTTCAATAGATAATATACCCTAATGACATGATATAATTATGTACAAGTATGAATGTATGTATGATACAGTATCATCATCTTTCGGCTTCTCCTATTAGGGGTTGCCACAGCAGATCATCCGTCTCCATACTCCCCTGTCCTCTACATCTGCCTCATTCAAACCAACTACCTGCATGTCTTCTATCACCACATCCATAAACCTCCTCCTTGCCCCTCCTCTTTCGCTCCTTCCTGGTGGCTTCATCCTCAGCATTCTTCTACCGATATTCCCCATGTCCCTCTTCTGCACATGTCCAAACCATCTCAACCTCACCTCCCTCACATTGTCTTCAAAATGTCTTACATGCGCTCTCCCTCTAATAAACTCATTTCTAATCCTGTCCATTCTTGTCACCCCCAACAAAACCTCAACATCTTCAGCTCTGCTACCGCCACCTCCACCTCGTGTCTTTTAGTTAATACCTCTGTCTCGAAACCAAACAACACCACAGTCCTATAAACTTTTCCTTTTACTCTTGCAGATACCCTTCTATCACAAATCACTCCTGCCACTCTTCTCTCCAGTAACACTAGTAGTAACACTAAATTACTGATCAGTAGTAGAAGCTTATCCTGAATTATTTACCTTTAACTGACTGACACCAGAAATGCTAACCACCTTGATGAAATGACTAACAACATAGACCTTATACTCACTAGCACATTAAACACCGTTGCCCCCATCCGGTTAAAAAAGTTTAGAGAAAAAACACAGGCACCATGGTATAATAATACGCATGCCCTCAAGAGAACAGCCCTTAATCTGGAAAGAAAATGGAGAAAAACTAAATTGGAGGTATTTAGAATTGCATATAAAGACAGTATGCTCAGCTACAGACAGGCGCTAAAAGCTGCTAGAGCTGAACACCTGAGCAAACCCATAGAAAACAACAAAAACAATCCCAGGTTACTTTTCAGTACAGTAGCTAAATTAACTACAAATTGGGGATCTGAAAAAACGTGTTCCATCACAGTTTAGTAGTAAAGACTTTATGAATTTCTTCACTGAAAAAAATTATTGTATTAGAAAAACAATTGTGGAGGTCCAACCTCTACACTGCTTTACACGTACAGGACAGGAAGAGCTGTATAATGTTATTACCTCTCAGCCTGGCTTCCACTACTCTTTCCCATAACTTCATGGTGTGACTGATCAACTTAATTCCCCTGTAGTTACTGCAGGTCTGCATATCTCCCTTATGCTTAAAGATCGGTACCAGCACACTCCACAATTGTTTTTCTAATACTATAATTTTTTTCAGTGAAGAAATTCATAAAGTCTTTACTACTAAACTGTGATGGAACACGTTTTTTCAGATCCCCGATTTGTAGTTAATATCTTAATTCCTCAGATATTACTCATTTTCTTTGGCTTTCGCCACATCCCTCTTCACCTGCTGCTGCATCTCCTTGTACTCCTGTCTACTTTTCTCATCACTCTGTCGATCCCAATTCTGTTTTGCCAACCTCTTTTTCCTTATGCTTTCTTGCACTTCCTCATTCCACCACCACGTCTCTTTGTCCTCCTTTCTATTTCCAGATGTCACACCAAGTACTTTTCTAGCTGTCTCCCTTATCACTTCTGCAGTAGTTGCCCAATCATCCAGCACCTCTTCACCACCACCAAGCCCCTGTCTGACCTCTTCCCTGAATCTCACACTACAGTCTTCCTCCTTCAGTTTCCACCATCTTATTCTTCTTTCAGCGCTCTTTTCCTCTACTTCTTCACCTCTAAAACCATCCTACAGATGACCATCTGATGCTGTCTAGCTACACTGTCCCCTGCCAACACCTTACAGTCTCCAATCTCCTTCAGGTTGCATCTCCTACATAGAACATAATCCACCTGTGTGCACCTTCCTCCACTCTTATTTACCACTGTATGATCCTCCTTGTTCTTAAAATCAGTGTTCACCACTGCCAAATAAACTTGACAGTGTTTGTTTTTGGCTGTTAATGAAGCCACTTACAATAACACTATATTTCAATTATAAACAAATACGTGCTAATTCTTGGTTAGAATAACAATTAATTAGTGATTATTTAATGAGGAATGAAAGTTACTGATTAATACTGGTATAAATCCTGCCTGCACTTACCCACAGTAATGTTAATGGAGCTGCTCCTGGATGAAGTGGAGGATGTTTCCCTGTATGTGTAATCACAGGTGTACTCGCCCTGATGTGAAGCTTCTACAGTCAGAGTAAATGTTGCTGTAGACTCTGCAGTTTGCTTCTTTATTGATGTCCCACTTTTATATAAACTGAAGTCTACAGAGGTGCATGTTGGGCTGAGTGTGGAACATCTGAACTGAAGAACTTCTCCAATTGATAGCACAGAGTTTGGGGAGATCCGAGTCAATGTAGGAGCCTGCATGTCTAATCATATAGAAAAATGTTTAATAAATTAGTAACTGTACATGCTTAAACAGGATATTAGGATAAAAAGAATAATAACTTACTTGAGCACACGACTCCAGCATCTTCACTGTGTGCACAGTTCTCTACTCCAAATCCTCTGTGTGAGCACTGATCTATGTAGCTCTCAGTTCCATTACACTGAACATCATCCAGCCAGGTTGGTTCAGTTCCCTGACCAAAGTGAGCATTATGAGGAGCGCTGATGGCTTTCCCACATCCAAGCTGCCTACACACCACCTCTGCATCCTTTAAGTCCCAGTCATCATCACACACTGTTCCCCACTGGGCTTTGTGCTGGATCTCCACTCGACCACAACAGTTACTTGGACCATTCACCAGCCTAAACTGATTATGGACTGATTGATTATATAAACAACACAAGGTTTTTATTAATGACTGATTTTATGTTAATCGGTTCTCATTAGCTATAAACATTTTATAATAGAAACAGCAGCTGAGTTTGCAGAAAAGTTTGAACTATAAACAAGCCTTGCATTTTTGATGATTGTCAAACTGAAGTAATAATAAAAAGGTGTTTTTCATCGGAATTACGGAGTCTCAGCTGAACAGTTTCGCTTGTTGATAAGCCCAAGCCATGCAACACTTGCTGGGAAGAATGACAACTTGACTCCATGAAAATAATTTTGTATCATAACAGACGAAGGTTGAAGGAGCAGCTCATCCAAAAACTATCAATTGTAGATCTCTATATCACAATCGGGGTTATTGGCAATGTGTGACACACACAAGTAATTTGATTCCAGCTGTTAGTGACTCAAATGTACAGACATAAATAACACTATACATTTAGCTTGCACTATACAAGACAAAACACACGAACCAAGACAAAAACAAATTATACAAGACAATACAGGTAATGTGAGACAATATAGACAATATAAGTATTAAATAGGAATACACAGTATATGACACATCAGTAATGTACATAAAGTGTGAGTGCATGGTTGTGCAAATGACAGTATTGTATGTCAGGTATGATAAAGAGTTTACTTTAGAACTTTGTACGATATACAGCAGCAATAGTGTGTAACATATACGGATGATGTTATGACTGACATGTCTAATAATGCAGTACTTATAGATATGTAGCAGGAAATATTATAAAGGTGAGTTATTAATATTGGTGATTGCCTGGGGAAAGAAAATGTTCCTGTGTCTGGCAGTTTTGGTAAACAAGGTTCTGCAGCACCTGCCAGAAGGGAGGAGCTGAAAGAGATTAAGTCTAGGGTGTAAAGAGTCAGGAGTGATTTTTATCCTGCCCGGTTTCTGGTTCTTGTATAGTACAAGTCCTAGATAGAGGGCAGTTCAGTTCAGCTTGTTGATAAGCCCAAGCCATGCAACACTTGCTGGGAAGAAAAACAATTCAACTTGACTCCATGAAAATAATTTTGTATCCTAACAGACGAAGGTTGACTGAGCAGCCAATCAGAATAGGATTAAATGTAGATGTCTATAGACCTCATCTTTTACATTAGATTACAGGAAGTCGTCGACTTACGACCACAATTGGGACCGACATATCGGTCGTAACACGATTTGGTCGTGTTAAGTAGAGTAGGCTATATGTACAGTACTGTGAAATGATGCCGGAAGCTGGTACGCACTGTCGTATGCTGCGGCTACCTGCGTAGCCGTGGTGTATGGCATTCATAAACGATTTGGTCATAAGTAGAGTAGGCTATATGTACAGTACTGTGAAATTAAAAAAATAACGTACGCCAAGGCTAGCGATTGTGGTCGTAAAGTCGAATGGTCGTAAGTTGCATAGGTTGTAAGTCGACGACTACCTGTATATTAGATTCAACTTTATTGTCATTGTGCAAGGAACAGGTACAGAGCCAATGAAATGCAGTTAGCATCTAACCAGACGTGCATATTTGGCCTTTTCACAATAAATAACAGTCGATAAATAAGGTCTGAAGTCCATATATACAAATATGAGGATAATTACTGTACAGAAGCTGCAGTGGGTTATAATATATGGTATATATAGTAATATACAATATACTGAGCAAAATTTTCTATAGACAGATATGTCAACAGATAATACAGTCGAAACCCACTTATCTCGACCTTGGTTAACTCGCCAACCCTAATAAGTCGACGTTTTTGAAGTGGAACCGCCAAATTCTTGCTTTGTCTTAGCATTTTTAATCGGTTATGTCGATTCTTTTATGTCACTGAACCCTAATATCTCGAGCACAAGGGGGGGCAAATTTGCCACTTAACGTCGCTTGTGTCAGGAATCCCCCTGCCTTGCCCCCTTCATTTCCCGAAGTATCCCGCTAAGTACCCTTCTTCTCGGACTCCGCATTTTCTCAACGGCACCCCGGATTACCCCGATCCTGCTGTTTTCCATGTTCGCGCTGTCTGCACCACGTTTATCCGTTGCTGCCCAGCGCTGCACTTCCATAGCACGGATCCGTGGATTCTCTACACGAACTGTCTCTGCTTTCACAGAACTTCATGGACTGCGCTCCCGGAGCGCACCACTGGATATTACTGCTTCGCTACAAGTATGGGTGGATTATCTCCTGAGTATTCTCAATAAACTTTGTTTGCGTTTACTTCGGCTTCCGCCTCCTTATCCGCATTACAGGTTATCTCGATTTGCATGACCAACCAGTCAAATCGCCGTAACGCTGTTGTGTAAAAAAACCCTCCAAAAACACGTGCATGCACATTCTCATTTAATAATGCACATCATGTACATAAAGAAATTTCAAGCACGTAAATATATTGCCGCCATATTGGTTTTTGTTTATCTCGATCATCGGTTATCTCAATGCTTTTTGGCGTCCCCTAGACCGGTGACATAACCGGGTTCCACTGTATACTCAAATGACATGATATAGTTATGTACAAGTATGAATGTATGTATGATACAGTATCATCATCTTCTTCCAATTAGGGGTCGCCACAGCAGATCATCCGTCTCCATACCCCCCTGTCCTCTACATCTGCCTCTTTCAAACCAACTTCCTGTATGTCTCCACATCCATAAACCTCCTCCTTGGTCCTCCTCTTTCCCTCCTTCCTGGTGGCTCCATCCATAGCATTCTCCTACTGATATACCCCATGTCCCTCCTCTGCACATGTCCAAACCATCTCAATCTCGCCTGCCTCACCTTGTCTCCAAAATGTTCTACATGCGCTGTCCCTCTAATAAACTCATTTTTAATCCTGTCCATCATCGTCCTACCTCCACCTCTACGTCCTGTCTTTTAGTTAATACCTCTGTCTCTAAACCAAACAACACCACAGTCCAATAAACTTTTCCTTTCACTCTTGCAGATACCCTACTATCACAAATCACTCCTGCCATTCTTCTCTCCAGTAACACTAGTAGTAACACTAAATTACTGATCAGTAGCAGAAGCTTATGCTGAATTATTAACCTATAATTGACTGACACCATAAATGACCCAGAAATGCTAACTACCTTGATGAAATGGCTAACAACATCGACCTTATACTCACTAGCACATTAAACACTGTTGCCCCCATTCGGTTAAAAAGGTTTAGAGAAAGAACACCGGCACCATGGTATAATAATACGCATGCCCTCAAGAGAACAGCCCGTAATCTGGAGAGAACATGGAGGAAAACTGAAGTGGAGGTATTTAAAATTGCATATAAAGACAGTATGCTCAGCTACAGACAGGCGCTAAAAGCTGCTAGAGCTCAACACCTGAGCAAACTCATAGAAAATAACAAAAACAATCACAGGTTCCTTTTCAGTACAGTAGCTAAACTAACTACAAATCAGGGATCTGAAAATTGTGTTCCATCACAGTTTAGTAGTGAGGACTTTATGAATTTCTTTACTGAAAAAAATAAATAACATTATAAAAACAATTGTGGAGGTCCAACCTCTGACAGCATCTCCTTACATTATCTTGCCTACAACTCCACAACTATACTGTTTTACATGTACAGGACAGGAAGAGCTGTATGATGTTATTATCAAAGCTAAATCAACAAGATGTCAGTTAGATCCAATTCCTACTAAACTACTGAAGGAAGTGTTATATACAACTGGTGAGCCTCTTCTAAATATTATAAAATCCTCACTATCGTTAGGTCATGTCCCTAAAGGTATTAAGCCCCCTCATTAAAAAACCTAATCTGGATCCAAACATGCTATCGAATTACAGACCTATTTCAAATCTCCCATTTATGTCTAAGATTTTCGCTGCCCAGTTATGTTCCCACTTGCAAGAGAACAATATCTTTGAAGAGTTTTAGTCAGGTTTTAGGCCCCATCATAGCACAGAAACTGCCCTAGTTAAAATCACTAATGACCTGTTTATAGCTTTAGACCAAGGCTTCATCCCGCTGTTGGTTCTACTAGATCTTAGTGCTGCATTCGACATTATAGATCATGATCTTCTCCTCGATAAGATGGAGATTAAATCCTACCTGTCTGATCGTTACCATTTCGTAGATTTAAATGAAGAGTTATCCAGGCTAATGCAAGTAAATATGGCGTGCCGCAAGGTTCAGTTCTAAGACCCCTGCTCTTCACAATATACATGCTTCCGTTAGGAAATATTATTAGAAGGCATGGAATTAGCTTCCATTGTTATGCTGATGATACTCAGCTATATATCTCATCTAAACCAGACGATACAGCTCAATTAGCTCGAATAACTGAGTGTGTTAAGGAAATAAGAGATTGGATGACCCATAACTTTCTACTACTAAACTCTGATAAGACAGAGATTTTGCTCATCGGCCCAAAAACTAGTATACAGAAGCTCCAGCATCTCAACCTGCTTTTAGACGGATGTTCTGTAACCACTAGTTTAACATAATGTTGACACATTGAAGATGGCGGCGCGGCAGTAGCTCGCAGCAGCCGCTCCGGACCCAAAACGGTGCTACTCTCACTTTGTAGCCCGCCTTACCCAACACATGGACATCAGAGCAACCGGTGTCCCTGTGTACAACCGAAAAACCCTGAAAGAACTCAAAAACAACCCAAACAACACTATTAATGATGACCTGCGGCAGAAGCTACGCGACCTCGGCGTGCTCCGAGAACCAGGCCTCCAGTCCTCGGCATCGCCTGCGGCGGACAGGCGGAGGAGGGGGAATCGGAAGCGCTGCGCAAGAAAACAGAAGCGCGGAAAGTGAGCGGGTGCTAATGCTAGGCTAAAAGCTAACCCTAGCCGGCCCGCTCTACCATCACTACTGCTGGACAATAAACTAGACTATATCAGACTCCAACAAGCTACTCGGCGTGAGTACAGACACTGCTGCATTTTTGTGTTTACGGAGACGTGGCTGAGCGACAGAGTTCTGGACACCGCCATCCAGCTGGACGGGCTAGCCGCGTTTCGTGCCGACAGGAATGCAGCTCTGTGCGGTAAGACTCGCGGCGGCGGTCTGTGTGTTTACATCAACACGGAATGGTGTAAGAACTCTGTACTTGCTTCCACCTACTGCTCATCGCAGATGAAGTTTATTGTTGTGAGATGTAGACCTTTTTATTTACCCCGGGAATTCACCACCGCTATTGTGCTCGGAGTGTACATACCACCTAGCGCTAATGCTAAGGACGCGCTCAGTGTGCTCTACGGGACCATTAGCGGACTTCAAAACTCACACCCTGACGGATTGTTTATAGTCGCCGTAGATTTTAATCACGCAAATCTCAGGACTGTGCTCCCTAAATTTTTATCAGAATGTGGACTTTGCAACCAGAGGAGAAAACACACTGGATGTTGTTTAGACAAACATCCGGGGCGCATACTGGGCGAAGCCCCGCCCCCACCTCGGTTACTCAGACCACATCTCTGTTATGCTGATCCCAGCATACAGACCACTCAGCAGGCATTCAAGACCAGTTCGAAAGCAAGTGAAAACCTGGCCAGCAGGATCCATGTCTGCTCCCCAGGACTGTTTTGAATGCACTGACTGGGACATGTTCAGGGAAGCTGCAACCAATGGCGATTTCATCAACTTGGAGGAATACACGTCAACAGTGACCAGCTACATCGGCAAGTGCATCGATGACGTGACTATCTCCAAGACCATCACTACACGCTCCAACCAGAAGCCGTGGATGACCGCCAAGGTGCGTGCGCTGCTAAAAACAAGAGACTCTGCCTTCAGAGCAGGGGACAGGGCGGCCTTGAAAACAGCAAGGGCCAAACTGTCCCGTGCCATCAGAGAGGCAAAGAGATGCGCACACGCCAAGAGATTTCACGGCCATTTCCAGGACAGCGGAGACACGCGGCGCATGTGGCAGGGCATCCAGGCGATCACGAATTACAAGACTACATCACCTGCTTGTGACCGTGACGCCTCCCTCCCAGATGCGCTGAACGACTTCTACACCCGGTTCGAGGTGCAGAACAACATGGTGGCGAGGAAGACCATCCCTCCTCCCAGTGACCAGGTCCACTTTTCAACCACAGCTGAAGTTAGGAAAACTCTATGCAGAGTTAACCCACGGAAGTCTGCTGGACCAGACAACATTCCTGGCAGAGTGCTCAGGTAATGTGCACAACAGCTAGCAGATGTCCTCACTGACATCTTCAACATCTCCCTGAGCAGCGCCACTGTTCCTACGTGCCTCAAGACGACGACCATCATTCCTGTGCCTAAAAAGTCTTCTGTCTCCTGCCTCAATGACTATCGTCCCGTTGCACTCACACCCATCATGATGAAGTGCTTCGAGAGGCTCGTCATGAAGCACATAAAGACCCAGCTTCCACCCGCACTGGACCATATGCGAACTGCATGGGGTCCAGTGCGGGTGGAAGCTGGGTCTTTATGTGCCTCATGACGAGCCTCTCGAAGCACTTCATCATGATGGGTGTGACGATGCTATCTCCACAACCCTTCATCTGGCCCTCACCCATCTGGATAACAAGGACTCTTATGTAAGGATGCTGTTCATAGACTTCAGTTCAGCATTCAACACAATCATTCCTCAGCACCTGATCAAGAAGCTGAGCCTACTGGGCCTGAACACCTCCCTCTGCAACTGGATCCTGGACTTTCTGACTGAAAGACCTCAGTCAGGCAGGAAACAGCATCTCCAGCACCACCACACTGAGCACTGGGGCCCCCCAGGGCTGTGTGCTCAGTCCACTGCTGTTTACTCTGCTGACTCACGACTGTGCACCAATGCACAGCTCGAATCACATCATCAAGTTTGCCGATGACACGACCGTGGTGGGTCTAATCAGCAAGAACCACGAGTCAGCATACAGAGAGAAGGTGCAACGGTGAACAGCCTGGTGTGGAGCCAACAACCTGTCTCTAAACATCCGCAAAACTAAAGAGAGACTTCAGGAGAACACAGAGTGACCATTCTCCACTGATCATCACTAAATCCTCAGTGGAGATCGTCAAGAGCACCAAATTCCTTGGTGTTCATCTGGCGGACAAGCTCACCTGGTCACTTAACACCAGCTCTATCACCAAGAAAGCCCAGCAGCGTCTCTACTTTCTGAGAAGGCTGAGGAAAGCTCATCTCCCTCCCCCCACCCTGACCATGTTCTACAGAGGGACCATCGAGAGCATCTTGAGCAGCTGCATCACTGCCTGGTTTGGAAACTGCACCGTCTCGGATCGCAAGACCCTACAGAGGATAGTGAGGACAGCTGAGAAGATCATCGGAATCTCTCTCCCCTCTATCATGGACATTTACACCACACGCTGCATCCGCAAAGCACACAGCATTGTGGATGACCACACACACCCGTCACACACACTTTTCACACTCCTACCATCAGGGAAACGGTTCCGAAGCATTCGGGCCGCCACATCCAGACTGTGCAACAGTTTTTTACCGCAAGCCATCAGGCTCCTCAACAAAGAACTGAACTGAACTCTCTCTCACACACACACACACTTACACACAACTGTGTGACTGATCTGCACAAACCGGACTCAACACCCATCATACACTTCATTCACCCAGGTTTCAATACCAATCACACTTTTCACTTTGCAAAATGTTTACATGCCGTCTGTTGTTGATTCCGGGACTTATTATTTTGCACAATATTCTGTCCAAATCCTTTGGTCACTGTTCACTTTATTTTTGATTGATGCTACTGCTGAATTGCACAAATTCTGTTTACATTTTTCTGTTTACACTGCACCTTATTCTGTTACGACAGGTTTTACTGGTGGAGCTATTTCCATTTTTATTTTTATTTTTATATTTTGTGTATTGTCCTGCACTGTCCTGTGTTGTCTGCACTGTCTTGTGTTGTCTTTTGCACTGTTTGCACCAGCTGCACACATGCACTTTATGTGGCGAGGATCTTAGTTCTCGACCCTGTGTTTTTCTGTTCTGTACTGTTTGTTTTATGTTGTTTTATGTAGCACCTGGGTTCAGGAGGAACGTTGTTTCATTTCACTGTGTACTGCATCAGCTATATATGGTTGAAATGACAATAAAAGCTTCTTGACTTCTTGACTTGAACAGTAAAAGACCTGGGAGTTATTTTAGACAGCAACTTGTCTTTCAAATATCATATCAACCAAGTTACAAAAACAGCCTTCTTTCACCTTAGGAATATTTCTAAGCTAAGAAATATGTTATCTATATCCGATGCAGAGAAGCTCGTCCATGCGTTTATGACCTCCAGAATAGATTATTGTAATGCATTACTAGGTGGATGTCCTGCATCATTAATAAACAAGCTTCAGTTAGTCCAGAATGCAGCAGCCAGAGTTCTTACAAGGTCAAGAAAATATGATCACATAACCCCAATCTTATTGTCCCTACACTGGCTTCCTGTTACGTTTTGAATAGACTACAAACTACTGCTACTCACTTAAAAAGCACTAAATGGTTTGGCTCCCATGTATCTCTCCAGTCTTTTAACACGCTACAATACGTCACGCTCCCTGAGATCTCAAAACTTAACTTAACTTGTGACAAGGAGTTTTTCCTTGCCACAGTCGCCACAGCTGCTTATCAGGGATAAATGCACACCATTCACCTTCACTGTTGATTTCTGTAAAGCTGCTTTGAGACAATGTCTGTTGTGAAAAGCGCTATACAAATAAACTTGACTTGACTTACAATAACACTATATATCAATTATAAACAAATATGTGCTAATTCTTGGTTAGAATAACAATTAATTAGTGATTATTTAATTAGGAAATAAAGTTACTGATTAATACTGGTATAACATCCTGCCTGCACTTACCCACAGTAATGTTAATGGAGCTGCTCCTGGATGAAGTGGAGTTACTTTCCCTGTATGTGTAATCACAGGTGTACTCGCCCTGATGTGAAGGTTCTACAGTCAGAGTAAATGTTGTTGTAGAGTCTGCAGTTTCCTTCTTTATTGATGTTCCAGTTTTATATAAACTGAAGTCTACAGAGATGCATGTTGGGCTGGGTGTGGAACATCTGAACTGAAGAACTTCTCCAATTGATACCACAGAGTTTGGGGAGATCCGAGTCAGTGTAGGAGCCTGCATGTCTAATAAAACAGAGAAAAAGTCATTAATACCTAAATATGATTAAACAAGTTTTTGGAACAAAAAGAATATTAACTTACTTGAGCACACGACTCCAGCATCTTCATGGTGTCCACAGTTCTCTACTCCAAATCCTCTGTGTGAGCACTGATCTATGTAGCTCTCAGTTCCATTACACTGAACATCATCCAGCCAGGTTGGTTCACGTCCCTGACCAAAGCGAGCATTACGAGGAGCACTGACGGCTTTCCCACATCCAAACTGCCTACACACCACCTCTGCATCCTTTAAATCCCAGTAATGATCACACACTGTTCCCCACTGGGCTTTGTGCAGGATCTCCACTCGACCACAACAGTTACTCTGACTGTTCACCAGCCTAAACTTATTATGGACTGATTAATTATATAAAACAACACAAGGTTTTTATTAATGACTGATTTTTATGTAAATCGGTTCTTCTCATAAGCTTTAAACATTTTATAATAGGACAACAGCAGCTGAGTTTGCAGAAAAGTTTGAACTATAAACAAGCCTTGCATTTTTTATGAATGTCAAACTGAAGTTATTATAAAAAGTGTTTTCCATCTGAACTACAGAGTCTCAGCTGAACAGTTCAGCTTGTTGATAAGCCCAAGCCATGCAACACTTGCTGGGAAGAATAACAATGCAACTTGACTGAATGAAAATAATTTGCATCATCACAAACGAAGGTTGAAGGAGCAGCTTATCAGAATAGGATCAAATGTAGATGTCTATAGACCTTCATCTTCCAGGGGTTCTTAAATGATCAAATGTAATTGTAAATGTAGGTAAGATTTCTACCACAGTATTGCTGGATTTTCAAATCTGACAAAATTTTCTGATTAATATTCTATAATAGTTTTATGGTTATGTTCCTGTACTTATTATTTCTATAATATTAAATTAAACAGGGAATCATATGGTACAACGTCCATATTTTTATCATATATTCATATGTAATTGTTAGAAGGAGAGGAGTTTATGATCACAACACCCTGTTGTTTATCTTCTAATAAAATGGAACGTTTTATTCTTTTAATAAAAGTAACTCTAAATAACTGATCAGTAGTAAAAGTTTGGCTGAATGATTCACCTATTACTGACTTACAGTGTTTGTTTTTGGCTGTTAATGAAGCCACTTGCAAAATACTATATTTAAACTGTAAAAAAAAATTGTTAATTCTTGGTTAGAATAACAATTAATCAGTGATTATCTAATTAGGAATAAAAGTTATTAATTAATACTGGTTTAACATCCTGCCTGCACTTACCCACAGTAATGTTAATGGAGTTGCTCCTGGATGAATTGGAGTTACTTTCCCTGTATGTGTAATCACAGGTGTACTCGCCCTGATGTGAGGCTTCTACAGTCAGAGTTAATGTTGTTGTAGACTCTGCAGTTTGCTTCTTTATTGATGTCCCAGTTTTATATAAACTGAAGTCTACAGAGATGCATGTTGGGCTGGGTGTGGAACATCTGAACTGAAGGACTTCTCCAATTGATACCACAGAGTTTGGGGAGATCCGAGTCAATGTAGGAGCCTGCATGTCTAATCATACAGAGAAATAGCAATTTAATACCTAAATATGATTAAACAAGTTTTTGGAACAAAAAGAATAATAACTTACTTGAGCACACGACTCCAGCATCTTCATCATGTCCACAGTTCTCTACTACAAATCCTCTGTGTGAGCACTGATCTATGTAGCTCTCAGTTCCAGTACACTGAACATCATCCAGCCAGGTTGCGTCAGTTCCCTGACCAAAGCTGGCATTATGAGGAGCGCTGACGGCTTCATCACATCCAAGTTGTCTACACACCACCTCTGCATCCTTTAAGTCCCAGTCATCATCACACACTGTTCCCCACTGGGCTTTGTGCAGGATCTCCACTCGACCACAACAGTTACTTGAACCATTCACCAACCTGATCTGATTATGGACTGATTTATTATAAATAAAAGGCAGAAGATTTTGATTAATTACTTTCTAATTTCTGCCATTCACTTTCAGTCATGAGTCAGAAAGAGCTTCTTTTCCAAAAAGAAAACATTTATGGACACTTCTATTTGTTACTGTGTTTGCTTAAGAATAATTTTTGTGTTCTGTCTAATAAATAACCAGTTTGACAAATAATAAACACTACATCTAATGTGGATCTTTTTATGTAAATTCCCTAGAAATGTTTTACAAAAACTTTGCAGTCTGTACTAAATATTTAAGCCTGATACATGCAGCTGGATTGGAAGAATGTCAGTTTAACTCGACTTCATTAAAAATGTAATTGTACAACATACAAACAATTAACCCCATTGTCAGGCCCATGCAATTCACACCGAGGCCTTCAGTGGTGTCCTACTGTCAGGGTGATGTCGCGGAAGCGAGAGTAACTCAATCATGTCTTTATTTTAACTCAAAATACACACACAACCCGAAGAGTCATCAACCAAAAGGATATCCGCTCAGGACGAGTAATCCACAACAAAAGGCAATATCCAGAAATGAAAGTAGATTACCAACGCAAACGAGTAATCCTCTGAGACAGAGTCAGGAGACAGAACCAGCGGGAAAAGCTGCGGTCGAGGATCCACGGTATCACCAGCATGACATTCAAGAACCGACAGTCTGTGACTAGAGAACGTGAGTTTATATAGTTTATCCTTAATGAGTCACAGCTGTTGGCAATCAAGGCCGGCGCGGCCTAACGAGGCAGCGTGATTGCTACAGAGGGGGGGCGTGGCAGGGGGATCCCTGACAGCTACAGAGGGGGGGCGTGGCAGGTGGATCCTGACAGTGACCAAGGCATGGCAGGGGGATCCCCGACCGTACCCCCCCCCCTCCAGGGGCGACACCTGACGCCCCAAAACCCACCTACGCCAGGCAGGTCAAGGCCATTCCGAGGAAGGCCTCTCCAACCACTCAGGTTCAAAGGAGGCCCGGTTAGCATTACTGGGACAGGGGAGAACTGGGAGGAGCCCAAGGCGAAGGCGTCCTCTGTGGAGGTCCGGAACGGAGTGACGCCAATCACGATAATCAGGATCGGAGTGACGCCCATCACGGAAATCAGGAACAGAGTGACACCCATCACAGAGATCTGGAACGGAGCGACGCCCATCATGGAGATCTGGAACGGAGCGACGCCCATCATGGAGATCTGGAACGGAGCGACGCCCATCATGGAGATCTGGAACGGAGCAATGCCTACCACGGAGATCTGAAACGGAGCAATGCCTACCACGGAGATCTGGAACGAAGCAATGCCTCTAGAGAAGACCAGAGGCAGAGCGTCGTCCTCTGCGGAGTTCAGAGGCCGAGCAACGCCCATGGTGGAGTCCAGAGGGCGATTAAGGCCCACTGTGTGGAACAGGAAATGGGCGACATCCATGACGAAGACCTCGGCGGAGATCTCAGGTCATGCGACGCCCACGGCGGAGTCCGAAATCCGTGCGACATCCGGAGATTGAGGCGGAGACCAGAGGTTGAGCAACAACCACGGCGGAGTTCAGAGCCTGTGCGACGCCCATGGTGGATTTCAGAGACACAGTGACACCTCCGGCGGGGCCTTGAGCCATAATGACGCCCACAGAGGAACTCAGGAGTGCTTTGTCCTCGTCTGAGGGACCTTAAGAAGAGACGATACCTGGAGAGGGACTCGGAGAAGTGACGTCGCCTGGATAGGGATTTGGAGGCGTGATGTTGCCTGGAGAGGGATTTGGAGGCGTGACGTCGCCTAAAGAGTCTTGGTCCACGTCGTCCCCATCGGAGAGGCTTGGAGGCGACTCTGTAGATGCTCTGAGATGAAAAGGCACGCCTGCAGGAACCTCGGAACAGAGCGGCACACTCGTAGGAACTTTGAGACGGTGTGGCATGCTTGTAGACACTCTGAGACAGAGCAGAGTGTCCACGGGAACCCTGGAACAGCACAGCACGTGCGTAGAAACCCCGGGACGGAGTGCTTGTGGGAAGTCTGGAACGGAGCTGTGCGCTCGTGGGAACTCTGCAACAGACCCGCGCGCTTGTGAGAACTTTGCAACAGAGCCGAGCGCTCGTGGGAACTCTGGCGGAATGGTATGCCCGTGGGAACCTCGGAACAGAGCGGCACCCTCTGCAAAATTGTGAAGCGGAGCGGCACCGTCAGCGGAACTCTGAAGCCGAGCGGCGCGCTCGTGAAGACTCTGTGGCACCACAGAGGGCTCGTGGAGACTTTGTGGCGGTGCGCTCGTGGAGACTCTGTGGCGGCGCGCTTTGTGGCGGAGCGCTCGCGGAGACTCTGTGCAGCGCAACGTGGGCGTATAAACCCTGGGACGGAGCCGCACGCACGTGGAACTCCGGAACGGAGCTGCGCGCTTGTGGGAACTCTGTGACAGGCCGCGCCCGCGTAGGAATTCTGTGACAGAGCCGAGCGCTCGTGGGAACTCTGTGATGGAGCCGCGCGCTCGTTGGAACCCTACGATGGAGCCGCGCTCGTGGGAACTCTGCGACGGAGCTACACGTTTGTAAAGACTCTGCGACAGAACTGCGCCCTCGTGAAGACTCTGGGATGAAGCCGAGTGCTCTGTAGAACTCCGGGACTGAGCCATCTCAGACTCGAGGGAGCTACAGTGGAGGTCTGCCATGTCCTTCCCAAACATCCCCAGGAGAAGCCTGATAAAGTCGGCGTACGAGCCAAGATCGTTTCCATTGGCGCTCCACAGCGCGCTGGCTCGAGAGAGAGCGTCAGCAGCCAGGAGGGAAATGCAAAAAGCGATATAATTAATGGTTCTGAAAAAGCTTAACAACTGTTTTGATCTGTTTTGGCTGATCTTTCTTCACAATGTCCAGCTTTGCTTGAAAAGTCTGTCTTTAAAATGGTCTTGTAAGTCTATCTGAGACCAGTCTGTTCATTGTGGTATGAAAAAAAGAAAACAGCTATTGAATCTACAAGAATTTTAAACTTTGCTCTGACTAGTGTGATCTCTGACCATCCAACCTAAGAACGTCAAAATACTAACAACACCAGGGTTAATTGGCCCGGTGTCAGCAATTAGAATTTGATTGGTTAAATTAACAGTTTTATTGTCATGTATTTGAAGCTACAGGTGCCCACAGTGTTGATTCTGAAGGCCTTAAGGCAGATTTCTTTGACCCTGGCAACACATGATGGCTGACATATGATTGGATAGAAACTCTAACATAAACATACATTACTGAAACCATTACAACCAAAAGAAAAGCACTGAAATGAAGAGAATACACTTTAGTAATTATTTAATAAATATTCATTAGGGAAAATTTTTTTAAAAAGTACGTCATTTGTTCTGATAGTATTAAGGCCAGCAGAAAATACTTTGTTGGCCCTAAAGGCTCGCCACTGATTAAACAATGTACATGTACAATGAGACATTCACATTTAATATAACATTCATGAAATATAAAGATACTGATCTGAAATAATTTACTAGTAACTCAATAAATTACATATATTTAATTTGGCAGATACCCTTCTCCAGAGCCACTTATACATGAAGTGTAAGTTTATACACCTGAGCACCTGATGGTTAAGAGACTTGCTCAAGGGTCCAAGAGCAGCAGTTTGGTCTGAACCACTGAGTTATAAAGTCACCACATGTTGTGATAACAGCATTACAGTTCTCCACCTCTTCTTATATTACCATTTTGTTATTTTAATAATAAAAATAATTTTGTAACAGCACACCCCGAGTAACATTAATTATCAACAGCAGCTGTTAAGCAAATCAAATTTAACAGCCAGCCAACTTCAGCTTGTTGTGGAATTTGCAGCTGTAACCCGGTTCTGAAGATCTGTATTTCAAGATTATGGGGTTCTGTCAGGCCTCTTATCTTCACCAGATGTCCCCATTGTTTCCTTATGTTGTTTTCTTTTGTTCATTAAGTCAATCATCTTCCAAACTTCAACCTGTTTGAGTCTGTTTCTGCTGTTGGGTTCACATACTACTCTGTGGCACAATCTGAGAGAGGGTCTGACCTCAAAAACGCTGTTGACTCTGTTTTAACTTCTAGCTCAGATTTTACATCTGATTGAGTTAATTTATTAACATTTTATGTTAAAATGACTGAAATTAATTGCTTACAAAATATATATATTTTTAATTAATTAATAAAAGGAAATAAGTGATATATAAATATAATCACATTTATAAGAATGTCATAAAGTAAAAGTTTGTACCTGAGCAAGTAACACCAGCATCACCATGGCTACAGTTGTGTATCCCAAATCCATTATGACGGCACTGTGTGATCTCACTTTCACTTCCAGAACACTGAACATCATCCAGCCATATTGCGCCACTTTCCTGACCAAAGTGGGCACTTTGATGAGCACTGACAGCTTTACCACATCCAAGCTGTCTACACACCACATGTGCATCATTCAGATCCCAGCTATTATCACACACTTTCCCCCACTGGTTATTATGATAGATTTCCACTCTACCAGTGCAGGAGTGATTGCCACCAGTGAGTCGTATGTTAGCAGCATCTAATACAAACAAAATGCATGTTAATATTCATTCTTTATAATTAATTTAATTACTTCACTGATATCTTACTGCCTTTTTTTATTGTACAGTATATTTTCCCATCAAGTATAAATTATCAGTATAATTATCTAAACCCCAAAAAAGCATTAGTAGACTATCAGGAGATCAGGGAACATGATGTACAACTAGATTACTCTGTCAGCGTGTCTCTCTATGGCAGGGGGGTCAAACTCAGGCCGACGGGCCAAATCTGGCTCGCGGTGTAATTAAATTTGGCCTGCAAGATCATATCAAAAGTGTATTAGAGCTGGCCCACCAGTATGTAGCGCATACACCGCTAATACTACAAATCCTAGAATGCTTTGTTAGTACATTGGCGCGTCAGTCGAGACGGCTAAAGCGCCTTCCTCCTTTTCTGTCCACAATCATCGGTATCCATGCCACCAGTCTCCTTGAACAAACTTAATCCACCCCTCCCCAAAAATGGGCAAACGAAAGATGGAAAACAGGAGCTTTCAAGACAGGTTGGAGGCAGATTATCTGTTCACGAATTTAAAGGACAGACCTGTTTGTCTCATGTGCGGAGCCACCATGGCTGTAACGAAAGAATATAACATAAAAAGACACTATGAAACGAAACACCACGACAAGTACAAGGACCTGGACGTAAAGCACAAGTTCCAGAAGGTAGAGGAGATGAAAAAAGTCTGGTTTCATGGCAGACTATGTTCACAAAAGATAAATCACAAAGTGAGGCTGCTGTAAAGGCTAGTTTTACTGTGGTAGCAGAGATTGCTAAATCAGCCCGGCCGTTTAATGAGGGTGAGTTTGTCAAAAAGTGCATGGTCAAAGATTGCGACATCGTGTGCCCAGATAAAAAGCAAGCATTTTTAAATGTGAGCCTGAGCAGAAACACCATGGCTGAGCGTACATGTGAGCTCACCACCAATTTACATGAACAGCTGATGAAAAAGGGAAAAGATTTTATTGCATACTCCCTTGCTGTGGATGATACATCTGATACTGCCCAGCTGTCAATCTTTATCCATGGAGTGGACTCGAGTCTGTGTGTTACAGAGGAACTTTTGGGATTAAAATGATTGCATGGCACAACCACTGGAAAATAAATCTTTGAAGCAGTATCCAAATGTGTAAATGAAATGAAGCTGCTTTGGGATAAACATCTGACGACAGATGGTGCGCCCGCGATGTGCGGTCAAAAGAATGGGCTGGTGGGCAGGATTCGGGAGAAGAGGTGGGAGAACCATGCAGGTAAGCTTACAGTTTATCACGGCATCATACACCAGAAACCGTTGTGTAGCAAAGAACTAAAAATGAAACATGGTACCTTAACACGAGTAGTTAACTTCATAAGAGCCAAAGGTTTAAATCACCGCTAAGTCTTTTCTGGAGGAGTTTGGTTCGGAATACACAGACGTGCCCTATCACACAGATGTAAGATGGCTAAGCCGAGGAAGAGTACTGAACAGATGTTTTGAGCTGCATGAGGAAATCTGTCAGTTTGTGGAAAGCAAAGGGAAGTATGAACTATGAGTAAACTTTGAACTATAAACAAGCCTTGCATTCTTGATGAATGTCAAACTAAAAATATAATAAAAAAGTGTTTCCAATCTGAACTACAGAGTCTCAGCTGAACAGTTTCGCTTGTTGATAAGCCCAAGCCATGCAACACTTGCTGGGAAGAATGACAATTCAACTTCACTGACTAAAAATAATTTTGTATCATAACAGATAAAGGTTGAAGGAGAAGCTAATAAAAAAAAAAATCAAATGTAGATGTCTACAGACCTTCATCTTCCAGGGGTTTTTAAATAATCAAATATAAGTGTAAATGTAGGTAAGATTTCTACAACAGTATTGCTGAATTTTCTAATCTGACAAAATTTGCTGATTAATATTTTATTATAGTTTTATGGTTATGTTTCTGTACTTATTATTTCTATAATATTAAAATAAATCGGGGGAATCAAATGGCACAACTTCCATATTTCTATCATATAATCATATTTATTTGTTAGAAGGAGAGGAGTTTATGATCACGAACCCTTTTTATTATATTTCTTTAAAATGGAACGTTTTATTATTTTAATAATAGTAAGAATAAATAACTGAACAGTAGTAGAAGATTAGGCTGAATTATTCACTCATCACTGACTGACAGTGTTTGTTTTAGGCTGTTAATGAATCCACTTACACTAACACTATCTTTTAATTATAAACAAATATGTGCTAATTCTTGGTTCGAATAACAATAAATTAGTGATTATTTAATAAGAAATAATAATTACTGATTTATACTGGTATAACATACTATCTGCACTTACCCACAGTAATGTTAATGGAGCTGCTCCTGGATGAAGTGGAGGATGTTTCCCCGTATGTGTAATCACAGGTGTACTCGCCCTGATGTGAAGCTTCTACAGTCAGAGTAAATGTTGTTGTAGACTCTGCAGTTTGCTTCTTTATTAATGTTCCAGTTTTATATAAACTGAAGTCTACAGAGATGCATGTTGGGCTGGGTGTGGAACATCTGAACTGTAGGACTTCTCCAAGTGATACCACAGAGTTTGGGGAGATCCGAGTCAATGTAGGAGCCTGCATGTCTAATCATATAGAAAAATAGTAATTTAGTACATAAAAATGCTTAAACAGGTTATTGGAACAAAATAATAACTTACTTGAGCACACGACTCCAGCATCTTCACCGTGTCCGCAGTCCTCTAATCCAAATCCTCTGTGTGAGCACTGATCTATGTAGCTCTCAGTTCCAGTACATTGAACATCATCCAGCCAGGTTGGTTCACGTCCCTGACCAAAGCGAGCATTATGAGGAGCACTGACAGCTTTACCACATCCAAGCTGCCTACACACCACTCCTGCATCCTTTAAGTCCCAGGCATCATCACACACTGTTCCCCACTGGGCTTTGTGCTGGATCTCCACTCGACCACAACAGTTACTTGAACCATTCACCAGCCTGATCTGATTATGGACTGATTAATTATATAAAAAAACAAAGTTTTATTAAGGACTGTTTTTTTCTGTTCATTAGTTGTACTCATAATTATAAACACATAATAATATTAGACACAAAAGCAGCTGAGTTTGCAAAAATCTAACTATAAACAAGCCTTGCATTCTTGTTGAATGTCAAATTGAAGATTTTATAAAAAAAGGTGTTTTCCATCTGAACTACAGAGTCTTAGCTGAAAAGTTTAGCTTGTTGATAAGCCCAAGCCATGCACCACTTGCTGGGAAGAATGACAATTCAACTTTACCCCATGTAAATAATTTTGTATCATAACAGATAAAGGTTGAAGGAGCAGCTTATCAAAATCTAATGTAGATGTCTATAGACCTTCATCTTCCAGGGGTTCTTAAATTATCAAATGTAAGTGTAAATGTAGGTAAGATTTCTAACACAGTATTGCTAAATTTTCAAATCTGAAAAATATGCTGATTAATATTCCATTATAGTTTTATGGTTATGTTCCTGTACTTATTATTTCTATAGTATCAAATTACACAGGGAATCATATGGTACAACTTTCATATTTCCATCATATAATCATATGCAAATTTTTAAAAGGAGAGGAGTTTATGATCACCCTGTTGATTATCTTCTTATAAAATGGAACATTTTTTTTTTTTAATAAAAGTAACACTAAATTACTGATCAGTAGTAGAAGCTTAGGCTGAAATATTCACCTTTTACTGACTTAACAGTGTTTGTTTTTGGCTGTTATTGAAGCCACTTGCAATAACACTATATTTAAATTATTTAAATATATGTGCTAATTCTTGGTTAGAATAACAATTAATTAGTGATTATTTAATGAAAAATAATAATTACTGATTAATACTGGTATAACATCCTGCCTTCACTTACCTGCAGTAATGTTAATGGAGCTGCTCCTGGATGAAGTGGAGTTAATTTCCCTGTATGTGTAATCACAGGTGTACTCGCCCTGATGTGAAGAAGCTTCTACAGTCAGAGTAAATTTTGTTGTAGACTCTGCAGTTTGCTTTTTTATTGATGTCCCAGTTTTATATAAACTGAAGTCTACAGAGATGCATGTTGGGCTGGGTGTGGAACATCTGAATTGAAGAACTTCTCCAACTGAGACCACAGAGTTTGGGGAGATCCAAGTCAGTGTAGGAGCCTGCATGTCTAATCATACAGAAAAATAATAATTGAACACCGATATATGTTTAAACAAGTTTTTTGGAACAAAAAGAATAATAACTTACTTGAGCACATGACTCCAGCAGCTTTATGGTGTCCATAGTTCTCTACTCCCAATCCACTGTGTGAGCACTGATCTAAGTAGCTCTCAGTTCCATTACACTGAACATCATCCAGCCAGGTTGGTTCAGTTCCCTGACCAAAGTGAGCATTACGAGGAGCACTGATGGCTTTACCACATCCAAGCTGCCTACACACCACCTCTGCATCCTTTACGTCCCAGTAATGATCACACACTGTTCCCCACTGGGCTTTGTGCTGGATCTCCACTCGACCACAACAGTTACTTGGACCATTTACCAGCCGGATGTAATTATGGCCTGATTTATTATATTAAAAACATAAGGTTTTTATTAATGACTGTTAATTGTTTATATACTCATAAGTTACAAAATGTAATAATAGATAGAACAGCAGCTGAGTTTGCAGAAAAGTTTTAACTATTATCGAGCCTTGCATTCTTGATGAATGTCAAACTGAAGTTATTATAATAAGTGTTTTCAATATGAGCTACAGAGTCTCAGCTGAACAGTTCAGCTTGTTGATAAGCCCAAGCCATGTAACATTGCTGGGAAGAATGACAATTCAACTTCACTGACTAAAAATAATTTTGTATCATAACAGATGAAGGCTGAAGGAGCAGTTTATCATAAAAGGATCAAATGTAGATGTCTATTGACCTTCATCTTCCAGGGGTTTTTAAATGATCAAATGTAAGAGTAAATGTAGGTAAGATTTTTACTATAGTATTGCTGAATTCAAATCTGACAAAATTTGCTGATTAAAATTCTATTATACTTTTATGTTTATGTTCCTGTACTAATAATTTCTATAATTGTCACGGTTTTCCGGTTTCGCGGTGCGCACTTTGCAACATTCACTTCCAGGTCGGCGGCCAATTTGGGGTTTTCCTGCATTGCCCGGTATTTAAGGACTTGAAGAACCCTCTGTCTCTGCCGGATTATCTCTTTGGTCTCCTCAGATTGTTCCGAGGTCCTCCAGCCTTTCGCCTGTTTGTTTTTTAAGGACTGTTTTTTCGCTTTTGTCTCTGTTTGTTTTCCTCCTCTGCGTTTTCGGTTTTGGGTTATTTTTGTGCTATGTTTTTGCCTGGATTTCTATGCTGCATGCTCGGACTATTTTGATGTATTTTTGGACTTTTGGGTGGTTTTGCTTTTTAAATTGTTTGTTGGGATTTGCACAGTTGTTTTGGCTTTTCAAATGGTTACTCCCTAGTTTGTTAATTAAAGACTTTTATTATAACTGTCAGTCTGCGTCCTGCATTCCGGTCCCTCCAGCAAGTGCCTGACAGAAAAATCTGGCCAAAATGGACCCCGCGTGTGCTTAGTATATAGGAACCGAGATAAACACCTTGGCTCAGGTCTCGGCCAGCAACACCAGGACCCTCACCTTACAGCAGCCATTGGCAGTTCCACAGTTAAAACCAGTCCTAGCTACGATAACCCCCTTGAGAGCCTCACCTAGCCCCGCCTGCACATTTCTCTGGGGAACCCGGATCTTGCCACTCCTTTCTCACACAGTGCATTGTGTGAGCTCCAGCCTTCTTCATTTCCAACCGTGCAAGCCAAGGTGTCGTACGTGGTATCCTTGCTGACCGGAAAGGCTCTGTGATGGGTGACCGCCGAGTAGGAGAGCCAGTCTGCCTTCTGATCTTCTTTTGCCGCCTTTTCGGGTTAGCTCCGCAAGACCTTTGATACTTCCAC
This sequence comes from Silurus aristotelis, assembly GCF_946808225.1. Lineage (NCBI taxonomy): Eukaryota > Metazoa > Chordata > Actinopteri > Siluriformes > Siluridae > Silurus > Silurus aristotelis. Next base: position 2,065,421 of record NC_139590.1, read on the forward strand.
TCCCCGGCAGGATGCTGCACGGTCACTTCTCTCAACCACCCAGGGTTGCCGAGTATGCTGTGGATTTTCACAGAGACACGGTCGAAAGTGGTTGGGACCACACCGCTTTGTATGACACCTTCCTGTGAGGCCTTGCTATGGATGTGAAGGATGAGCTGGCTGCCCAGGAGTTACCAGTTGGCCTTGATGGTCTAATCACTCTGAACACCAGGATTGACCGGAGGTTTTTGGAGCGATGCGTTGAAAGGCAATTGAAATGCCCTGAGCTTGGTCCTCAGTTCCCAGTTTGTCAGAAGACCCCTACAGAACCCCTGACTTTGCTTCAGCCTATGGAAATAGGGCACCGACATTTATTGCTCACAGAGAAGGAGAGGCACTGCTCTGAGGGGCTCTGTCTCTATTGTGGGGAACCAGGGCACATGGCGGCCTGGTGTCCAGCAAAAGGCAGGGCTTACCATTGACTGGGGGAGCCCACATCAAGCCAACCACTGCCTGTCTTCTTCAAACCACTTCTTAAAGTACAGATCTGCATTTGAAACCATACCCACAAATTGGCGGCATTCGTTGACTCCGGAGCAGGCTCTGAATTCCTGGATGAGAACATGGTCTGTCAATTTGGCATCTCGACTGAACAGCTGCTTACCACCCTGCAGGCCTAAGATGGGCACACCCTTTACCAGGCATCTTGCCGTACCAAGCCACTGCTTGTTACCATCTCCATACCTGCTTGTGACCATGACGCCTCCCTCCCAGATGCGCTGAACAACTTCTACGCCCGGTTTGAGGTACAGAACAACGTGAAGGCAAGGAAGACCATCCCTCCTCCCACTGACCAGGTGCTCTGTCTAACCACAGCTGAAGTGAGGAAAACTTTATCCAGAGTTAACCCACGGAAGTCTGCTGGACCTGACAACATTCCTGGCAGAGTGCTCAGGGAATGTGCAGAACAACTAGCAGATGTCTTCACTGACATCTTCAACATCTGACAACCCTGAGCAGTAACGTTGTTCCCACGTGCCTCAAGACAACGACCATCATTCCTGTGCGAAAGAAATCGACTGTCTCCTGCCTCAATGACTATTGACACATAGGAGACACATTAAGACACAGCTTCCACCCTCCCTGGACCCCATGCAGTTTGCGTATCGACCATTCCACGGACGATGCCATCTCCACAACCCTCCATCTGGCCCTCACCCACCTGGATAACAAGGACTTATATGTTCGAATGCTGTTTATTGACTTCAGCTCAGCATTCAACTCAATCATTCCTCAGCACCTGATCGAGAAGTTGAGCCTACTGGGCCTGAACACCTCCCTCTGCAACTGAATCCTGGACTTCCTGACTGGGAGACCCCAGTCAGTCCGGATCGGGAACAGCATCTCCAGCACCACCACACTGAGCACTGGGGCCCCTCAGGGCTGTGTGCTCAGCCCACTGCTGTTCACTTTGCTGACTCACGACTGTGTAGCAATGCACAGCTGGAACCACATCGTCAAGTTTGCCGATGACACGACCGTGGTGGGTCTAATCAGCAAGAACGACGAGTCAGCATATAAAAAGGAGGTGCAACGGTTAACTGCCTGGTGTGGAGCTAACAACCTGTCTCTGAACATGGACAAAACGAAAGAGATGTTTGTTGACTTCAGGAGAAGACAGAGCGACCAATCTCCACTGATTATTGATGGATACTCAGTGGAGATCGTCAAGAGCACCAAACTCCTTGGTGTTCATTTGGTAGACAACCTCACCTGGTCACTTAACACCAGCTCCATCACGAAGAAAGCTCAGCAGCGTCTCTACTTTCTGAGAAGGCTGAGGAAAGCTCATCTCCCTCCCCCCATCCTGTCCATGTTCTACAGAGGGACCATTGAGAGCATCCTGAGCAGCTGCATCACTGCCTGGTTTGGAAATTGCACCATCTCGGACCGAAAGACCCTACAGAGGATAGTGAGGACAGCTGAGAAGATCATCAGAGTCTCTCTCCCCTCTATCATGGACATTTACACTACACGCTGCATCCGCAAAGCACACAGCATTGTGGACGACCACACACACCCGTCACACACACTCTTTACACTCCTGCCATCAGGGAAACGGTTCCGAAGCATTCAGGCCGCCACATCAAGACTGTGCAACAGTTTATTTCCCCAAGCCATCAGGCTTCTGAATACACAGAAATGAAACGGAACACAAACACACACACACTCACTCAATATGTGTACCGAACTGTACAACCTGGACTAAACACTTAACACACACTCATCTCAATCCATTCCACAACCATTTATTTAGTTATTATTTATTATACTTGACCGTACTACACTCCTTAACTGCTGTTTTTTGCACATTTCTCACTATTATACTGTTTACATGCTGTCTTTTCACCTCTTGACTGCTGCTGTTCTTTTGCACTACGTTGTTCTGTTTGTTCTGTTTATATTTACTCCCAGTTATAGTTTTTACATTTTATATTTCACCTCGCACAGTACTGTATAATTTGAGTTTACAGTAGGTGTTGTCTTGTGTTGTCTTGTGTTTTCTGTCTGCACTGTCTGCCTGTACTGTTTTTTTCTGCACTGTTTGCACTAGGTTGCACTCGATGCACTTTATGTAGCTTGTGTTGTGTTGTAGCTTTATGTTGTCTAGTGTAGAACCAGGAGTGGCTCTCCTGATCATCCCCTCGTCCCATGCTCATGTCATGCTTGGTTTTCCCGGCTCTGGAAACACAACCCCCATCTAGATTTTAACAGTGTATGAGTCTTAGAATAGGGGGTGCCCTGCCAGACCCACTGCATTTCCTTAACCGGCCCTGCATTGTCCCGCCACGTCAGGAGCCTCGACCTGATTTTAGCTCTATCCTGGCAGGCTACCATGACCTGGGGGCCGTTTTTAGCAAGGTCAAAGCACCCGCCCTGCCACCACACCGGATATACGACTGTGCCATCGACCTGCTGCCTGGAACCTCTCCTCCCCAGGGATGTTTGTACCATCTGTCTGGACTTGAGCAGGAGGCAATGCACCAGTATATTCAACAGTCTCTCTCTGCCGGGATTATTCACCCTTCCTCCTCCCCTGCTGGGGCTGGGTTTTTCTTCGTGGCGAAGAAAGACAAGATCCTTCACCTATGTATAGACTATCTGGGGCTAAACACCATTACTGTCAAGAATCACTATCCCCTACAACTCATGGCTTTTGCATTCAAACTCCTTCAGGGGGCTTCTATTTTCATGAAGTTGGACTTCGTGCCCACCACCTTGTTTGCATTCGGGAGGGAGATGAGTGGAAGACTGCGTTTAACACCCCTTCCGGACTTTACAAATACTTGGTAATGCTGTTCGGCCTGACCAATGCTCCAGCAGTGTTCCAGGCTCTGATCAACGATGTCTTATAACACATGCTCAACTGCTTTGTATTCGTTTACCTTGATGACATTCTCATTTTCTCTTGAACCCAGAAGGAACACGTCACGTTTCTGCCTAGTCTGAGAAATGTGAGTTTCATGTCACCACCACCTCGTTCTTGAGGTTCATACTGTCAGCTGGGAAGATAAAGATGGACCCCGGCCGAATCCAGGTAGTCAGAAGTTGGCCTGACCCTGATTTCCACAAGCAGCTGAAGAGGTTCCTTGGTTTTGCCAACTTTTATCTGCGATTTATCCGGGGTTATAGCTCTATTGTGGCCCCCCTTCACCAGCCCACTTCCACCTATCGGCTGTTCCTGTGGGACTCTGACAGGCCTTCTCAAAACTTAAAGACCTTTTTACATCTGCTCCTGTCTTGGCCATGCCTGACCGGATTTGTCAATTTATTGTAGAGGTTTTCTGCTCTAGGCGTGGGGGTTGTACAGGAGTGGCACCATTGGCTTGAGAGTGTGGTTTCCTGTACGAGAACATCATCAGGAAAGTGAAACACCTCAACAGCACTCAGTATCAGAGTTCACATGCAAAGATGGTTCCAGATTTATCATGAACACGATACTGAGTTATGGATCACCGCAGTCTGGAGTACCTGAAGTCGACCAAACACCCGAAACCCCATCAGGCATGCTGGAGGCTTTTCTTTGGCCATTTCATCTTTTCCCATGTCCTGTGCCCCGCTACCAGGTAGGCCATTCTATTTTGATCACCCTGAGCAACCCAGAGGGTTCGTGGTGTGCACTTCCAGTTTTGCAACGTGCACTTCTGGGTTTGTGGCCATTTTTTCACACCCTGTTGATTATCTTCTTATAAAATGAAATGTTTTATTCTTTTATTAAAAGTAACACTAAATTACTGATCAGTAGTAGAAGTTTAAGCTGAATAATTCACCCATCACTGACTGACAATTTTTGTTGAAACTGAGTTACAGTACAGTGGTTAGGCTTTTAACCCTAGTTTCCTGAAGGAATAAGATGCTGCATCGAATCGCATTGTCCACGCTCTGAAATGAATTTTGTAATCAGTCAAAATTGGACGCAGGCCATCACCAGTGGAAGATGTCATGACCAGGAAGTATAAAATGCACATGGAGTGGCAGGGTGGCAATCACGCCAGACTGACCCGTCACTGACTAGTGTGTATAAGCACAGCTAGGTCAAAAAGACAGAGGGGCCAGGAGTGGCACTGAGGTCCAGACTGTAGAAACGGACAAAGGTCAGCAGGGTAGACAAGCTTGCAGCATTGCAGATGTCTTAGAGAGGTACTTCAGGGGACCATGCCTCTGACCCTGAATGGAACCAGAGGACTCATAAGAGGATGCAATAACATCAATGACCCATCTGCTCAAAGTCTGCTTATTGCAGGAAGGCCTCCCCTCGGAGGGCTGTCACAGACAAGCAGATGGTCAGACATCACTGGGGCAAGTTCCAGGTATGGCCAGTACCTTTATGTACCCTAGAACGGGTTACTTCCCCAAGGTGCCCTCGTTCGTTCCATGACCAAGGGCACTTTGGGGAAGTAACCCGTTCTAGGGTTCAAAAGGTACTGGCCATACCTGGAATAAACTCCAGAAAGGAAGGTTACAAAAGGGCCTGCAGATCTCCGAGAGCAACTACCCCTGGGACCACAGGAGGATCTGTTGCACTAGCCTGTAGAGGGGGTGTGAGAGCAGACCTCCATGATGGTTGATGTATGAGACCACTGAGGTGTTGTCGGAATGTGGTGACATCTGAGGTCTGGGAAAAAACTGTTTCATTGCTAGAAGCATGGCCAGCATCTCTACGCAATAGATGTGCCACAGTAGATGGGGGGCCCTTCTGATAGACCTTGGGTGGAAGCGGCCCTGTGAGGGACGCATCCATCATTAGCATTACATGACGACTGGGGACTCCCCCCACAGGGCCCTGAGATAGGAACCCAGGATCTCTCCAAACATCTAAGGAACATAGGCATCACCGCATGACCCTGATTGTATGGAGGGGGTTGCCCTTCCATGAGAGCCCATAGGTCCTGAGCCACCACTTAAGGCATCTCAAGTACAGAGGGCAAATTGAAATGACACTGGACACAGCTGCCATGAGCACTAGCAGTTTCTGCAACTGCTTGACAGTGAGGCTGTCCTTCTCCTACCTTCCTGATGGCCATAAGGATGGACACAATGCAGGCAGGGGAAAGCTGCAAGCGCATAGTTCTCTGTAATGGAGAAGCACACTCTTCCCGGCTTTCAGCCGAAACCCCAAAGCCTTTATGTAAACGAGAACGACATCTCAATGCCAGACCGTTTACTGCTCTGATTAAGCTAATATCAACCAGTTGTTAATATAGTTGAGGATGCTGAAGCCCTGAAGTCTCAGGGAGACCAGAGCCGCATTGACACACTTTGTGAAGATGCGGGGTGAGAGGGTAAGGCCAAATGGAAGAACCTGATACTGGTAAGCTTCATTCCCGAAAGCAAACCCCAGGAACTTTCGTTGAGAAGGATGGATAGATAGATGGAAGTATGCACCCTCTAGATCTACTGTGACAAACTAGTTCTCGTATCTGATTTGAGACATTACCTGCTTGAGGGTCAGCAAGAGTCTCAAGTGTGAGCCAGCTGACAGAGATCCAGAATATGACACAACCCACCGTCCATTTTAGGAACTATCAAGTACCGGCTGTAGAACCTGGACCGGGACTAGAACCTTCCACGACCAGAGCCTGCTCGGGTTCTCACTAGAGTGGAAACAACCCCATCAAAACGGGGTGGACAAGACCCAAAAAGAATAGAATAGCCTCGTTCCACAGTGCACAGGACCCCCTGAGACAACATACGTTAGTCATTAATTTTGTATTTTGTTATGTAAAATATTATTAAATATTATTTTATATATTATTAAACCCAGCCATTAGGGTTGCACAAGCCAGCGCACTTTCAGTGGCAGTCCCAAGCCCAGATAAATGGGGAGGGTTGCGTTAGGAAGGTCAGCATAAAACGTGCCAAATCAAATGGGCGGATCACGAAAGAGAAATTTATACCGGATCAGTCGAGGCCTGGGTTACCAATGACCGCAGCAGGGATCATTAGCCAACAGGGTACAGATGGAAATTGGGCTACTGTTGGCCAAGAAGGAGAGAAGGAAGACGTCTACAGAGACGGCAGGGAAAGGAGAAGTAGAGGAGAGTTGAGGTTGAATGGTGTAGGGAAGATCCTGAAGACAGACAGGGGTCTTCATGGACTATGATGTTTCACGGATGATAATGTTTTTTTGTGGTGAAGGTACACACGGAAGAAAAGGGGAATGAAAGTCAGTAGGAGTAAGACAGAGTACATGTCTTTGAATAAAAGGGATGGCAGTGAAGTGGTGTGGTTGCTAGAAGAAGAGACAGTAAAGGTGGAGGAGTTCAGGTACCTGGGGTCAACAGTGCAAGTAATGGATAGTGTGTTAGTGAAGCTAAGAAAAGAGTGCAGGCAGGTTGGAGTCACTGGAGAAGAGTGATAGCAGGAGTGATTTTGTTATAGAAGGGTATCTGCAAGAGTGAATGTTAAAGTGTATAGGACTGTGGTGAGACCTGCGATGTTGTATGGTTTAGAGACAGTGGCATTGAGGAAAAGACAGGAGGCGGAGCTGGAGGTAGCAGAGCTGAAGATGTTGAGGTTTTTGTTGGGAGTGATGATGATGGACAGGATTAGAAATTAGTTTATTTAGTTTAGGGACAGTGCATGTAGGAGGCTTTGTATATAAGGTGATTGAGGCGAGATTGAGATAGTTTGGACATGTGCAGAGGAGGGACATGGTGTATATTGGTAAGAGAATGCTAAAGATGGAGCCACCAGGAAGGAGGAAAAGAGGAAGGCCAAGGAGGAGGTTTATGGATGTGGTGAGGAAAGACATGCAGGTAGTTGGGTTGAAAGAGGACAGGTGGGTATGGAGATGGATGATTTGCTGTGGTGACCCCTAATGGGCGAAGCCAGAAGAAGAAGAAAAAGAAGAAGATTTTATATATTATTTAACCAAGTTTTAAAAATGTAAACGGTTTAAATGTTTATGATTACAAATGTTAATAATAATAAACTGCATAATATAAATTGAAAATTGTCCCTTAAGAGGGAAATATCAAGGTCCGTGACGTCGGAGTGACGTGGGGCCGCCTTCCCGTGGGCTCACCACCTGCAGGAGGGACCGTAAGGGACGGTGCTGTGAGGATTGGGCAGCAGTCGAAGGCGGGGGCCTGCTTAGACTGCTGCCCCCGCGACCCGAATTACGGATAAGCGGGAGAAAATGAATGAATGAATTTTAGGTTTTGCACTTCTTCCCCCCCAAACTGAGACTTAAAAATCGAGGTACATACCGAACTGTGAGTGTTGTGTAGTCTAAATGAAGTCTAAACAAAGATGTAGGTCTGATGATGCAGATTTTTCTACACTCGAATGTACATACTGTACATTTTTAACTCTGTGTCATGTTTGCAATTGCCATTTATTATACTCTGCTTGATGATTAATAATTAAAGAAAATAGGAAATCATGACCCCTACAGTACATCGTATAGTGTGTTGTTAATGCAGGAAATAATCTGCTTCCTGGAAAGAAGTTATATATTCCATGAATAGCTATATTTACACTCACAAGACACATTTTGCTGCCAGCACTTCCAATGTTCTTTGCGGTTATTTTTCACACTTAGCTGACAAGCTGCAACCTGATTGGTCGAGTGGTCTGAAATTATTTGAGAGCATTTTGTGCATTTCTGACAGTTTGTGAGCATTTATGAAATGCTAAACTATTTTAACAATGCTTTGTAAAAGAACCACCTTCCAAAAAATGTGAAAGCAGCTTCAAATTCTACACAATAAATTCACTATAAAAAACTGAAACCCTTCAAATGTGACACATGTAATTAAACAAATGTGTCTTGTTTAGAATTGCCTTTTATTATTCTCTGTTTGCTTAATTTATATTTAAAGAAAATATATAATCATGACCCCCTACAGTACATTGTATAGTGTGCTGTTAATGCAGGAAATAATCTGTTTCCTGTTAGAAAGTTCATTTGCTCTCACTTTTGTTCTTAGTGTTCATAATCTCTAAACCAGGTCACGTCGTCTTCTAAGAACAATTGAGTATATATTTATTTTATAAATTAGGAGGTTTACATTTTGTATCTAGCAATAAAAAGTGCTTGAAATTTAATTATTTTTCAAGGTAATAAAATAAGTATAATCAGTTTAATCGTTCCAATATGTGATCTAGCTTTTTTTCGAAATTATATTTACACTTACCAGCCAACAGTGAAGCTGTAGGGACACTGACTATGGAGAGAAAATAAAGAGGATGTAAACCAGTGATATAAAAACCTAAAGCTGTCTTTAGCATGATAATCGTTAATTTTACTAAAATATAAATAATCCTCAGCTGTATATGAATTTAGACTTAGAGACTTTATTTGTCATTGTTGTGATACAACAAAATTAGTTTGGTAGCTTTTAGAGACCAGCAGCAATAAGAAAGAAAATGTAAGAGTAAACAAAAGAATAAACAAAGATAATAAAATATAATATAATGAAATATATGTGCAGTGTAACATGAACATATATTTATTAAAATAAATGTGCATGTTACATATATTTATTAAATAGTATCAGTTATTTTATTAAACAATATTAATAATATTAAACTAATATATTTTAATAGTATCAGTAATTCAGTCATAAGCAGAACAGTAGTGCTGGGACCGAACGCTCTGTGCTTCTGCTTCACCATGCTGTCAAATACTAAAGAGTTTGTGTAATGAGTTTGTTAGAAATTTGCGTATTGTTAGGAATATAACTGTTTTCAGCAGGTAATTGGTTCAGTCCTCACTAGACATATTGACACCTTTCATGAAATTGACTCGGCTTTAACATATGAAAAGAGTAACACGGCCAGAAGCTCATACATGAACACTGTGTATTAGAATTTATATTATAATGCTGGTCTGGATTCTGATTTATTACCATAATAATATGTTTAGAGATTCTAATGTAAAAGATCTTTGGCAAAATCTGAAGATTATAAAAAAGATAAGATAAACTATCATCACCCTTTAATAAAGATTTTTTCACTTTTGGGGGTTTTATACTTTTATGAATGAAAATTCCAAAAACACTGGACGTGTATCACATTTTCACCTTCACCAACAGGAGAAAAGACAAGCAGATTGAACAGTAAATAATTATAACAGCTATTAAAGCTTAATGTTGAGCGCAACAGTAATATCGCATCAGCATGTTTTTCCTCAGTCCTTAAACAAGAAGTGTATCAGTTTAAGCAAATCTCACACAGCTCAAAATAAGATTTTATTCAAAATAGTCATTTATATTTTTTCTCTAAAATTGTAAACTATAAAAATTATATAGACAATAATGTATCTACATAAAGCAAGACATTATAGGTAAAAAAAATAAAAATCTAATCTCCTCAAAGACATAAAAAATCTGTAAATATTAATAATCATCTTGCAAAGATTTTTTGTGATATGAACTGTTAAAAAAAACCCTGCTTCGTATAATTCACAATGATAAATCATGGAAATTGTGGAATTATATAAAAAATGTTTTTACCAAGGAATAAAGTGAGATGAAGTCTCAGCATGCTGGTTCTTCAGGTGAAGTTCAGTTTGATGCTAATTTCTGCGCTCACTGTCGATCTTTTATTTATGGTGAAGCTTCATGAATCTGAAGAGGCGGAGTTTCTTTTTTTGTGCAGTTTCTGCTTATGAGAGATAAAAAAATCAGCCAAAAGCATCACTAGTTATAGAAATCTTTTCAAGACCACCGAGTGACTGTAGGGTAAAAAAAATCAACTTCCTCTTTGTAATTAAAAAAAATATATACAAATATGAATTCAATTCCTACACTTCAGTTAATTAATCCAGCATTTTATTTACAACAACTCAAAGCTTATAACTTAATCTGTTTTTTAACTTTCTTTACTCATGATTACACATTTTGTCTCACACTTTCCTTTTTTCTTTTCTGCTGATGTGAAAAAAAGCTGCTAACCTAGCATACTGTAAAGCACAACAATCCAGTAAAGTCATCGTTATGTGTAATTTTGTGTCTTTTTACAGCACATACAGCAGATTCAGAGCATATACACCCACCAGGCAAAATGTTATGACCTTATACCATTATAAGCGGTGAAGTGAATAAAACTGATGATCTCTTCATCATGGCACCTGTTAGTGGGTGGATCTATTTATTAGTTAGCAAGTGAACATTTTGTCCTCAGGGTCGATGTGTAAGAAGCAGGATAGATGGGCAAGCACAAGGATTTACTCTTTTATATATCAAAGTGCTCCAAGGAAGGAACAGTGGTGAACCGGCGACAGGGTCACGGGCGAGGCTCATTGATGCACGTGGGGAGTGAAGGCTGGTTTGACAAACGAGTTCCTGTAGATCACATTGCTGAAGAAGGTCATTCTTTAATGCTCGATGGGTCACGACTGTTTTAGCGGCACAAAAGGGACCAACACAGTATTAGGGAGGTGGTCATAATGCTGCATTATGCCTGATCGGTGTATATTACAGTGCTTCACATATTTATGTTATGCCGATTACATATGCAAGATATTTCCGCAAGAATAAAATAATCTGTCAACAAAATTCATACTATTCATTGTTAAACCTCTATTCCAGATATAGACAAGATTTAGAATTAAATTTAACTCATGGCATACTAAGATGCAACACTTAAGCATTGTATCTTCATTTTTCTGTCCCTTTTACCTGATCTCATCAACTGAAAGATTGAATATATAATCGCTAATGAAGCACAATATCTATAGTATTGGATATAAAAAAATTATCTACACTTTCTAGCAGCATTTAAAGCAAGATTGAATCCTCTTGATGAATTACTTTCTATAAATGTTTGTTCATCCTAATCCTATTTTTGAGATTGTGTCTGAGGTAATGAGGACATGACAATTATATATTTCATGAATATCTATATTTACACTCACAAGACACATTTTGCTGCTGTCAGGGCTCCACCGGCTTCGCCTGGTCTCGGCACCCCGCCCGTACGGAGTGCCTCTCTTACATACTAACTATCCACAACTGAACCTTATTCACGAGGCCTACTTCAGGACCTTGTCCCCACATTAGAGCGTCCGTTTTCTTCGTGTGGACCACGCCTCTCCTTAGGCGCACCGCGGATATCGCTTTCACTACCCAGTATCCGTTCTCGGACTTTGTGGACCTCGCCACCGTTCGGCGTACCACGGATTATCTCCTTCCTGTTTTGCTTCAGAGCATACTATTCCCTATCCTCACTTTTCTAAATAAAACCCGCTCCATCTACTACAGCTTCCACCTCCATTTCTCCGCGCATGACAGCTGCCAGCACTTCTATATGTTTCTTTGTGGTTGTTTTTACACTTAGCTGGCAAGCTGGAACCTTGGTCGAGTGGTCTAAAAGTATTCAAGAGCATTTTTGCATTTCTGACAGTTTGTGAGCATTTATGAAATGTTTTCCAATGCTTTGTAAAAGAACCCCTTTCCAAAAAAGGTGAAAGCAGCTTCAAATTCAAAACAGTAAATTCACTATAAAAAAATTAAACAATTTAAATATGACACATGTAATTAAACAAATAAAAAACCATCATTTTTTAATAAAGATTATTTTTATTATCTAGTTCATGATACAAGAGAAATAATATTGCTGCATTTGTGTTATATTCCCACAGTGGCTGCAGTGAGGGTGTAGGGGTGGCTGGGGTGGGGGTTGTGAGGGTGGCTGGGGTGTGGGAGTGCAGGATGTTTGGATCAAAATGAAGGTAAATATAATAGCATCAGAGGTTAGCGTGTGGTTATTGCATTGATTGATCAAATGCAAAACTTACTTAAAAACAGAACGACAGAAGAGACAAGAAAACAGTCCAGGGAACTAGTTGACAGAGAAAAAAGACTCACACAGACAACAGAAACATGGACAGTGCCAGATAAAAATAAACAAAAGAAAAAGACGATTCTAAGCTGCATTTTAAGAAAGCTAACAAACAACAAATCAAGTAGCCAACAGGTCCTTTTCTCGGCCTAAGTAACAAAGGGTTCGCAGCAAGTTTTTACGAACAAAGCAACCCTACTTCTGGATACCTCCCTTCATTGTGTCTTTTTTGTGTAGCATAGTCCTGATCTGGACAGTCAAATTCGGGTCAAGCTGCTGTTTTTGTTTCTGCTGTTTTAGTTTTTGTCTCCTTCAACTCTTCTTATATATGCACAATCCCTTGTCGCTTGTTTGAGAGCAGAGCATGCTAGGTCGGTTGACAGGGGGGCGAAGAAACCGCCGAAAGGCTTGCTTCCAAAGCCTGTGAACGAGTGCTGGACCGAGAAGATGAGGTAGGAGAAAGGGATAAGCCCGTCTTTAAACCCTCTGTGAGGTCCATTTGCAAGCCCCAGAAACTAGCGTGCCGCTCCTCCTTAGCGAGAGTGCGGACAGAACCGCAAGGAGACGCCATGCTTCCATGGGACAGATTACACACGGATTGCGGTCGGTGTTTGGTTGTTTATTTTTCTTTGCTTATGTTTGTTTCTTTATTTGTTTTTATGTAGTTTTTTGGTGCCATGGTGCTGTGATCTTATTGGTATGGTGCTATGAAGTCAATCAATAGTTGTGATTAATGGAATGAATTTGCAACAAAGAATTAAGACAATGAGTTCTTCAGTGATGAAGTTTTATTGTATCTGAGTAAAATAAATCACAGGCACCCGTCAAAAAAAATCTCTGCCTCCTTTGTTCGATGCTGAAGTGCTGCTACAAAGACTAATGACAACACAAAGGTTTGCCACGGGGGGCAATCTCTGACATTGCTTCTACATTTTGAGTTATTCAGAATCACTAAATTGATGACAAGAGCCTTAATTATAGAAGCAAGTTAAGAATTCTACAATGCAAAACGACTTTTAAAATAAAAATAAAAAGATTATATCAGTACTATAATTTAAGCTATGCTGCAAATATCAACAAATATAAAATCTACACAGGGCAATTTGTATCATAGCTGTAAAAAGAACAACATGAGCAGAAGGCAAACTTTTAAGTGCTATCATTCCAAAGCAAAATTGCTTTTAATAATACTGATTACATTTTGCAGATAAGACAAACATGGATTAAATAAATGCAATTCACAATCTTTGACAGAAAATTTGAAGAAAATCCTGCAAGTAAAAATATTTCTAGAATATTTTAGATTATAATTGTATAAAAATGTATGTGTTCTGCATCTACTGCAATAGAAAATAATCATAAGATATACATAAAGAATAAACTTATTCAAATTTCCATTTAATCTATCATTCACAATGATAATATCTTAACTATGGAAAGTAATGATCTAATTTAATCATAACTTGTTACTGGACTGTGGATCTGCACTCTAACCTACAAAATTGGCATAAATGTCTGTATCCACATAGTCATTGCCCACATCACTTATTTGTTCATCGGGATGAACATTCATGTAATCATCATCTGAGTCTTTGGAATCCTCCTCCTGCTGGAAAGTGGTTTCTGCATTTTGATAAATGTCTTCATTGTCATCTGTCTCAGGCTTTCCTTGGGGACTCTCATAAGTGTTGTTGGCACCTCCAACTTGATTTACTTAAAATGTACAGAGGTTTACAGGTTAATTTTCTATATATTAAATTTTCAATAAAAATAATATAAGAAATGGTCTGTCCTAAATGCTGTTACAGGAAAATAATCAGTGATTACATCCTACATGATTTTTTGTGCACTTTTATGTAAAATTTATAAATTTTTTAATCCATATATAGTAATTTGTGCAAAGTCTGCAAAACAAGATAAAGACTATTGCATTTCTGGTATAAAACAAAAATATATTTACATATTAATTGGGTGATTTTATTACTATAGTGAAACTCACACTGCATATCATTTGTCTTATTCAGCTGATCATCTCTTGTTTGTTGCCTTTTTACAAAGTAAATGATGAGTGGAACTAGGAAGAGAAGCAGTCCTGCTGTCACTCCAACACCAATGTAGGGCGCTGGAGATGCTGAGAGCAAAATCATCATCATCATCATCATTATCATCATGATTTTCAACAATATTACTGCAGAACAGAAAATGACAGAACCAATTACTTCTACTCTACCTTTCACAGTGATGACCAGGACCTCATTGACAGTGGAGGTAAAAGTACGTGCAGACACATTAATCTCATAGGTACAGCTGTAGTTTCCATGATGGACAAAATCTGCCTCAGGAAACAGGAAGACGGCTGAGTGGTTAACAGCTGATTGAGTTCTGGTGATGTTGGATCCACTGAACTTCAAGTGGAAGCATCCTCCTGGATACTGAGGTTTAGTGGAGCAGATGATTGAGAAGCTGTAGCCCCTTGTCACATCTGGTCCATCAGACCCCCAGTGGAATGAACCACCGGCAGCACTGAAGGAGATATTGGGCTGCAGCAGGTTTACTAGACAATAACAAACAGAAAAGACACTTTGGTTAAATCAAGATTGATGAAGCTGCTAAAGGCTGTGTAAGGCACACACTTCATCAATCTAACAATCATACTGTATATTGTTGATATACAGTGAGGAAAATAAGTATTTGAACACCCTGCTATTTTGCAAGTTCTCCCACTTAGAAATCATGGAGGGGTCTGAAATTGTCATCGTAGGTGCATGTCCACTGTGAGAGGCATAATCTAAAAAAAAAAAATCCAGAAATCACAATATATGATTTTTAAACTATTTATTTGTATGATACAGCTGCAAATAAGTATTTGAACACCTGAGAAAGTCACTGTTAATATTTGGTACAGTAGCCTTTGTTTGCAATTACAGAGGTCAAACGTTTCCTGTAGTTTTTCACCAGGTTTGCACACACTGCAGGAGGGATTTTGGCCCACTCCTCCACACAGATCTTCTCTAGATCAGTCAGGTTTCTGGCCTGTTACTGAGAAACACGGAGTTTGAGCTCCCTCCAAAGATTCTCTATTGGGTTTAGGTCTGGAGACTGGCTAGGCCACGCCAGAACCTTGATATGCTTCTTACAGAGCCACTCCTTGGTTATCCTGGCTGTGTGCTTCGGGTCATTGTCATGTTGGAAGACCCAGCCTCGACCCATCTTCAATGCTCTAACTGAGGGAAGGAGGTTGTTCCCCAAAATCTCGCAATACATGGCCCCGGTCATCCTTTCCTTAATACAGTGCAGTCACCCTGTCCCATGTGCAGAAAAACACCCAAAAGTTCTATTTTGGTCTCATCTGACCACATGACTTTCTCCCATGACTCCTCTGGATCATCCAAATGGTCATTGGCAAACTTAAGACGTGCCTGGACATGTGCTGGTTTAAGCAGGGGAACCTTCCGTGCCATGCATGATTTCAAACCATGACGTCTTAGTGTATTACCAACAGTAACCTTGGAAACAGTGGTCCCAGCTCTTTTCAGGTCACTGACCAGCTCCTCCCGTGTAGTTCTGGGCTGATTTCTCACCTTCCTTAGGATCATTGAGACCCTACGAGGTGAGATCTTGCATGGAGCCCCAGTCTGAGGGAGATTTACAGTCATGTTTAGCTTCTTCCATTTTCTAATGATTGCTCCAACAGTGGACCTTTTTTCACCAAACTGCTTGGCAATTTCCCCGTAGCCCTTTCCAGCCTTTTGGAGGTGTACAATTTTGTCTCTAGTGTCTTTGGACAGCTCTTTGGTCTTGGCCATGTTAGTAGTTGGATTCTTACTGATTGTATGGGGTGGACAGGTGTCTTTATGCAGCTAACGACCTCAAACAGGTGCATCTAATTTAGGATAATAAATGTAGTGGAGGTGGACATTTTAAAGGCAGACTAACAGGTCTTTGAGGGTCAGAATTCTAGCTGATAGACAGGTGTTCAAATACTTATTTGCAGCTGTATCATACAAATAAATAGTTTAAAAATCATATATTGTGATTTCTGGATTTTTTTTTTAGATTATGTCTCTCACAGTGGACATGCACCTACGATGACAATTTCAGACCCCTCCATGATTTCTAAGTGGGAGAACTTGCAAAATAGCAGGGTGTTCAAATACTTATTTTCCTCATTGTATATTTATTCGATAAAATTAAAGGTGAGAGTCTATAGTGTCATTACTTTGTATCCATAAAAAGGTAAAGGTGAATGTTAAGATTGTTTGACACTAGAAATTCAGAGACTGACTGTCTGAATTTTGTATTTCCGTGACACAGCCTATGTGTGTCTTGCCTGGGAGCGGAGCATGCTAAGTCAGTTCTTGAGGGAGCCGACTGTGCACATTGTGCTCGCATGTCAATTCAAACACTCTGCTTCCAGTGGACACTTGTCGAGGAGGCATCTCCGCTCTTTGCGGTTCTGGCCCCCGTTCTCGCAAAAGCGGAATGGCGTGCTAGTTCCTGGGGCTCGCAAATAGACCTCGGAGAGGGTTATGAGACAGGCTTGTCTCTGTCTCCTATCTCACTTGCCCGGTCCAGCACTCGTTTGCATGCTTTGGAAGCACTCCCTTTGGCGGGTTTCTGCCCATTGAGATGAGACCTTTCAGCTTTGTCTTTCTTCCTGTGAGGACGGGGGTGGGGGGTGGCGGTCGGGGGGTATTGTGACCTGCTGCGTGAGCTAGATGGGGGCATGTCGGGCAGCCAGGAGGTACAGAAGTGGATTTATCTCTTAGGGCCTGTAAGAATTACAGACTGCCTCAATCCAGATTCCACCCCACACTATATAAAATTCAGCTCATCTTTAAAACGGTTTAAAATGGATAAAAAGTAGTTATGTAGTTTGATGTAGAATTTCAGTTGTTTTTTTTTTTTTTTTTTTTTTTTTTTTTTTTCATTTCATCAATCTTAATCATAGACTTAATTAAATCAGTCTGGGAGAGGCAGCAAGCCATCAAGAACTATCTATAACCAAAAGGTATCTAAAACCATGCATCCTGACCTGCTGGGGGGCCGGTGCCAGTAAAGGTGTGAATACCGGTGATTACCACCTGCTGACCTCTGCCCTGAGAGTGGTATCCCCCAGCCTTTTGTCCCCACATGCATGTCCTACATCCAATTTACATTTAAAGGATAACTCCGGTCTATACTTCAAAGGGAGGAACAATATAAAATATCTGGGCAGAGTTTGCTCTGGGTTTTTTCTGACTTTGATGAACCCAAAGTGCTTTATGTATTTTGTCACTGCTACGCTGTTATAAACTTCTTCATTTCGATCTTTGTTGTCCTCATCATTTTTTCTTACAGGCCCCAAAAGAAACCTCTTTGGCCGTTGGCCGGTCTATGGCCGCCCTACCCTCCACCGAAAAGGCACCTATGGCTTACCCTATCGGTATCTTTCCGATCGGGACAGGGCCGTGCTGCTGGACACCCCTCTAGTGCCAACTGGCCTGTTCTGCAACTCCGTGAACACGGTAGTCAATAGACTCCAGATGGCCAAGATACAGGTGGTGGCATTTCAGAGGTTCCTCCCACATTGCTCTCATCGGGCTGCGATGATCTGGCCCGAAGCCCCGTGGGATGACAGATCTGAGGACTGTCATTTTTAATAAGCGAGCTTCAACCAAAACCTGGTGCATCAACCCTGCCACGTTCAGTGCTTCTGGGCACAGCCAGCTTCAGCTTTTTACCCGGCATCGTAGCGGACCTGGAGAACTTGTAGCCTCCTTTGACACTCCTAAAGCTGCACCAGGGTGTAGCCTCGGCTCTAGGTGTACCAGAGGTCAGTCTCGTTAGACTGATACCCTTAATGTCAATTGACTTATGTCTCTTAGTGCTTTTATTAACTGCCATAGCCACAGAGAGAGTGGTTAAGTCAATTAAAAGGGTGCTTTAAATAAATGTTACCTGGAGGCAAAGTTAATGTTCTGCCTGTCTCCCAAATTTTCCCCCACATTTTGCATGGGGAAGGGGGCGGGGCGCAATGACTAAGTCAAGACACAATGGGCATCTTGGCACAGGGGAGTGGGCAGAGTAGACCTGCTGGGGAAGTCTTTGGGTTTTTATGCTATGCACAAGTGGGACAGGCTGCTATGTCTCTCCTGACTAATGGCCACCAGAACCTTTGCAGAAAGAGGGACAAGGGCCATGTGCACCTGGGTGACAGAATAGAGAGGAGCTGTGGCACTGGAGGACCAGGTAGGGCAGCTGGTTGGCAATGTAAAGCTTTTTCTACAGACCACAATCATGAACCGATTAGCTAGACATGGTTTCTTATACCTTCCTTTTAGTGACCAGGCAGAGGGCACAAACCATTACAGAGGAAGGGAAGAATGTGTTCGGAAGTTGTCACTTGTCACTTTTAATGTCATGTAGTGCACGGGCACAAAGGCATAAACAAATACAAGTTTAATGTAAGTCTGTTTCTTAAATATAAGCAGTGAAATGAATTCAAATTGACAAATACGATCTAAATGTGAAACAGACTAAAGTCAGGTGATTGGCAAAGAACAATGTGACAGAAAAAAAGAACAAGAAAGGAGAAACAAAATGAGATCAAACACCAGGAAATTGCAAAACATAAAATTTTTTTACAGAAACAGTGCTTTAAAGTACAGTAAACTTTACATATTGCTACAGAGATATATGACGGAAACAAAAGGCTATTTATAATAACAGGATAGGGTGAAAACATCACAAAGAGACACACGTGGCAATGACTGGAGAATGGAATGTGGAAGACACTAGTGTGTAGTGTGACAGGGTTTATCTGTGACTTAGTGAAAATTATATACAGCAGATAAAAGGAAAAAAAAAAATCACAACACTGGTCAGTAAAACATCCTGTCTGCACTTACCCACAGTAATGTTAATGGAGTTGCTCCTGGATGAAGTGGAGGATGTTTCCCTGTATGTGTAATCACAGGTGTACTCGCCCTGATGTGAAGCTTCTACAGTCAGATTAAATGTTGTTGTAGACTCTGCTGTTTGCTTCTTTATTGATGTTCCAGTTTTATATAAACTGAAGTCTACAGAGATGCATGTTGGGCTGGGTGTGGAACATCTGAACTGAAGGACTTCTTCAGGTTTGACGACAGAGTTTGGTGAAATCTGAGTCAGTGTAGGAGTCTGCATGTCTTATAGTAAAGAAATATTTTTGATATGTTAGTAAATGTATTCAAGCAGGATATTGCAAAAAGAAAAATAATAATAACTGACTTGAGCACACGACTCCAGCATCTTCATGGTGTCCACAGTTCTCTACTCCAAATCCTCTGTGTGAGCACTGATCTATGTAGCTCTCAGTTCCATTACACTGAACATCATCCAGCCAGGTTGGTTCACGTCCCTGAGCAAAGCGAGCATTACGAGGAGCACTGACGGCTTTACCACATCCAAGCTGCTTACACACCACCTCCGCATCCTTTAAGTCCCAGTAATGATCACACACTGTTCCCCACTGGGTTTTGTGCAGGATTTCCACTCGACCACAACAGTTTCTCGAACCATTTACCAGCCTGATCTGATTGTGGACTTATTTATTGTATAAAAATCAAAAGAATTGTATTAGTGACTGATTTTTCTGTTCATTAGATGTATCCATAAGCCATAGAAATGTTATAATGAAAAACAGCAGCTGAGTTTCCAGAATCATTTCAACTTTAAACAAAACTTTCTTAATAAATGCTATATTTATAAAAATTATATATATATATATATATATATATATATATATATATATATATATATATATATATATATATATATATATATATATATATATATATATACATTTTCTAGCTGAACTACAGAGTCTCAGCTGAACAGTTGAATATCAAAGTGTTCAGGGTTTTTTTTTTTTTTTTTTTTCCTGAACCAAACGATTGCAATCAATTTAAACAGTTAAGCTTGTTGATTAACACAAGCCATGCAAAGTTTGCATAAAAAAATTACATTTTAACTAAATTGAATGGAAATAATTGTTTATCAAAATATAAGTTATTAAAACGTGTACAATCCAAATTCCAAAAAAATTGGTACAATTTGTAAAATGTAAATAAAATCAGAATGCAATGAAGTGGTATTTATTTCTTAGTTTAAAAAATATATTTTTTAATGATTGTAAATAGAATATGGGTTTATGAAATGTGCAAAACATGGCATTGTGTTTTCATTTACATTTTCACAGTGTCCCAAAGTTTTTTGGAATTGGGTTTTTACATGCACCGTTATACATTTACAAAATAATCAGCTGATCATCAGAATAACCAAATACAATTTACTGGACAAAGAAGCAGCTCATCAGACAAGGCTGAAATGTAGACATCTATAAACATTCGTAAATAGTGTTCATAAATCAGCACTTATTATATTTAAAGAAAAAATTTGCTTTTTCATCAACTTAAGCATAAAAGTAGGTACAGTAAGATTTCAAACACTACACAACTCTGACAGGACAAAAGTTGCTGAAATAGAATATTAAACAGTATTATAGTTTCTAATTCTCATTGTAATTTTCCATTTCTATAGTAATAAATTACACTGGGAATCATATTGTGGATATTTTGTATTACTATTTTATAGACATATGCAATTGTTGTAAAGAGGAGAGGAGTTTATGATCATAACACATTACTGTAGATTATTTTCTTATAAAATGGAGGAATTTATTATTTCCATAAAAGTAACACTAAATTACTGATCAGTAGTTGAAGCTTAGGCTGAATTATTCAACCAACACTGACTGACAGTTTTTGTGTTAGTCTGTTAATAAAGCTATTTACTGTAACACTATATGAAATGTATAGAGGATTTGTGCCAATTCTGGGAGAGAATAAAAATTAGATAGTGATTATTTAATGATGAATGATTATTGATGATTAATACTGGTCAGTAAAACATCCTGTCTGCACTTACCCACAGTAATGCTAATGGAGCTGCTCCTGGATGAAGTGGAGGATGTTTCCCTGTATGTGTAATCACAGGTGTACTCGCCCTGATGTGAAGCTTCTACAGTCAGAGTAAATGTTGTTGTAGACTCTGCAGTTTGCTTCTTTATTGATGTTCCAGTTTTATATAAACTGAAGTCTACAGAGATGCATGTTGGGCTGGGTGTGGAACATCTGAACTGAAGAACTTCTCCAACTGATACCACAGAGTTTGGGGAGATCCGAGTCAGTGTAGGAGCCTGCATGTCTAATCATATAGAAAAATGTTTAATAAATTAGTAACTGTACATGCTAAACAGGATATTAGGATAAAAAGAATAATATCTTACTTGAGCACACGACTCCAGCATCTTCATGGTGTCCACAGTTCTCTACTCCAAATCCACTGTGTGAGCACTTATCTAAGTAGCTCTCAGTTCCAGTACACTTAACATCATCCAGCCAGGTTGGTTCAGTTCCCTGACCAAAGCGAGCATTAGGAGGAGCGCTGACGGCTTTCCCACATCCAAGCTGCCTACACACCACCTCTGCATCCTTTAAGTCCCAGGCATCATCACACACTGTTCCCCACTGGGTTTTGTGCAGGATCTCCACTCGACCACAACAGTTACTTGAACCATTCACCAGCCTGATCTGTTGACTCTCTAATTTATTATAAATAAAAGGCAGAAAATTTTCATTAATGACTTTTTTCTGTCATTCAGTTCCAGTCTTGAGTCAGAAAGAGCTCATTTTCCAAAAAGGAAAACAGACGTACAGTTTATACTATTTTATTTGTTACTGTGTTTGCTCAAGTATAATTTGTTTATGTTCTGTGTAATAAAAGTTTGACAATTAATATACACAACATGTAATGTGGATCTTTTCATGTAAATTCTCCAGAAATGTTTTACGTAAAGGTTGCAGTCTGTACTAAATATTTAAGGCTGATACGTGCAGCTGAATTGAAAGAATGTCAGTTTAACTCGACTTCATTTAAAATGAAACTGTACAACATACAAACAATAAACCCCAGTGTCAGGGCCATGCATTTCACACCGAGGCCTTTAGTGGTGTCCTACCTGAATCAATCCACCGCATTACAATCACTATGATGCCATGGTGATAGAAACCATCAGCTTTATACAGAAACACATTGAAACAGAGCGAAGCATAACAGACAGGTATTTCATGCAGTGAGAATGAGGGCCATTACTAAAGTAAGAAAACTAATTAACACAATTCAACACATCTCCTCCAACACCTCTCCAACACATCACCACCATCACCACCATCGCTACATCATCTCTAGCAGAAGCACCATTTTCAACCTCATAGTTCTCCGAGCATGGAAACCCCAGGGATTATCATTTTCCTGCTGTTTTCAAATTCAGGCAAATTGTATTTTTTTTCCACACGAAAAAAAGCTAAATAAATATTTTAAATTGTTTTGGCCGAAAGCTGGAAATTTCCTCACAATTTCCAGCTTTTCTTGAAATGTCTGTCTTGAAAATGTTCTTGTAAGTTTATCTGAGACCAGTCTGTCAGCCATTATGGAATAATAAAAAAAAACAGCCATTAAATCTACACGAATATTGAGCTTTCCTCTGACTAGTCATGTCAAGTTTATTTCTGTAGCGCTTTTCACAACAGACATTGTCTCAAAGCAGCTTTACAGAATTTCAGAGTTAAAGATATACTAGTGTGATCTCTGACCATCCAACCTAAGAATGTGAAAATGCTGGTGCTATTGTACGCCTGCTAAATGGCCCCGGTGTCACCAACTCGAATTTGAGTGGTTAAATTAACAGTTTTATTGTCATGTATTGGAAGCTACAGGTGCCCACAGTGTTGATTTTGAAGGCCTTAAGGCAGATTTCTTTGACCCTCGCAACACATGATGGTGACATATGATTTGATAGAAACTCTAACATAAACATACACTTCTGAAAGCAGCACAACCAAAAGAAAAGCACTGAAATAAAGAGAATAGACTCTTAGTAATTATTTAATAAATATTCATTGGGGAAAAGAATAGTAAAACGTAAGTCATTTACTCAGATAGCATTAAGGACAGCAGAGAAGACCTTGTTGGCCCTGAAGCTCGCCACTGATTAAACCATGAACATGTACAATGAGACATTCACATTTAATATAAAATTCATGAAATATAAAGATACTGATCTGAACTTATTTATTAGTATACCCGTCTCCAGAGCCACTTACAACTGAAGTGTAACATTATACACCTGAGCACCTGGGGGTTAAGGGACTTTCTCAAGGGCCCAAGAGCAGCATTTTTGTCTGAACCACTGAGTTACGAAGTCACCACATGTTGAGTAGCTGAACAGAAAAGAATTGTACCACAAAACTATTGACTTTTCACAAATTGTTGAATTATTGTCTATAACAGCATTACAGTTCTCCACCTCTTCTTATATTACCATTTTTTATTGTTATCATATAAGAAAAATAATTTTGTAACAGCATACGCCGAAGTGACATAAATTATTATCAACAGCAGCTGTTAAGCAAATCAGATATAACAGCCAGACAACTTCAGCCTGTTGTTGAATTTGCAGCTGTTACCCGGTTCTGAAGATCTGTATTTCAGGATTTTGGGGTTCTGTCATGCCTCTTATCTCCACCAGATGTCCCCATTGTTTCCTTATGTTGTTTTCTTCTGTTCATTAAATCAATCATCTTCCAAACTTCAACCTGTTTGAGTCTGTTTCTGCTGTTGGGTTCACATACTACTCTGTGGCACAATCTGAGAGAGGGTCTGATTGTACCGCTGTTTACCTTCTTTAACTTCTAGCTCAGAGTTTACATCTGATTAAGTTGATTTAAAAACATTTTATGTTAAAATGACAATTAATGAAATCAAGTGGTGGCAAAATATATATATATATATATATATATATTTTTTTTTTATTAATTAATAAAAGGTAATCAGTGATATATAAATATAATCAAATTTATTAGAATGTCATAAAGTAAAAGTTTTCTGTACCTGAGCAAGTAACACCAGCATCTTCACCATGGCCACAGTTGTGTATCCCAAATCCATTATGACTGCACCGTGTGATGTCACTTTCACTTCCAGAACACTGAACATCATCCAGCCATATTGTGCCACTTCCCTGACCAAAGTGGGCACTTTGATGATAACTGACAGCTTTACCACATCCAAGTTGTCTACACACCACATGTGCATCATTCAGATCCCAGCTATCATCACACACTGTTCCCCACTGGTTATTATAATAGATTTCCACTCTACCAGAGCAGGAGTTACTGCCACCAGCAAATCGTATGTTAGCGCCATCTAATACAAACAGCAAAATGCACATTAATATTCATTCTTAATTATGAATTTTATTACTAACTGATATCCTACTGTTGTTTTTTATTGTACAGTATAATTTCCCATTAAGTATAAATTACCAGTATAATCATCTAAACTCCAAATAAGCATCAGTAGACGTGTACCTCTGTGTTGAATGACTGAAACTGCTCATTAACTAGAATGAAAGTGGTATTAATTCACCAGGAAAAAAAATATATTTTTTTATCAAGGTTAAAATGAATTAAAAAAACAAAAAAATTCAACAAACAAACCACTTCACAGACAACACAATTATCACAATCAGACAACACCATACATCACAGACAACACAATTCACAATCACAGACAGCACAAAGCTCAAAGATTTGCAGTTTTATGAGGAAGTTTCAGAATGAACTCTGATGAGGGCTAAAGCTGATGAAGAGGATTATCCAAGACAGTTCGAGGTGAGAAATTGTGTTGTTGCACGGGAGGAACTGAGTGGCTGCCTGACTCTGGTTTACTGAGGGAAGTTGTTGAACCTCCTGCAAAACTGTCTCTGCTTGATTCAGCCAGACGAGCTACGCAGTGAACTTTACAATCACAAGGTATAATTATTTCTATTTGGGATAAGTATTGTACGAGCTCTGAGGTCCTGGATGAGCTGTCAGAGATTGCAATGACGTTGGAACTACTTCCACATGCACAGCTGACCACCAGCTTAACTTCCAACGTACACACTAATATGATCAAAAATACAGCACACTCATGCACATACACCTGAGCATCAGAGCAAAAAACTGAGTTACAGTACAGTGGCCAAGGTCATACAGAGGTTTTCCAAGACGGGTTCAACTCGGATTCCACCTTGTGCTGTCCATCAGGTGCAGAAGCTGCTTCAAAAAACTGATAAATGAGTGCTTCAACATTGCATTAAAGGTTGCTGAAGAAACCCTGTCCAAGAGATGGTTTCCATCATGTGTGGTGATGCCCTGGTAAGGAGGACCAAGAAAATTGTGTCTTGCCTACAGTCCATCATGGTGGTGGCAGCATTATGGTCGCGGGCTGCATGAGTGCTGCTGGTACTGGGGAGCTGCGGTTCATTGAAGGAAACATGGATTCTAACATGTACTGTGACATTCTGAAGCAGGACATGATGCCGAACCGCAGTTTTCAAACATAAAAATGACCCAAACACACCACCAAGATGATGGTGATGCCAAGTATGTATACCTGAATAGCTGAATACATGAGCCCTGAATAGACATCACAAGACAGTGAAGGACGGATATACAAAACACAAAATAGTGCCAACCAGTAAACCTACTGTACAATATGTTATATAGCACAATGTGCAAAAGAAAGAACTATAAACAAGTGTATTTGTAAATAAACACAAAATGAAAAAACAAAAGGTTGTGCAAAACAGCAAAAGCAGCGATCAAGAAGATGTGCAAAACAACATGTAAACAGTTATATAGTTATAATAAAATTATAATATAGATGGATGTGTGTGAATCCAAATGAGTATGAGTGGGTGTTTGAGTTTAGATTTGTAGCAGCTCAATAACACAGTTGAGTGTGTGTGAGTTCCAGTGAGTTCCGTATATATTAGCTGTGTAATGCATTCATACTGAAATTTTTCGGTACAGGGTTTTCGGTTCGATTCGGATTGAATGCAATCCTTTTTACTGTAAGGAACATAGTTACAATCTGGGTTCCCTCACGGACGTATAAAGGGGCGGAGTTAGCGTAGTGTCACTCCGTATCGGAAATAACATTTATTTTGCGCATGCATGAAAAGAATCAATAGTGCTAGTCACAATAGTGCTAGTTCGCAAAAGAATCAATATTGCTAGTCACAAGAAAGTGGCTAGCAGCTTAAAGTAGCGCTATCCTGCATATGTTTGTGTCAGGAAATGGTGAGTGGAGACTGGAAGAAAGAACCCAAATGCAGGATGCAAGCAGAGTAATATAGAATACTGTCTTTATTGAGAAAGAGGCAGGGGGGAGTAACACAGGTCATACACAGTTCTAGGGTCAAAGACAACAGACAGAGCAATTGGGCACAGGCAAAAAAACAGTCCAAGTCCAAGATCCAGGACGCAGAGATGTGCTGGAAAACCAAAATCAACAAACAGTCCAAAATTCCAAGAGCCGGCAAAATGAGCGATTATAGAGCAGAGCAAAAAACACAAACTAAGGTCTAAAATCCAAAACCGGTAAACAGGCAGGTAGAACGGGGATCAGAGTCAGTGTCAGGGTCAGGAACAGGAACAGGAACCATAAAAGGCAGGGTGGTAAAGTAGTCTTAAGTGACTTAGGAAGCTGGTAAGATAATCTGGCCGGGAGTAAAATTCTGTCTGTCCTTAAATAATGGGTGGTGCGAGATAGACTGAAAGATGGCAGCCGACTCGGAAGCAGTTTGAGACAAATAAAAAAATCTTAAATCCCGAATCCATAGCACTTGTGTTAGCTGCAGGCCATTTCCTGATTAGCACTAAGAACAAAAGTGTGAGCAAATGAGTTTCCTTTCAGGAAGTTCACACTTTTGTTCTTAGTGTTGTTCATGATCTCTAAACCAGGAGGTCACTCCGACTTCTAAGAACAATCGATAATATATTTATTTTATAAATTAGTAGGTTCAGATTTTGTATCTAGCAATAAAAAGTGCTTAAAATGAAATAATTTTTAAATTAATAAAATAAGTATAATCAGTTTATTCATTCCAATATGTAATTTTTTATGTAATTAATTTGTCACATGTTCATTACAGTGAAATTTGTTCTTCACATGTCCCAGCTTGCTCAGAAGCTGGGGTTAGAGCGCAGGGTCTGCCCTGATATGGCGCCCCTGGAGTATAGAGGGTTAAGGGCCTTGCTCAAGGGCCTAAGATTGACAGCTTGGCAATACCAGGGCTTGAACCCCGACCTTCCGATCAGTAACCCAGCGCCTTAACCACTAAGCTCCCACTCCCCTAATCTAGGTTTATTATTATTATTATTAAAATTACACTTACCAGCCAACAGTGAAGCTGTGGGGACACTGACTATGGAGAGAAAATAAAAAGGATGTAAACCAGTGATATAAAAACCTAAAGCTGTCTTTCACTTGATAATCTTTAATTATACTATAATATAAATAATCCTCAGATGTATATGAATTTATTTGTCATTGGAATTTATTTGTCATTGGAGTGATAACATTATTATGATATAATAATATAAAATATGAAATGTGCAGTGTAACATGAACATATGTTTATTCAAATATATGTGCATGTTACATATATTTATTAAATAGTATCAGTAATTGTATTAAAAAATAATAATATTATTATACTAATATATTTTAATAGTATCAGTAATTCAGTCATAAGCAGAACAGTAGTGCTGGGACCGAACGCTCTGTGCTTCTGCTTCACCATGATGTTAAATACTAAAGAGTTTGTGTAATGAGTTTGTTAGAAATTTGCGTATTGTTAGGAATATAACTGTTTTCAGCAGGTAATTGGTTCAGTCCTCACTAGACATATTGACACCTTTCATGAAATTGACTCGGCTTTAACATATGAAAAGAGTAACACGGCCAGAAGCTCATACATGAACACTGTGTATTAGAATTTATATTATAATGCTGGTCTGGATTCTGATTGGTCAGAAGGTATTGATTAATTCTTTATTACCAGCTCTGACAGGATTTTATTACCATAATAAAATGTTTAGAGATTCTAATGTAAAAGATCTTTGTAAAAGATCTGAAGATTATAAAAAAGATATTTATATTTTTTCTATAAAATTGTGAACAATAGAAATTATATAAACAATAATGTATCTTCATAAAGCAAGATATTATAGGTAAAAAAAAAAAGACCTCAAAAATCAGTAAATATTAATAATCATCAAACAAAGACTCTTTGCGATATGAATTGTTTTAAAAACAAAACCTGTCTCATGTATAATTCACAATAATAAAACATGGAAACTGTGGAATTATATAAAAAAAATCATTTACCAAGGAATAAAGTGAGATGAAGTCTCAGCATGCTGGTTCTTCAGTTTGGTGCTAATTTCTGCGCTCACTGTCGATCTCTATTTATGCTGAAACTTCATGAATCTGAAGAGGTGGAGTTTCTTTTTTGGGGCAGTTTTTGCTTATATGGGGATAAAAAAAAATCAGCCAAAATCACCACTAGTTATGGAAATCTTTTCAAGCCCACTGAGTGACTGTAGTGTGAATGTGTAATTACTTTTTGTAATTTTTATAGAAAATATACAAATTTATTTAAATTCTTATGTCATTATTTTAACAATTTAGTTATTAACTCCAGCATTTTAATTACAACAACTCAAAACTTATAAGTTTGTGCTCAAGTTAAGAGTCAAAATGTACAGTATGTCGATATAACAATGATTCTAGTTCTGTTTTTAGTCAAGGAAAAGGCGTTCTCACACTTTCTCTCACACTTTCCTTTTTTGTTTTGTGTTGATATGAAAAAAGCTGCTAACCTAGCATACTGTAAAGCACAACAATCCAGTAAAATCATCATTATGTGTTATTTTGGGTCATTTTACACCACATACTGCATATTTAGAGCATATAATATTATAAGCGTTGAAGTGAGTATGAATACACTGAATATATCTTTACCACGGCACCTATTAGTTGGTGGGAAATATGTATTAGGCAGCAAGTGAACATTTTGTCCTCATGGTCGATGTGTTAGATGCAGGAAAAATGGGCAAGAATAAGGATTTACTATTTGATATATCAAAGTACTCCAGGGCAGGAACAGTGTTTAGCCGGTGAGAGGGGTATGGGCGGCCGAGGCTCATTATTTCACGTGACGAGCGAAGGCTGGTTCGTGTGGTATAATCCAACAGATAAGCTCCTGTAGCTCAAACTGCTTAAGAAGTTCATGCTGTTAATGCTCAATGGGTCATGACTGTTTTAGCAACACAAGGGGACCAACACAATTTTAGGCAGGTGGTCATTATAAAATGCCTGATCTCTGAAACTCCATGTTGCCCAGCGACAGCCCCAAAACCTAAAAGATCTGGAGAAGACCCGAATGGAGGAGTGGGCTAAAATACCTGCTGCAGTCTGTGCAAACCTGGTCAAGAACTACAGGAAACGTCTGACCTCTGTTGTAAACAAAGGTTTCTGTACCAAATATTAAGTTGTATGGTTCTATTGTGTTAATACTTATTTCATGCAAGAAATTGGAAATTAATTATTTAAAAATCATGCAATGTGATTTTCTGGATTTTTTTTTTTATGATTCTGTCTCTCACAGTTGAGGTGTAACTTTAATGAAAATGACAGATCTCTCCGTTCTTTGTAAGTGGGAAAACTTGAAAACTCGTCAGTGTATCAAATACTTATTTGCCACACTATTTTATAAATATCTATATTATTTACACTCACAAGACATATTTTGCACTTCTATATGTTCTTTGTGGTTGTTTTTCACACTTGGCTGACAAGCTGCAACCTGATTGGTCTAAAAGTATTCGAGAGATTTTGTGCATTTCCGATAGTTTGGGAGCGTTTATGAAATGCTGAACTATTTCAACAATGTGTTTCATTGCTTTGTAAAAAAAACCCTTCAGCTTCAAATTCTACACAGTAAATTCACTATAAAACTGAACCCTTCAAATGTGACACATGTATGTGAACAAATACAAAACCATCAGTCTTTATTAAAGATTTTTTTATTAAACAGGTCATGATACAAGAGAAACAGTATTGCTGCATTTGTGAAATATTCAAACAGTGCCCTGGCCTGGGGGTTGTGAGGATGGCTGGGGTGGGGGTGTGAGGATGGCTGGGGTGGGGGTCTGAGGGTGGCTGGGTGTGGGAGTGCAGGGTGTTTGGATCAACATGAAGATAGATATAATAGCACCAATGGTTAGCCTGTGGTTATTGCATTTAATGATCAAATGCAAAACTGACTTACAAACAGAATGACAGAAGAGACAAAAAAACAGAACAGGGAACTAGTTGACAGAGAAACAAGATTCACACAGACAACAGAAACATGGACAGTGCCAGCAAAAAATAAACAAACAAAAAAAAAAGACTGCAGGCTGCATTTTAAGAAAGCTAACATAAATAACAAACAAAAATCCAACTAGCCAACAAGTCCTTTCTCGGCTTAAGTAACAAAGGGTTCCCTACTTCTGGATAGCTTCCTTCTTCCTGTTTTCTGTGTGTAGCAATGTCCTGATCTGGAGAGTTAACTTCGGGTCAAGCTGCTATTTTTGTTTATGATGTTTTTCTTTTTGTCTCCTTTTACTCTTCTTAATGGAGCGGAGCGTGCTTGGTCGGTTCCAGAGTGAACGTTTTGTGATTATGAAGGCTTCTTTTTTTTTTTTTTTCCCCCCTGTATATTTTGGTTTTGTTGTCATGCATCTTTTAAAATGAAGCATTCTGTGTTCTCTGTGTCATTTTGAATTTAAATCACACTGCACAGATACTGCACAATTTGGTTTGGTTGAACTGGATTGTTTTCTCTTTCTCAATTTTTACTACAAGACTAAACGTTTTCTGTCTCTCAGGCAGAGCGTTTCGATGTAGAGACTAGACAACCACTCCAGCAGGGCACAGGGTATGGAGGGACAGCTGTCTTAAGATAAAGTGCCCTTAAAAAACTCTGTTCCCTGCTGGGGGCTGAGCCTCAAAATATCTCTCATATTTGGTGTGTCCTTAACTTGCCAGTTTAGTGTGGGGAGAGCCCAAAGTTTTGCTGCCTTTAACTTTATTAAAGACCATTTCCAAGACCAAGAACATTCCTGATCATCATCATCTTTTCTCTGCTTGTGTTCTATATGGTGGATGTTCAGCCTGGATAAATTCACTAGGTAACAACATTTTTTTAATTTGTAATTTATTTTTAATAATATATTAATTAGGGCTGTCAAAATGCTAATTAATTTTAACGGCACTAAGGCGAAATTAAAACATCAGTAAAACACACGTTTATTTGCAATGTTCTTTCTTAACTCAGATATAATTAAATAAATAAACTCCACCAACATTTTTTTTAAATTAGTAAATATTGTTTTACTGATGCGGCAAGTGTCAAATCAGCACCGAAATCCACCATGATGCACACAGTGTACCCTCTGGGGGTCACACCGACGCATTTTGTGTCTTTTTTTGCTCATAACACTGAAACAAACTTAAATTGCTCTGTCTTTTTTTATCGTAGAGATTCAGTTCAATTTTTTATTTGTATAGCGCTTTTAACAATGAACATTGTCTCAAAGCAGCTTTACACAGATAATGTGGTGATTAAAAGTGAATATGTTCTTTATAAGTAAGTTTGTCCCTGATGAGCAAGCCGGTAGCGACTGTGGAAAGGAAAAACTCCCCGAGATGGTATAAGGAAGAAACCTTATAGGGAACCAGACTCAAGAGGGAACCCATCCGGGTTACACCGAATGAGAAGAGAAGGATATGGATTATTATGTGTCTTTATTGTTGTATGAAAGTTAATGTCATTGTGCAGTTTGGACTCCGGCAAGACTCGCTATGGCAGCATAACTAAAAGGGAGAACCAGAAGGTAACACCGACATGAGGGATCTCTGGGATAAGAGACGACCCACCACACCACCATCAACAAACCTGAGTGAACGTGTTATAATGTTTGAAATTTTTTTGTAATTCATATATCTGTGTTCGGTTAATCTGAGTTGGTGTGTGTGACCATATATCAATGCATATTTCCAGACAATGTTTAAACAGACATTTCTGTGCAAGAGAGTGTAATGCACTTTAATTTCCTGCCAGTATAGAAGGGAAAAACTAATGTTTATGTAACATGATGAAAGATCTGATTATAATATCAGCAACTAGAATGTAAAATGTATATCTTCTTCTTCTTCTTTCGGCTGCTCCCATTAGGGGTCGCCACAGCGGATCATCCGTCTCCATACCACCCTGTCCTCTATATCTGCCTCTTTTACACCAACTACCTGCATGTCTTCCCTCACCACATCCATGAACCTCCTCCTTGGCCTTCCTCTTTTCCTCCTACCTGGTGGCTCCATCTTCAGCATTTTTCTACCAATATAATTCATGTCCCTTCTCTGCACATGTCCAAACCATCTCAATCTCGCCTCCCTCACCTTGTCACCAAAACATCCTACATGTGCTGTCCCTCTAAAAAACTAATTTCTAATCTTGTCCATCCTCGTCACTCCCATCGAAAACCTCAACATCTTCAGCTCTGCTACCTCCAGCTCCACCTCCTGTCTTTTACTCAATGCCACTGTCTCTAATCCATACAACATCGCAGGTCTCACCACAGTCCCATAAACTTTCCCTTTCATTCTTGCAGATACCCTACTATCACAAATCACTCCTGTCACTCTTCTCCACTCACTCCACCCTGCCTGCACTCTTTTCTTTACTTCTCTAACACACTCTCCATTACTTTGCACTGTTGACCCCAGGTACCTGAACTCCTCCACCTTCTCCACCTCTTCTCCCTGCAACCGCATCACTCCACTGCCCTCCCTCTCATTCACACACATGTACTCTGTCTTACTCCTACTGACTTTCATTCCCCTTCTCTCCAGCGCATATCTCCACCTCTCCAGGCTCTTCTCAACCTGCTCTCTACTCTCACCACAAATCACAATATCATCTGCAAACATCATAGTCCAGGGAGACTCCTGTCTGACCTCGTCCGTCAACCTGTCCATCACCACTGCAAACAGGAAAGGGCTCAGGGCTGATCCTTGATGCAGTCCAACCTTCACCCTGAACCAGTCTGTCGTACCTACTGCACACTTTACTGCCGTCACACTGTCCTCATACATTTCCTGCACCACCCTCACATACTTCTCTGACACACCTGACTTCCTCATACAATACCACAACTCCTCTCTCGGCACCCTGTCGTACGCTTTCTCTAAATCCACAAATACACAATGCAGCTCCTTCTGTCCTTCTCTATACTTCTCCATCAACATCCTCAAAGCAAATAAGGCATCTGTGGTGCTCTTCCTCGGCATGAAACCATACTGTTGCTCACAGATGGTCACCTCTTCTCTCAGCCTGGCTTCCACTACTCTTTCCCATAACTTCATGGTGTGACTGATCAACTTAATTCCCCTGTAGTTACTGCAGGTCTGCACATCTCCCTTATGCTTAAAGATCGGTACCAGCACACTCCTTCTCCATTCCTCAGGCATCCTCTCCCCTTCCAGAATCCTGTTAAACAATCTGGTTAAAAACTCCACTACCATCTCTCCTAAACATCTCCACGCTTCTACCGGTATGTCATCTGGTCCAACCGACTTTCCATTCTTCATCCTCTTAATCGCTGCTCTCACTTCCTCCTTACTAATCCTATCTACATCCTGCTTCACCAACTCCACATCCTCCAACCTTCTCTCTCTCTGATTTTCCTCATTCATCAGCTGCTCAAAATACTCCCTCCATCTTCTCAACACACTCTCCTCACTAGTCAACACATTTCCCTCTCCATCCTTTATTGCTCTAACTTGCAGTACATCCTTCCCAGCTCGGTCCCTCTGCTTGGCCAATCGGTATAAATCCTTTTCTCCTTCCTTAGTGTCCAACCTCTTATACAGTTCCTCATATGCCTTTTCCTTGGCTTTCGCCACATCTCTTTTAACCTGCTGCCGCATCTCCTTGTACTCCTGCCTACTTTTCTCATCACTCTGTCGATCCCACTTCTGTTTTGCCAATCTCGTTCCCCTAATGCTCTCCTGCACTTCCTCATTCCACCACCACGTCTCCTTGTCTTGCTTTCTATTTCCAGATGTCATACCAAGTACTTTTCTAGCTGCCTCCCTCATCACTCCTGCAGTAGTTGCCCAATCATCCGGCACCTCTTCACCACCACCAAGCCCCTGTCTGACCTCTTCCCTGAACCTCACACTACACTCTTCCTCCTTCAGTTTCCACCATCTTATTCTTCTTTCAAACCTTACTTTCCTCCTCTTCTTCTTCGCCTTCAAAACCATCCTACAGACCACCATCCGATGCTGTCTAGCTACACTGTCCCCCGCCAACACCTTACAGTCTCCAATCTCCTTCAGGTTGCATCTCCTACACAGAAGATAATCCACCTGTGTGCACCTTCCTCCACTCTTATACGTCACCCTATGATCCTCCTTCTTCTTAAAATACGTGTTCACCACTGCCATTTCCATCCTTTTAGCAAAATCTACCACCATCTGCCCTTCCACATTCCTCTCCTTAAAACCATACCTACCCATCACCTCCTCATCACCTCTGTTCCCTTCACCTACATGCCCATTAAAGACTGCCCCAATCACCAATCGTTCTTTCCTAGGTACACCATCTACCACTTCATCTAATTCACTCCAGAATCTTTCTTTCTCCTCCATCTCACAGCCAACTTGTGGAGCATAGGCACTGATGACATTTATCATCATCCCTTCAACTTCCACCTTCACGATCATCACCCTATCAGAAACTCTCTTCACCTCCACTACACTCTTACTGTACGCTTCCTTCAGAATCACCCCTACACCATTTCTCTTCCCATCCACACCATGATAAAACAGTTTAAACCCACCTCCAATGTTCCTGGCCTTACTCCCTTTCCACTTGGTCTCCTGAACACACAACACATCTACCTTTCTCCTCTCCATCATATCAGCTATCTCTCTCACTTTACCCGTCATAGTACCAACATTTAAAGTACCAACCCGAACCTCTACTCTCCTACACTGCTCCTTTTCCTGCCGTCTCTGTAGACGCCTTCCTCCTCTCCTTCTCCTCCTTCGGCCAACAGTAGCCCAATTTCCACCGGTACCCTGTCGGCTAACGATACCTGTGGCGGTCGTTGTTAACCCGGGCCTCGACCGATCCGGTATGAAATTCTCATTTGTGATCCGCATATTTGATTTGGCACATGTTTTACGCTGGATGCCCTTCCTAACGCAACCCTCCCCATTTACCCGGGTAAAATGTATATGGTTTACATATATTTCTCAGGTTCTTATGCCTTACAGTACAGTCATGTGTGATGATTTTACGCTTATCTGATAACATGTAAATGGAATGAGTAGAGTTAAAAGGGTTCTGTGAAAAATTCACATGTATGTTTTTCTGTGAAAAAAAGGTGAGATTTGCATTGTTTTTGTCGATTGAGAAAAAAAGAATCACATTTATGTATTAACAAAGACAAAGAAATATACTTTAATGCTAAAGTTTTATTGAATAAACAATTGTTGGAGATTGTCTTCTCATTTATTCCTGTTTTTACAGGGACTTTTTAATCTGCTAACACGGCTTTTTGCACGGGGCCTGTAACACGTGCAGCTACTGGAAGCCAGTGAAGGGAGCGCAGCAGTGGGGTGGTGTGGGAGAACTTGGGCTGATTGAACACAAGCAGTGCAGCTGCATTTTGGATCATTTGCAGTGGACAGATAGCGTTCATGGGAAGACCTGCCAGCAGAGAGTCTTGAAATCACAAGAGACTAAACAAGCACCTGATTATTTTATAATCAGTGTGAGATGTAATTGGGAGCACTGTAGAGTAATTAAAACAGGAGTGATGTGCTCATATTTTCTAGATCTAGTGAGGACTCTTGCTAGAGCTCATTTATGCACTTACTCGCACACCCAGACAGTAAAGCGTTACAGTAGTCTAATCTAGATGTCACAAAAGCATGAACTAATTTTCCTGCATCCTGTAACGACATTATATTTCTAATTTTAGCAATATTTCTAAGGTGAAAGAAGGCGATCCTGGTGATATTATTCACATGAGCATCAAAGGAAAGACTAGGGTCAATAATCACACCAAGGTCTTTGACAGCTGTACAC
This sequence comes from Silurus aristotelis, assembly GCF_946808225.1. Taxonomy (NCBI): domain Eukaryota; kingdom Metazoa; phylum Chordata; class Actinopteri; order Siluriformes; family Siluridae; genus Silurus; species Silurus aristotelis. The sequence goes on from NC_139590.1 coordinate 2,101,875, forward strand.
GCTGAAACAGAAACACCATCCAGAGATGATACGTAATCGGAAAGTTTGCTTCTAGCTGCATGTGGTCCTAGTAAAAGTACTTCCATCTTTTCTGAGTTGAGCAGAAGAAAGTTATCAAGCATCCACTGTCTAATGTCCTTTACACATTTCTCAACATTGTTAAGCTGATCTCTCTCATCTGTCTTTGCTGAAATATACAACTGTGTATCATCAGCATATCAATGGAAGCGAATACCATGTTTATGTATAATTTCACCCAGAGGCAGCATATATAACGACAAAAGCAGTGGGCCTAAGACAGATCCTTGAGGAACACCAAACTTTACCTCAGAGAGTGTGGAGAACTCACCATTTACATCAACAAACTGATAGCGATCAGTCAAATAAAACCTGAGCTAAGAGAGAGCTGTTCCCTTTATTCTAACAACGTTCTCAAGTCTAGCAAGCAGGATAGTGTGATCAATGGTGTCAAAAGCTGCACTAAGGTCGGGCAAAACAAGTAAGGAGACAAAACCCTGATCAGAGGCCAATAACAGGTCATCTACCACCTTAACTAGCGCCGTCTCTGTGCTATGATGAGGCCGAAATCCTGACTGATACATTTCACAAATGTTATTCATAAGTAGATGTGAGTAAAACTGCTGTGCTACAATTTTGGATATAAAGGGGAGATTTGATATTGGTCTGTAGTTGGACAGCTGACATGGGTCAAGGTCAGGTTTCCTAATTAGAGGGGTGGATAACTGCCAGTTTTAAAACAGGTTCAATTCCCTCTGGAATGATCTGTTTGAAGAAACTTGTAGGCGAGGGATCGAGAATGCAGGTTGATGATTTTGATGAGGAAATTAATGAAATTAAGTCATTGTCATGAATAGGAGTGAAGCTTTGTAGTTGATTGTCTGCTATAATTACACTGCTGTCTACAGGGTTACTTGTAAGATAATTTGGATTTATATTAACCGTCTGGATTTCTTGCCTGATGTTTTCAACGTTATTTTAAAAAAAGTTCATAAAATCATTACTACCTAATGATGGTGTGCATGTGGGTGCAGTGCTTTTATTCCCTGTTAATTTTGCTACTGTGCTGAATTAAAATCTAGGATTATGCTTCTTATTTTCTAAGAGGGTGGAGAAATATGCTGATCTAGCAGCACTAAGAGATTTTCTATAATTTAGAAGGTCCATGCTATTTGAAATACTGTTAATTTTGTTTGACACCATTTACGTTCTATTTTTTGAGTGGTCTGTTTTAAGCTGCACGTATGATCATTATAACACTGTGCAAGTTTCTTCCTGATCAGTTTGGTCTTAAGGGGGGCTACATCATCTAGAGTATAATGTAACGTTGATTCTATGTATTCAATGGCCCAGTCGAGCTCTGTGGGGTCAGACGGAGATCTATTTAATATCGTAATGTCTGGAAGATTATTAATAAAAAGTGCTGCTCTAACTGACGTGAAAGTACGCTTAACATGATAACGTGGTGGAAATGCAATGACTGAGGCAGATTTTAAAAGAGGTGAGATAATGGTCTGTAATAGCTTCAGACTGTGGAATTCTGACTAAATTTTTTATTTCTAATCCAAATGTTAACAACAAATCGAGAGTGTGTCCACCACTATTAATGGGTCCTATAACATTCTGATTAATTCCAACTGAATCTAGAATGGACACAACTGCTGCTCTTAAGGAGTCTTCCTGATGATCAAAATGAATATTAAAGTCACCAATAATTAATGCTTTGTCTAAAGAAGTAGCTTAATTTGTGATGAAATCTGCAAATTCTATGAGAAAATCAGAGTAGGGCCCCTGGGGGTCTATAAACAATCATTAGTGGAATTGACTAACTGGACCAGCTTTCGGTCACTGAATATTTTATGCTGGTGTAAAGAACTTCAAATGTTTTACATTTGTGTTTAGTCTTTTGTGTGACGCTTAGATTATTATTATAAATAGCTGCGACTCCGCCTCCTCTGCCATTTAGACGGGGTTAATGTATGTAACTATACCTAGGAGGACTCGCTTTATTTAATGCTACATACTTATTCGGTTTAATCCACGTTTCTGTCAAAACATTATTTTTAATTCCTGGTCCGAAATAATTTTGTTTATAGTAAGCGCTTTTGACGTGAGAGATCTAATATTCAACAATTCTATCTTTGGATCAGAGGTGCTGTTGTGCGTTCAGTCCTATTTAATTTAGTGTTAATCAGGTTACTTAAACAGACTTTCTGAAAATTCCTAAATTTTGGCTCACTGCTTTCAAACCATCAAACAGGAAATAAAGCGCTCTTCCGAAAGCAAAAATAGACAAAACGGAGCCAACGGAAAGTAAAGGATGCAGGAAATTAAAACTATATTTTTATATTTTAAAGCAATGAAAGAGAGAAAAAACTAACTGATAAAATTTTAACGCTGATACAAACAAAATTCCCGGCAAACAGTCAACAACAGGAAACAGGAACTGACGTCAGCAACCTCAGTCGAGGAGCAAAGTGTTTTAAGAGATAAGAGCAATAAATCATTTGATTCTCCAAAGGGTCTATTTTATAATGAGTCTGTACACACTCCTAATAACACCAAAACTCTGCTTTTGTAAAACAAAGCAAGCAGACAGAGTATGCTTTTTGCGGTCTCTGTCATCTCACTTTACAGACACACAAAAAAAAAAAACCTGAATCTCAGTGAATATTTGCCTCACAGACATAATATTTTTATAGAAAGTTCTAAAAACACTACTTTAAAATAAACCAATTCACAACGAATACAAAGATTGTCTGTTTATATAATCCATATGACAGTTATAAGAGGTATTGTATGAGGAAGTCTGGTGTGTCAGAGAAGTATGTGAGGGTGGTACAGGACATGTATGAGGACAGTGTGACAGCAGTGAAGTGTGCAGTAGGAATGACAGACTGGTTGAAGGTGGAGCTGGGATTGCATCAAGGATCGGCTCTGAGCCCTTTCCTGTTTTCAGTGGTGATGGACAGGTTGACAGACGAGGTCAGACAGGAGTCTCTATGGAGTAGGGTTTGTTTGCGGATTATATTGTGATTTGTGGTGATGTTGTTAAAATGTTGATTTATCATGTTGATAAAAGCCTGGAGAGGTGGAGGTACACGCTGGAGAGAAGGGGAATGAAAGACAGTAGAAGTAAGACAGAGTACATGTGTGTGAATGAGAGTGAGGGCAGTGGAGTGGTGCGGTTGCAGGGAGAAGAGGTGGAGAAGGTGGAGGAGTTCAGGTACTTCAGGTACAGTGCAAAGTAATGGGGAGTGAGTTAGAGAAGTGAAAAAAAGAGTGCAGGCAGGGTGAAGTGGGTGGAGAAGAGTGATAGCAGGAGTGATTTGTGATAGAAGAGTATCTGTGAGAGTGAAAGGGAAAGTTTATAGGACTGTGGTGAGACCTGAGATGTTGTATGGTTTAGAGACAGTGGCATTGAGTAAAAGACAGGAGGTGGAGCTGGAGGTAGCAGAGCTGAAGATGTTGAGGTTTTCGTTGGAAGTGACGACGATGGACAGGATTAGAAATTTGTTTATTAGAGGGACAGCGCATGTAGGACGTTTTGGTGACAAGGTGAGGGAGGCGAGATTGGGATGGTTTGGAAATGTGCAGAGGAGGGACATGGGGTATACCAGTAGGAGAATGCTGAGGATGGAGCCACCAGGAAGAAGGAAAAGAGGAAGGCCAAGGGGGAGGTTTATGGATGTGATGAGGGAAGACATGCAGGAAGCTGGTGTGAAAGAGGCAGATGTAGAGGACAGGGTGGTATGGAGACGGATGATCTGCTGTGGCGACCCCTAATGGGAGAAGCCGAAAGAAGGAGAAGATGTAGTATGAATTATTTTGTGATCCAGGGTGATTGAAGAGGGTGACATCAAGGATTGCAAATAACATCCTGGTCATGTCTAAAGAGAGTTCAATCTCTTGGCTGATGATGTACTCAATGACACTATTCAAAAAAACATTTAAGCATGAGGATTGTATTTGCACTCAGCTGGAATAAGATAAGAAAGTCCCCATGTGTACATGGAACTCACATTTCTTTATTTACAGAGCTGGTGTTTGACGTCGAGACAGTACCCTCTTGATGTGCCTGATATGGGCTGCCTCATCTGAAGAGTATGAAGAGTTTCCAACATTTGCACGACATGAATAATCAGACACTGATAATAACATCCAGTGCCAATCATAGCCTATAGTGAATCACAGTGAAATTTAGTGAATGAGATTATGGGGATTTTGGAGTGATGACTCTGGCGAAGCAAATAGGCCGAGCAACATCTTTATCTGAGCCAGGAGCAGGAATACCATCCTCAGCTGAGCAATGGGGAGATCAACATCCTCTTAGTGAAAAAGTCCTCAGCATGAAGAGGAGGCGGTGAATGTCCTCAGTGAAGATGGGAAAGAAGAGAGGTCTTCAGCAAAGAGAGAAGGTGGAACAGTGGGAAAGATGGTGCTCAACACTAGCAGCTGACAAAACTGTGGTTGGCTCTTGAGACATTCTCAAAACCAGTTAAAAAATTAGGGAGTCCATAAAATTAAATACCAACGGGCTTGATTAGACACAGGTATAAACAATGGAAAGCTAATGAGAGACTCACAGTCAAAACAATGGCACCTGGTGGGAAAAAGAGGAAACACATGTAAAGAAAACAGAAACAACATTTAAACAACTAACCAATCACAGCTCACCACAATCCCTGATAATTATTTTTGAACAAATTTTACATAACAAAACATATGTAATTTTAACAAGATCTGCAGTATATAGTATGTGTATATAAATACAAAGAATAAATTTTGTAGCAATGTGCTCTTTCTACAATTGGGAAAATGGATTAAATATATGTACTTCACAAAGTAAAAGTGAAAAGGCAAATAAAATAACTTGTAGACAAGAATATACAAGATTAGTTAGAATTATCTTATATTCTTTCTTTAAAAGATTTTTTAGAATAATATTAACAGACTGCATGATTGTTGAAAGAGTTTAGGACAGATAAAATATATAAAATAAACACTGACTTTAATCTTGATTCATTTCCATATATAATACAAAAATAATACAATCGCTATACAATATAAACAATTGTAATGCCAAGTAAAGAACAATCTGATAATGAAATTCATGTAAATCACAACATCTATGATTAACGATTAACAATCATAATGAGAACACTGGAAAATGATCTAATTCAAGAGTAGAATTGTTCCTGGACTTAAAATATTGGACACTATGACAAACAGTTGGCATAAATGTCTGGTTCCTCGTAATCATTGCTCAAGTCACTACTTTGCTCATCAGCATCAACATTAACATAGTCATCATCGAAGTCTGAATCCTCCTTCTCCTGGAAAAAGGTTTCTGCATTTTCATAATCTGCTTCATCGTCATCATGTACAGTCTCTCCTTGGGGACACTCATACGTGTTTTTGAAACCTGGAAAGTGATTTGAATCAGAATACAACATTTTTATTTTTTTATTTTTTTTCCAGACTATAAGCCGCTACTTTTTCACCACGCTTTGAACCCCGCGACTTAAACAATAAAACGGCTAATATATGGATTTTTCCTGGGTTTTTCCGGTTTCACAAGCTTCAAGCCAAAGAACTGAGCCCCATAACATTAGACCAATGAAATTGCCGAACGGGTTCAGGTGAACTAATGAAACTCTTTATATTAAATCAGATGTGCTCCCGCTGAATCGGGCCGCACCACATCATAAATATGGATGATGTTCCTCTGATGTTTGACCTGCCTACTCATGTTTCCAATTGTCCTCATGTTTCTGTTTTTCTCTGTAAATAGTTTGTCTTTAAGTACCCCGTATTTCCAATGTCAGATCACAAAGTATTGTTTATTGTTTAGCACCAGTTTTTACCAAGCGTAGTGTTTCTACTTCCCGGTTTGCTTTTAATTAAACAATTTTCTTCAGCATTTGCATCCAGCTTTCATATTACATGACATTCCCTCACCAGCATCTCGTTTATTGTCTCTCTTGAGGTAAAAAATACAAAAAAAAATAAACTTAAAAATGCTACAGCACAAAGTCTTATACTTTTTAAAATAATACCAAAAACTAATTACAGAAATCATAAGAAAAAATAAATAAAATGTATATATATATATATATATAAAGTTGAAATACCACTGACTGACTCACTCACTCATCACGAAATCTCAAAAACCACTGAACGGATTGCAATGAAATTTGGAACATACCTTCCACTTGGGTCTTAGGTGCTCACTAAGAAAGGGTTTTGAAAAATTCGCCCTGGATCGCGGCTAACTCGTGAAAATCGCCATTTCTCACACATTGTAAACTCTTCGAAATAACATTACGGATCCTCATGAAACTTAGAACATTGTTTCTTATTAGATGTTAGATGCACGATAAAAATTATTTTCAAAGTAGTTTGCCCTGTATCGGTACTACAAAGGGGTAGTACGTTATTTGTTGACGTTACGTTCTGATCTCTGATCATCCAGTCCTGCTCAGTGCTTTACTGCTTATTGCCATATTGCTAAGCGTTCTGCCTTCCGTAGCGAAGCACGGGTACTTTCAGCTAGTGTATATATATATATATAAAGAAGAGGAAAAGTAAAAAGTTTCCTTTTTTAAAGTTAAAATTGCTGAAAAATTGAAGTGGAATAAGAACAATGGAACAATTAATTCTCTGCAGTTTTAACAACTTTGGAAGGTAAATCTACTACATCACAACGCCCAATCATTAATTTCTTTCTTCAAAAGTGTGTTTTATTATTCCCATAATGGCAAGAGATGAGAGAGGAAGTGACTACTTTACTTCTGTCGGTTTCTGTGTGCTTTCAGTTACTTCTGTAATCCTAAAAATAGAGTCACTGAGCTGGCAGATCATGCAGCTCACATACACAAGCATGTGCACACACACACACACACACACACACACACACACACACACACACACACACACACACACACACACACACACTCAGCAAAAACTTGAAGTTAACAAAGTGAAAGCCGTAAATCCCTGACAGACCTGTTTGAGTGTTTTGAGTTAACGAGTTTTAAATATGCACAGACTAAATATAAATGAATCCCAGGAATCAATCAAAGTGCCAACTGTCTCCCAAGTATTCCTCTTATCTTATTCTACAGTAGTGCCATGACCCAGATCTGAAGAAAGACTTCTATGCCATGATAAAAATCACCAAACCCAATTTCAAGCCTCCTCAACTACAATAGAAGCTGTATAGTAGTGGCTGTTTTCTGAAACCCTCATGAAAAAAGCAGACTGGGAACATCTAATTGAGCATTATTATGTATAATATTGGTGCAGGACACTTGAACTAAGGAAGCGGTGTTGATTGCAAAATGTTGTTGGGATTGGCTCATCAAATTTCCTTGGCTGTGCATTTGGTCCATGATAAAACACTGTCTTATAGCTTGTTTCCTTTGGTTGTCTATTTGTGGTGATGTTTTCAGGTGGTGATCATCATGTTGAGAAAATTTAGCTGGTAAATTCATCGACAATGGAAGTGCCATTGTGCCCCTATAGTTAATCAAGGTAAAAAATTTTTGCTATTTTTAAAAAATTGCACAGACTTTGTCTACTTCTTGTTTCATCTCCATACCACCCTGTCCTCCCTCACCACATCCATAAACCTCCTCCTTGATCTTCCTCTTTTCCTCCTGCCTGGCAGCTCCATCCTCAGCATTCTCCTACCAATATACCACATGTCCCTCCTCTGCACACGTCCAAACCATCTCAGTCACACCTCCCTCAATTTGTCTCTATCTAATAAACTTGTTTCTAATCCTGTCTATCCTCGTTACTCCCAATAAAATCATCTTCAGCTCTGCTACCTCCAGCTCCACCTCCTGTCTTTTACTCAATGCCACTGTCTCTAAACCATAAAACATAGCAGGTCTCACCAGGGACATTGTTAGGCTATTAAAAACATTAATACACAACTGGGATTAATGGCTAAGGGACCTGCTATGTGGAGCTAAAAAAAGGTCCTGCAGACCTTCAGTTTATAAGGACAGATTCATAAATAACCTGCCCGATTTATCTCAGTTTCACACTAAACCCATAACTGCTAATATCATGATGAAATGGTTAACAACATAAACCTTATCCTCACTAGCACATTAGACACTGTTGCCCCAAAGGTTACACCTTTTTTACAACAAGCACCTGCACCATGGTATAATAGTCATACGCATGCCCTCAAGAGAACAGCACGTAATCTGGAGAGAAAATGGAGGAAAACTAAATTGGAGGTATTTAGAATTGCGTATAAAGACAGTATGCTCAGCTACAGACAGGCGCTAAAAGCTGCTAGAGCTGAACACTTGAGCAAACTCATAGAAAATAACAAAAACAATCCCAGGTTTCTTTTCAGTACAGTAGCTAAACTAACTACAAATCAGGGATCTGAAAATTGTGTTCCATCACAGTTTAGTAGTGAGGACTTTATGAATTTCTGACAACATCTCCTGACATTATCTTCCTACAACTCCACATCTACACTGTTTTACATGTACAGGACAGGAAGAGCTGTATAATGTTATTGCCAAAGCTAAATCAACAACATGTCAATTAGATGCCATTTCAACTCATCTATTGAAGGAAGTGTTACATACAGCTGGTGAGCCTCTTCATAATATTATTAACTCCTCACTATCGTTAGGTCACGTCCCTAAATCCCTCAAGTTAGCAGTTATTAAGCCCCTCATTAAAAAACATAATCTGGATCCAAACACGCTATTGAATTACAGACCAATTTCAAATCTCCCATTTATGTCTAAGATTTTCGCTGCCCAGTTATGTTCCCACCTGCAAGAGAACAATATCTTTGAAGAGTTTCAGTCAGGTTTTAGGCCCCATCATAGCACAGAAACTGCCCTAGTTAAAATCACTAATGACCTGTTTTTAGTTTCAGACCAAGGCTTCATCTCGCTGTTGGTTTTACTAGATCTTAGTGCTGCATTCGACACTATAGACCATGATCTCCTCCTAGATCGCTTACAGAATTACACTGGCATTCAGGGACAGGCATTAAGCTGGTTTAAATCCTACCTGTCCGATCGTTACTATTTCTTAGACTTAAATGGAGAGATATCCAGGCTAATGCTAGTGAATTATGGTGTGCCGCAAGGTTCAATTCTAGGACCCCTGATCTTCACAATATACATGCTTCCGTTAGGAAATATTATTAGAAGGCATGGAATTAGCTTCCATTGTTATGCTGATGATACCCAGCTATATATCTCAACAAAACCAGGCGATACAGCTCAATTAGCTCGCATAACTGAGTGTGTTAAAGAAATAAGAGATTGGATGACCCATAACTTTCTAATACTAAATTCTGATAAGACGGAGATTTTGCTCATCGCCCCAAAAACCAGTATACAGAAGCTCCAGCATCTCAACCTACATTTAGACGGATGTTCTGTAACCACTAGTTCAACAGTAAAAGACTTGGGAGTTATTTTAGACTCCAACTTGTCTTTTAAAAATCATATCAATCAAGTTACAAAAACAGCCTTCTTTCACCTTAGAAATATTTCTAAGTTAAGAAACATGTTATCTATATCTGATGTAGTGAAGCTCGTCCATGCGTTCATGACCTCCAGAATAGATTATTGTAATGCATTACTAGGTGGATGTCCTGCATCATTAATAAACAAGCTTCAGTTAGTTCAGAATGCAGCAGCCAGAGTTATTACAAGGTCAAGAAAATATGATCACATAACCCCAATCTTATTGTCCCTACACTGGCTTCCTGTTAAGTTTCGAATAGACTACAAACTATTACTTCTTACTTATAAAGCACTAAATGGTTTGGCTCCCATGTATCTATCCAGTCTTTTGACATGCTACAATCCGCCACGCTCCCTGAGATCTCAAAACTCTGGACTTCTAGTAGTTCCTAGAATAGCAAAGTCCACTGAAGGCGGTAGATCATTTTCACATTTAGCTCCTAAACTCTTGAACAGTCTTCCTGACAGTGTTCTGGGCTCAGACACACTCACCCAGTTTAAATGTAGATTAAAAACATATCTTTTTAGCAAAGCCTACACATAACACGTCTCACATCATAACCTTGTGCTCCAGAACATCTGATCAAATGCACATTATCATCTTGTGCTGTTAATATCATGAACAGCAGCTAAGCTAATTCCTTTCCACTGCTTCTCTTTCTCTCCCCATCCCGAGACACCCTGAGGTTTGGCCAGCTCCAGTCACCTCCCACCTCGTGATGATTATGGACCTTTGAAGAAGTAGATGCCGAACTCGCAAACATCCCGAACCATCTAGAGACGTACCAGTGCCAATTGGATCCCACTACATGTGTGGAGTTTCGACATTGGACCTCCTGGAGTGTTTAAAGGCTCTGGCATGGAGAAGCTGATGCTGGATCTGTGATGATCACAAATGCTGAGCTCATAAAACTAGGAGCTACTAACCATATAGACTGTATAAGACTGCAGAAAGAACATCACTTATAATCTTATACTCCAGTAATCATGTTAGTTCTCACTCTCCAGTGTTCTGTACTGTTGAAAGATTTATGATCACACTGTTGATGGCACCCAAATGAGGAAGGGTTTCCCTTTTGAGTCTGGTTCCTCTCAAGGTTTCTTCCTCATAACATCTAAGGGAGTTTTTCCTTGCCACAGTCGCCACGGCTGCTCATCAGGGATAAATTCACACCATTCACCCTAACTGTTGATTTCTGTAAAGCTGCTTTGACACAATGTCTGTTGTGAAAAGCGCTATAGAAATAAACTTGACTTGACTTACAATAACACTATATATCAATTATAAACAAATATGTGCTAATTCTTGGTTAGAATAACAATTAATTAGTGATTATTTAATGAGGAATAAAATTTACTGATTAATACTGGTATAACATCCTGCCTGCACTTACCCACAGTAATGCTAATGGAGCTGCTCCTGGATGAAGTGGAGGATGTTTCCCTGTATGTGTAATCACAGGTGTACTCGCCCTGATGTGAAGCTTCTACAGTCAGAGTAAATGTTGTTGTAGACTCTGCAGTTTGCTTCATTATTGATGTTCCAGTTTTATATAAACTGAAGTCTACAGAGATGCATGTTGGGCTGGGTGTGGAACATCTGAACTGAAGGACTTCTCCAATTGATACCACAGAGTTTGGGGAGATCCGAGTCAGTGTAGGAGCCTGCATGTCTAATCAAACAGAGAAATAGTCATTAATACCTAAATATGATTAAACAAGTTTTTGGAACAAAAAGACTATTAACTTACTTGAGCACATGACTCCAGCATCTTCATGGTGTCCACAGTTCTCTACTCCAAATCCTCTGTGTGAGCACTGATCTATGTAGCTCTCAGTTCCATTACACTGAACATCATCCAGCCAGGTTGGTTCAGCTCCCTGACCAAAGCGAGCATTACGAGGAGCACTGACGGCTTTACCACATCCAAGCTGCCTAAACACCACCTCTGCATACTTTAAATCCCAGTAATGATCACACACTGTTCCCCACTGGGCTTTGTGCTGGATCTCCACTCGACCACAACAGTTACTCTGACTGTTCACCAGCCTAAACTTATTATGGACTGATTAATTATATAAAACAACACAAGGTTTTTATTAATGACTGATTTTTATGTTAATCGGTTCTTCTCATAAGCTATAAAATTTTTATAATAGGACAACAGCAGCTGAGTTTGCAGAAAATTTTGAACTATAAACGAGCCTTGCATTTTTGATGAATGTCAAACTAAAGTTATTATAAAAAGTGTTTTCCATCTGAACTACAGAGTCTCAGCTGAACAGTTCAGCTTGTTGATAAGCCCAAGCCATGCAACACTTGCTGGAAAGAATGACAATTCAACTTGACTGAATAAAAATAATTTTGCATCATCACAAACGAAGGTTGAAGGAGCAGCTTATCAGAATAGGATCAAATGTAGATGTCTATAGACTTTCATCTTCCAGGGGTTCTTAAATGATCAAATGTAAGTGTAAATGTAGGTAAGATTTCTACCACAGTATTGCTGAATTTTCAAATCTGACAAAATTTGCTGATTAATATTCTGTTATAGTTTTATGTTTATGTTCCTGTACTTATTATTTCTATAATATTAAATTAAACAGGGAATCATATGGTACAACTTCCATATTTTTTATCATATAATCATATGTAATTGTTAGAAGGAGAGGAGTTTATGATCACAACACCCTGTTGATTATCTTCTAACAAAATGGAACGTTTTATTCTTTTAATAAAAGTAACACTAAATAACTGATCAGTAGTAGAATGTTAGGCTGAATGATTCACCTATTACTGACTTACAGTGTTTGTTTTTGGCTGTCAAGTCAAGTCAAGTCAAGTCAAGTTTATTTGTATAGCGCTTTTCACAACAGACATTGTCTCAAAGCAGCTTTACAGAAAACAACAGTGAAGGTGAATGGTGTGCGTTTGTCCCTGATGAGCAGCCGTGGCGACAGTGGCAAGGAAAAACTCCCTTAGATGATATGAGGAAGAAACCTTGAGAGGAACCAGACTCAAAGGGGAACCCATCCTCATATGGGTGACATCAAAAGTTTGGTCATAAATCTTTCAACAATACAGAACAATTTGTGATCATCATAGATCCAGCATCAGCTTCTCCATGCCAGGGCCTTTAAACACTCGGCATCTACTTCTCCATGATCATCCATAGGTCCATAATCTTCACGAGGTGGGACGTGACTGGAGCTGGCCAAACCTCAGGAAGCCTCGGGATGGGGAGAGAAAGAGAAGCAGTGGAGAGGAATTAGCGTAGCTGCTGTTCATGATATTAACAGCACAAGTTGATAATGTGCATGTGATCAGATGTTCTGGAGCACAAGGTTGTGATGTGATGTGCGTGATGTGTGTTATGTGTAGGCTTTGCTAAAAAGATATGTTTTTAATCTACACTTAAACTGGGAGAGTGTATCTGAACCCCGAACACTGTCAGGAAGACTATTCCAGAGTTTAGGAGCTAAATGTGAAAATGCTCTACCGCCTTTAGTGGACTTTGCTATTCTAGGAACTACTAGAAGCCCAGAGTTTTGAGATCTCAGGGAGCGTGACGGATTGTAGCGTGTTAAGAGACTGGATAGATACATGGGAGCCAAACCATTTAGTGCTTTATAAGTGAGTAGCAGTAGTTTGTAGTCTATTCGAAACTTAATAGGAAGCCAATGTAGGGACGATAAGATTGGGGTTATATGATCGTATTTTCTTGACCTAGTAAGAACTCTTGCTGCGGCATTCTGAACTAACTGAAGCTTGTTTATTAATGATGCAGGACATCCACCTAGTAATGCATTACAGTAGTCTATTCTAGAGGTCATAAACGCATGGACGAGCTTCTCTGCATCAGATATAGATAACATATTTCTTAGCTTAGAAATATTTCTAAGGTGAAAGAAGGCTGTTTTTGTAACTTGATTGATGTGATTTTTAAAAGATAAGTTGCTGTCTAAAATAACTCCCAGGTCTTTTACCGTTGAACTAGTAGTTACAGAACAACCGTCTAAATGCAGGCTGAGATGCTGGAGCTTCTGTGTACTATTTTTTGGGCCGATGAGCAAAATCTCCGTTTTATCAGGATTTAATAGCAGAAAGTTATGGGTCATCCAATCTCTTATTTCTTCAACACACTCAGTTATGCGAGCTAATTGAGCTGTATCGCCTGGTTTGGATGAAATATATAGCTGGGTATCATCAGCATAACAATGGAAGCTAATTCCATGCCTTCTAATAATATTTCCTAATGGAAGCATGTATATTGTAAAAAGCAGGGGTCCCAGAACTGACCCTTGTGGCACGCCATAATTTACTAGCATTATCCTGGATAGCTCTCCATTTAAATCTACGAAATGGTAACGATTGGACAGGTAGGATTTAAACCAGCTTAATGCCTGTCCCTGAATACCGATGTAATTCTGTAAGCGATCGAGGAGAAGATCATGATCTATAGTGTCGAACGCAGCACTAAGATCTAGTAAAACTAATAGGGAGATGTAGCCTTGGTCTGAAGCTAAAAACAGGTCGTTAGTGATTTTAACTAGAGCAGTTTCTGTGCTATGATGGGGCCTAAAACCTGACTGAAACTCTTCAAAGATATTGTTCTCCTGCAAGTGGTTACATAACTGGGCAGCGACAATCTTTTCTAAAATCTTAGACATAAATGGGAGATTTGAAATTGGTCTGTAATTCGATAGCGTGTTTGGATCCAGATTAGGTTTTTTTTTGAGGGGCTTAATAACTGCTAACTTGAGGGATTTAGGGACATGACCTAACGATAGTGAGGAGTTAATAATATTTAAAAGAGGCTCACCAGCTGTATATAACTGCTGTTAATGAAGCCACTTGCAAAAATACTATATTTAAATCGTAAAAAAAAATGTGTTCATTCTTAGTTAGAATAACAATTAATTAGTGATTATTTAATTAGGAATAAAAGTTATTAATTAATACTGGTATAACATCCTGCCTGCACTTTCCCTTAGTAATGTTAATGGAGTTGCTCCTGGATGAAGTGGAGGATGTTTCCCTGTATGTGTAATCACAGGTGTACTCGCCCTGATGTGAAGCATCTACAGTCAAAGTAAATGTTGTTGTAGACTCTGCAGTTTGCTTCTTTATTGATGTCCTAGTTTTATATAAACTGAAGTCTACAGAGATGCATGTTGGGCTGGGTGTGGAACATCTGAACTGAAGGACTTTTCCAATTGATACCACAGAGTTTGGGGAGATCCGAGTCAATGTAGGAGCCTGCATGTCTAATCATACAGAGAAATAGCAATTTAATACCTAAATATGATTAAACAAGTTTTTGTCCCAGTCATCATCACACACTGTTCCCCACTGGGCTTTGTGCTGGATCTCCACTCGACCACAACAGTTACTTGAACCATTCATCAACCTGATTTGATTATGGACTGATTTATTATAAATAAAAGGCAGAAGATTTTGATTAATTACTTTCTAATTTCTGCCATTCACTTTGTCATCAGTCAGAAAGAGCTTCTTTTCCAAAAAGAAAACATTTATGGACACTTCTATTTGTTACTGTGTTTGCTTAAGAATGATTTTTGTGTTCTGTTCAATAAATAACCAGTTTGACAAATAATAAACACTACATGCAATGTGGATCTTTTCATGTAAATTCTCCAGAAATGTTTTACAAAAACTTTGCAGTCTGTACTAAATATTTAAGCCTGATACGTGCAGCTGGATTGGAAGAATGTCAGTTTAACTCGACTTCATTAAAAATGTAATTGTACAACATACAAACAATTAACCCCATTGTCAGGCCCATGCATTTCACACCGAGGCCTTCAGTGGTGTCCTACTGTCAGGGTGATGATGCGGAAGCGAGAGTAACTCAATCATGTCTTTATTTTAACTCAAAATACACACACAACCCGAAGAGTCATCAACCGAAAGGATATCCGCTCAGGACGAGTAATCCACAACAAAAGGCAATATCCAGAAACGAAAATAGATTACCAACGCAAACGAGTAATCCTCTGAGACAGAGTCAGGAGACAGAACCAGCGGGGAAAGCTGGGGTCGAGGATCCATGGTATCACCAGCATGACATTCAAGAACTGACAGTCTGTGACTAGAGAACGTGAATTTATATAGTTTATCCTTAATGAGTCACAGCTGTTGGCAATCAAGGCCGGCGCGGCCTAACGAGGCAGCGTGACTGCTACCGAGGGGGACGTGGCAGGGGGATCCCTGACAGCTACCGAGGGGGGGGCGTGGCAGGTGGATCCCTGACAGTGACCAAGGGGGGCATGGCAGGGGGATCCCTGACAGTACCCTCCCTCCAGGGGCGACACCCGACGCCCCAAAACCCACCTACGCCAGGCAGGCCAGGGCACTCCGAGGAAGGCCTCTCCAACCGCTCAGGTTCAAAGGAGGCCCGGTTAGCATTACTGGGACAGGGAAGAAGCCCTGGGAAGAGCCCAAGGCGAAGCGTCATCCTCTGTGGAGGTCCGGAACGGAGTGACGCCCATCACGGAAATCAGGAACGAAGTGACGCCCATCACAGAGATCTGTAACAGAGCGACACCCATCATGGAGATCTGGAACGGAGCAATGCCTACCATGGAGATCTGTACCGGAGCAATGCCTACCACGGAGATCTGGAACGAAGCAATGCCTCTAGAGAAGACCAGAGGCCGAGCAAAGTCCCTGGCGGAGATCAGAGGCGGAGCGTCGTCCTCGGCAGAGTTCAGAGGCCGAGCGACGCCTACGGTGGAGTCCAGAGGCCGAATGAGGCCCACTGCGTGGAACAGGAATTGGGCGACATCCATGACGAAGACCTCGGCGGAGATCTCAGGTCATGCGACGCCCACGGCGGAGTCCGAAAGCCGTGCGACATCCTCGGCAGAGACCAGAGGTTGAGCGACAACCACGGTGGAGTTCAGAGCCTGTGCGACGCCCATGGTGAAGTTCGGAGACACAGTGACACCTCCGGCGGGGCCTTGAGCCATAATGATGCCCACAGAGGAACTCAGGAGTGCTTTGTCCTCGTCTGAGGGACCTAAAAAAGAGACGTCATCTGTAGAGGGACTCGGAGAAGTGACGTCGCCTGGATAGGGACTCGGAGGTGTAATGTTGCCTGGAGAGGGATTTGGAGGCGTGACGTTGCCTAAAGAGTCTTGGTCCACGTCGTCCCCATTGGAGAGGCTTGGAGGCGAGATGTCGCCATCGGAAAAAGACTTGGAGGCAAGACGTCACCATCGGAGAGGCTTGGAGATGAGATGTTGCCGTCAGAGAGGCTTGGAGGCGAGCCATCGCCCTGTGGGGAACTTGGAGGCGAGCCGTCGCCCTGCGGGGAACTTGAAGGCAAGCTCTTACCATCTTGGAAACTTGGGGGCGAGATGTTGCCCTCAGGGAAGCTTGGGGGGCGAGACGTCGCCTTCAGTGAGACTTGGGGGTGAAACATGCTCGTGGAGACTCTGTGGCGGTGCGGAGTGCTCGTGGGGACTCTGTAGATGCTTTGAGATGGAAAGGCATGCCCGCAGGAACCTCGGAACAGAGCGGCACACTCGTAGGAACTTTGAGAGGGTGCGGCATGCTTGTAGACACTCTAAAACAGAGCAGAGCGTCCACGGGAACCCTGGAACAACGCAGCACGTGCGTAGAAACCCCGGGATGGAGTGCTCGTGGGAACTCTGCAACAGAGCCGCGCGCTCGTGGGAACTCTGGTGGAATGGTACGCCCGTGGGAACCTCGGAACAGAGCGGCACCCTCTGCAAAACTGTGAAGCGGAGCGGCACCCTCAGCGGAACTCTGAAGCCGAGCAGCGCGCTCGTGAAGACTCTGTGCCGGCGTGCTGCGCTCGTGAAGACTCTGTGGCGCCACAGAGTGCTCGTGGAGACTCTGTGGCACCACAGAGCGCTGGTGGAGACTCTGTGGCACCACAGAGCGCTGGTGGAGACTCTGTGGCACCACAGAGTGCTCGTGGAGACTCTGTGGCACCGCAGAGTGCTCGTGGAGACTCTGTGGCGGCGCAGAGTGCTCGTTGAGACTCTGTGGCGGTGCGCTTTGTGGCGGAGCGCTCGCGGAGACTCTGTGACAGAGCCGCACGCTCATCGGAACTCTGCGACGGAGCCGCGCGCAGGTGGGAACCCTACGACGGAGCCGCGCGCTCGTGGGAACCCTACGACGGAGCCACGTGTTTCTAAAGACTCTGCGACAGATCCGCGCCCTCGTGAAGACTCTGGGATGGAGCCGAGCGCTCTGTAGAACTCCGGGACCGAGCCATCTCAGACTCGAGCGAGCTACAGTGGAGGTCCGCCATATCCTTCCCAAACATCCCCAGGAGAAGCCTGATAAAGTCGGCGTACGAGCCAAGATCGTTTCCCTTGGCGCTCCACAGCACGCTGGCGAGAGAGAGAGCGTCAGCAGCCAGGAGGGAAATGCAAAAAGCGATATAATTAATGGTTCTGGAAAAAGCTCAACAAATGTTTTGATCTGTTTTGGCTGATCTTTCTTCACAATGTCCAGCTTTGCTTGAAAAGTCTGTCTTGAAAATGCTCTTGTAAGTCTATCTGAGACCAGTCTGTTCATTGTGGTATGAAAAAAAGAAAACAGCTATTAAATCTACAAGAATTTTAAACTTTGCTCTGACTAGTGTGATCTCTGACCATCCAACCTAAGAACGTCAAAATACTAACAACACCAGGGTTAATTGGCCCGGTGTCAGCAATTAGAATTTGATTGGTTAAATTAACAGTTTTATTGTCATGTATTTGAAGCTACAGGCGCCCACAGTGTTGATTCTGAAGGCCTTTAGGCAGATTTCTTTGACCCTAGCAACACATGATGGCTGACATATGATTGGATAGAAACTCTAACATAAACATACACTACTGAAACCAGTACAACCAAAAGAAAAGAAGAGAATAGACTTTAGTAATTATTTAATAAATATTAATTAGGGAAAAAAAAATTGTAAAACGTAAGTCATTTACTCAGATAGCATTAAGGACAGCAGAGAATACTTTGTTGGCCCTAAAGGCTCGCCACTGATTAAACCATGTACATGTACAATGAGACATTCACATTTAATATAACATTCATAAAATATAAAGATACTGATCTGAAATAATTTACTAGTAACTCAATAAATTACATATATTTAATTTGGCAGATACCCTTCTCCAGAGCCACTTATACATGAAGTGTAAGTTTATACACCTGAGCACCTGATGGTTAAGAGACTTGCTCAAGGGCCCAAGAGCAGCAGTTTGGTCTGAACCACTGAGTTATAAAGTCACCACATGTTGTGATAACAGCATAACAGTTCTTCACCTCTTCTTATATTACCATTTTGTTATTTTAATAATAAAATAATTTTGTAACAGCACACCCCGAGTAACATTAATTATCAACAGCAGCTGTTAAGCAAATCGGATTTAACAGCCAGCCAACTTCAGCCTGTTGTGGAATTTGCAGCTGTAACCCGGTTCTAAAGATCTGTATTTCAGGATTTTGGGGTTCTGTCATGCCTCTTATCTCCACCAGATGTCCCCATTGTTTCCTTATGTTGTTTTCTTCTGTTCATTAAGTCAATCATCTTCCAACCTTCAACCTGTTTGAGTCTGTTGCTGCTGTTGGGTTCACATACTACTCTGTGGCACAATCTCAGAGAAGGTCTGACCTCAAAAACGCTGTTGACTCTGTTTTAACTTCTAGCTCAGATTTTACATCTGATTGAGTTGATTTATTAACATTTTATGTTAAAATGACTGAAATTAATTCTTACAAAATATATATATTTTTTTAATTAATTAATAAAAGGTAATAAGTGATATATAAATATAATCACATTTATTAGAATGTCATAAAGTAAAAGATTTCTGTACCTGAGCAAGTAACACCAGCATCTTCACCATGGCCACAGTTGTGTATCCCAAATCCATTATGACTGCACTGTGTGATGTCACTTTCACTTCCAGAACACTGAACATCATCCAGCCATATTGCGCCACTTCCCTGACCAAAGTGGGAACTTTGATGAGCACTGACAGCATTACCACATCCAAGCTGTCTACACACCACATGTGCCTCATTTAGATCCCAGTTATTATCACACACTTTCCCCCACTGGTTATTATAATAGATTTCCACTCTACCAGTGCAGGAGTGATTGCCACCAGTGAGTCGTATGTTAGCAGCATCTAATACAAACAAAATGCATGTTAATATTCATTCTTTATAATTAATTTAATTACTTCACCGATATCTTACTGCCTTTTTTTATTGTACAGTATATTTTCCCATCAAGTATAAATTATCAGTATAATTATCTAAACCCCAAATAAGCATTAGTAGACTATCAGGAGAGCGGGGAACACGATGCACAACTAGATTACTCTGTCAGCGTGTCTCTCTATGGCAGGGGGGTCAAACTCAGGCTGACGGGCCAAATCTGGCTCGCGGTGTAATTAAATTTGGCCTGCAAGATCATATCAAAAGTGTGTTAGAGCTGGCCCACCAGTATGTAGCGCATACACCGCTAATACTACAAATCCTAGAATGCTTTGTTAGTACATTGGCGCGTCAGTCGAGACGGCTAAAGCGCCTTCCTCCTTTTCTGTCCACAATCATCGGTATCCATGCCACCAGTCTCCTTGAACAAACTTAATCCAACCCTCCCCAAAAATGGGCAAACGAAAGATGGAAAACAGGAGCTTTCAAGACAGGTTGGAGGCAGATTATCTGTTCACGAATATAAAGGACAGACCTGTTTGTCTCATGTGCGGAGCCACCATGGCTGTAATGAAAGAATATAACATAAAAAGACACTATGAAACGAAACTCCACGACAAGTACAAGGACCTGGACGTAAAGCACAAGTTCCAGAAGGTAGAGGAGATGAAAAAAGGTCTGGTTTCATGGCAGACTATGTTCACAAAAGATAAATCACAAAGTGAGGCTGCTGTAAAGGCTAGTTTTACTGTGGTAGCAGAGATTGCTAAATCAGCCCGGCCGTTTAATGAGGGTGAGTTTGTCAAAAAGTGCATGGT
Source organism: Silurus aristotelis (assembly GCF_946808225.1). Classification (NCBI taxonomy): domain Eukaryota; kingdom Metazoa; phylum Chordata; class Actinopteri; order Siluriformes; family Siluridae; genus Silurus; species Silurus aristotelis. Next base: position 2,122,448 of record NC_139590.1, read on the forward strand.
CAAAGATTGCGACATCGTGTGCACAGATAAAAAGCAAGCATTTTTAAATGTGAGCCTGAGCATAAACACCATGGCTGAGCGTACATGTGAGCTCACCACCAATTTACATGAACAGCTGATAAAAAAGGGAAAATATTTTATTGCATACTCCCTTGCTGTGGATGATACATCTGATACTGCCCAGCTGTCAATCTTCATCCATGGAGTGGACTCGAGTCTGTGTGTTACAGAGGAACTTTTGGGATTAAAATCAATGCATGGCACAACCACTGGTAAATAAATCTTTGAAGAGGTATCCAAATGTGTAAATGAAATGAGGCTGCTTTGGGATAAACATCTTGTGGCCAGTGGTATTATTCATTTTTTGGCCTTTAGTTTTCACTGTGCTGAAATTGCGTGTGTGGCCCTTTAAGAGATTGCCGGTCTGGGCTCGCGAGATTTCCCTTTCACAGGCGCGAAAAATAGAACAGCCAATTTTTGGATAACTTTGTGGAGCAGTCGCATGGTGTGTGTTGTTTTGATATCGAGGAGGATTTATTCTAAAATGGTGCTGCTCCTCCTGGTAAATATCTCGTTAAAACTGTTTTTATATCTGTGGGAATTAGTGACCTATTTATGTGAACCTTTCTTTGTGTGCAATTCTTGTAGATGAGATCGGTTCGAGTATAATCTGCGTGATCCTTGTGTCACGTGCAAACACAAGTTTCTGTGTAAGTTCAGTGCTTCTTATATTATTTATGTAATTATCTGAAAGTGTTTTAAGTGCTATAAATACTGTTAAACCTATTGTTTCAATGTTTAACAGTGTGTGTGTGTGTTTCTTTTATCTCTTTTGTACCATAGCACTACCGTATTTTATTTACTTTATTTCCTTTATCGTATTCTTGCTTATTTTCGTTTTTTTGTTATATTTTCTGAGCCTGTGTGTTCAGTAAATTGGGTGAGAAAAGTTTCCGTTAGACAATCCCTTAGATTGTGTACATGTATACAGCCTCATTAACACTCAAGATGCCTTTTGGAGTTTACCTGTGGTAAATTGCTGTTGAGATTTGATTTTGTTACGCTGCTTTTTGGTGAAACATTATTTTGTAATAGTTTATTCTCTTTCATTTATTTTTGTTTGCTGATGTTCCCACCGACCGCTGTAAACTAGAAGTAAAAAACAGCAGTCAGATAAACCCCTTTATAACAAATTAACTTCTGTTTCCGTGTGTGTTTCTTCCGCTACCACCCGGTTACAATCTGACAACAGATGGTGCGCCCGCGATGTCCGGTCAAAAGAGTGGGCTGGTGGGCAGGATTCGGGAGAAGATGCGGGAGAACCATGCAGGTGAGCTTACAGTTTATCACGGCATCATACACCAGAAAGCGCTGTGTAGCAAAGAACGGAAAATGGAACATGGTATAAGCACCTTAACACGAGTAGTTAACTTCGTAAGCGCCAAAGGTTTGAATCACCGCTAAGTCTTTTCTGGAGGAGTTTGGTTTGGAATACACAGACGTGCCCTATCACACAGATGTGAGATGGCTAAGCCGAGGAAGAGTACTGAACAGATGTTTTGAGCTGCATGAGGAAATCTGTCAGTTTGTGGAAAGCAAAGGGAAAGACACAACTGAGCTCAGGGATAGAAAGTTTCTGTGTGACTTGGCATTTCTGTGTGACATCCTGAGCCATCTCGATGTGCTCAACCTGCAGCTTCAGGGGCGGAGCCACGTCATCACGGATATGTACGTTGTGGTGAAGGCTTTTAAAACCAAGTTGTGCCTGTGGGAGACTCAGATGCTGAAAGGAAACTTCAGTCATTTTCCGTGCTGCCAAACAATGAAAGTGCAGATCTCTCCCGCCATGTTGCCTAGTGCACAGTTTGCTGAAAAACCCGATTTTGAATCCCAGAAATGCAGATTTAATCTGCTCAGAAATCCATTTGTGGTTGACGTGGAAAGCGCACCAACCTCCAAATGGAGCTGATTGAATTTCAGTGTAGTGATACGCTGAAGTCAAAGTACAACTCTGTGTGTGCTGCACAGTTTCCATCTTTCCTCCCCGACACACTTCCCCAACTCCATGTCCAAGCTGCTCAAACACTCTCCATGTTCGGCAGCACATATCTTTGTAAGCAACTGTTCTCTTTAATGAAGATGTACAAAACACCACTCAGGAGTTGTCTAACTGATGAACACCTTCACTCAATCCTGAGGATTTCTTCAGCTTAGAGCCTAACCCCAGACATTGATGCACTTGCATCTAAGAAGAGATGCCAGGTATCTGGCTTCAATCAATCAGAATAAATCAGTGTGTAGAAACTGAGCAAATTGATGAATGTTATCTTTATGCATGGACTGTTCATAGTTGAAAGATTGTTGTTTTTTTTTATTTTATTGAAGGATATTATTATTATCTTTGGTTGTTTTGTTGTTGGCCAGTGGAAAAAAGTTTTGTATAATAAAATAATTTGAAAGGCTATAAATAGAGAGACATAATAAAAAAACAAATATGTGTTTGAAAAAAATGGTGTTTTATTTCAAAATAAATTTTTCATGTGTTTATAATAATAAACTTTGGTTGTTCCAGATTCAATGTTTATGCAAAACTAAAGTTTGTTTCCATATAAAAAGGTTCAACATTACACATCTGGAGAGAAGAAAAAACATGCACAATTGCAGTCAATTTTTAAATAAATATTAAGTATGGCCCAAGACCAATTTTAAGTTTTGGCCCACTGTGAATTTTAGTTTGACACCCCTGCTCTATTGGGTGACTAGGTGAGTGAGAACCCAAATGCAGGATGCACACATGGAGTTAGGAAAATACAGGTTTTAATATAATAGCACACTAAGCAATGGGGCAAAGACAAAAACACTGTCCAAAAACAGTCCAGGGTCTTAACTCAGGCGAACAACAGGGAGAGAACCAAAACCAAAATCCCCTCTGTGAGCACTGATCTAAGTAGCTCTCAGTTCTATTACACTGAACATCATCCAGCCAGGTTGGTTCACTTCCCTGAACAAGCGAGCATTACGAGGAGCACTGACGGCTTTACCACATCCAATCTGCCTACACACCACCTCTGCATCCTTTAAATCCCAGTAATGATCACACACTGTTCTCCACTGGGCTTTGTGCTGGATCTCCACTCGACCACAACAGTTACTTGGACCTTTCACCAGCCTGATCTGATTATAGACTAATTTATTATATAAAAAAAGAAGTTTGATTTTTCTGTTCATCCGTTGTACTTATTAGTTATACAAATTTTATAATATTAGACGCAATAGCAGCTGAGTTTGCAGAAAAGTGTAGTATGAACTATGAGTAAACTTTGAACTATAAACAAGCCTCCTGCTCCTCCTGGTAAATATCTCGTTAAAACTGTTTTTATATCTGTGGGAATTAGTGACCTATTTATGTGAACCTTTCTTTGTGTGCAATTCTTGTAGATGAGATCGGTTCGAGTATAATCTGCGTGATCCTTGTGTCACGTGCAAACACAAGTTTCTGTGTAAGTTCAGTGCTTCTTATATTATTTATGTAATTATCTGAAAGTGTTTTAAGTGCTATAAATACTGTTAAACCTATTGTTTCAATGTTTAACAGTGTGTGTGTGTGTTTCTTTTATCTCTTTTGTACCATAGCACTACCGTATTTTATTTACTTTATTTCCTTTATCGTATTCTTGCTTATTTTCGTTTTTTTGTTATATTTTCTGAGCCTGTGTGTTCAGTAAATTGGGTGAGAAAAGTTTCCGTTAGACAATCCCTTAGATTGTGTACATGTATACAGCCTCATTAACACTCAAGATGCCTTTTGGAGTTTACCTGTGGTAAATTGCTGTTGAGATTTGATTTTGTTACGCTGCTTTTTGGTGAAACATTATTTTGTAATAGTTTATTCTCTTTCATTTATTTTTGTTTGCTGATGTTCCCACCGACCGCTGTAAACTAGAAGTAAAAAACAGCAGTCAGATAAACCCCTTTATAACAAATTAACTTCTGTTTCCGTGTGTGTTTCTTCCGCTACCACCCGGTTACAATCTGACAACAGATGGTGCGCCCGCGATGTCCGGTCAAAAGAGTGGGCTGGTGGGCAGGATTCGGGAGAAGATGCGGGAGAACCATGCAGGTGAGCTTACAGTTTATCACGGCATCATACACCAGAAAGCGCTGTGTAGCAAAGAACGGAAAATGGAACATGGTATAAGCACCTTAACACGAGTAGTTAACTTCGTAAGCGCCAAAGGTTTGAATCACCGCTAAGTCTTTTCTGGAGGAGTTTGGTTTGGAATACACAGACGTGCCCTATCACACAGATGTGAGATGGCTAAGCCGAGGAAGAGTACTGAACAGATGTTTTGAGCTGCATGAGGAAATCTGTCAGTTTGTGGAAAGCAAAGGGAAAGACACAACTGAGCTCAGGGATAGAAAGTTTCTGTGTGACTTGGCATTTCTGTGTGACATCCTGAGCCATCTCGATGTGCTCAACCTGCAGCTTCAGGGGCGGAGCCACGTCATCACGGATATGTACGTTGTGGTGAAGGCTTTTAAAACCAAGTTGTGCCTGTGGGAGACTCAGATGCTGAAAGGAAACTTCAGTCATTTTCCGTGCTGCCAAACAATGAAAGTGCAGATCTCTCCCGCCATGTTGCCTAGTGCACAGTTTGCTGAAAAACCCGATTTTGAATCCCAGAAATGCAGATTTAATCTGCTCAGAAATCCATTTGTGGTTGACGTGGAAAGCGCACCAACCTCCAAATGGAGCTGATTGAATTTCAGTGTAGTGATACGCTGAAGTCAAAGTACAACTCTGTGTGTGCTGCACAGTTTCCATCTTTCCTCCCCGACACACTTCCCCAACTCCATGTCCAAGCTGCTCAAACACTCTCCATGTTCGGCAGCACATATCTTTGTAAGCAACTGTTCTCTTTAATGAAGATGTACAAAACACCACTCAGGAGTTGTCTAACTGATGAACACCTTCACTCAATCCTGAGGATTTCTTCAGCTTAGAGCCTAACCCCAGACATTGATGCACTTGCATCTAAGAAGAGATGCCAGGTATCTGGCTTCAATCAATCAGAATAAATCAGTGTGTAGAAACTGAGCAAATTGATGAATGTTATCTTTATGCATGGACTGTTCATAGTTGAAAGATTGTTGGTTTTTTTTATTTTATTGAAGGATATTATTATTATCTTTGGTTGTTTTGTTGTTGGCCAGTGGAAAAAAGTTTTGTATAATAAAATAATTTGAAAGGCTATAAATAGAGAGACATAATAAAAAAACAAATATGTGTTTGAAAAAAATGGTGTTTTATTTCAAAATAAATTTTTCATGCGTTTATAATAATAAACTTTGGTTGTTCCAGATTCAATGTTTATGCAAAACTAAAGTTTGTTTCCATATAAAAAGGTTCAACATTACACATCTGGAGAGAAGAAAAAACATGCACAATTGCAGTCAATTTTTAAATAAATATTAAGTATGGCCCAAGACCAATTTTAAGTTTTGGCCCACTGTGAATTTTAGTTTGACACCCCTGCTCTATTGGGTGACTAGGTGAGTGAGAACCCAAATGCAGGATGCACACATGGAGTTAGGAAAATACAGGTTTTAATATAATAGCACACTAAGCAATGGGGCAAAGACAAAAACACTGTCCAAAAACAGTCCAGGGTCTTAACTCAGGCGAACAACAGGGAGAGAACCAAAACCAAAATCCCCTCTGTGAGCACTGATCTAAGTAGCTCTCAGTTCTATTACACTGAACATCATCCAGCCAGGTTGGTTCACTTCCCTGAACAAGCGAGCATTACGAGGAGCACTGACGGCTTTACCACATCCAATCTGCCTACACACCACCTCTGCATCCTTTAAATCCCAGTAATGATCACACACTGTTCTCCACTGGGCTTTGTGCTGGATCTCCACTCGACCACAACAGTTACTTGGACCTTTCACCAGCCTGATCTGATTATAGACTAATTTATTATATAAAAAAAGAAGTTTGATTTTTCTGTTCATCCGTTGTACTTATTAGTTATACAAATTTTATAATATTAGACGCAATAGCAGCTGAGTTTGCAGAAAAGTGTAGTATGAACTATGAGTAAACTTTGAACTATAAACAAGCCTTGCATTCTTGATGAATGTCAAACTGAAAATATAATAAAAAAGTGTTTCCAATCTAAACTACAGAGTCTCAGCTGAACAGTTTCGCTTGTTGATAAGCCCAAGCCATGCAACACTTGCTGGGAAGAATGACAATTCAACTTCACTTACTAAAAATAATTTTGTATCATAACAGATGAAGGTTGAAGGAGCAGCTAATAAAAAAAAAAATCAAATGTAGATGTCTATAGACCTTCATCTTTCAGGGGTTCTTAAATGATCAAATATAAGTGTAAATGTAGGTAAGATTTCTACAACAGTATTGCTGAATTTCTAATTTGACAAAATTTGCTGATTAATATTTTATTATAGTTTTATGGTTATGTTTCTGTACTTAATATCAAAATAAATCGGGGAATCGAATGGCAAAACTTCCATATTTCTATCATATAATCATATTTATTTGTTAGAAGGAGAGGAGTTTGTGATCACAACACCCTTTTTATTATCTTTCTTTAAAATGGAACGTTTTATTATTTTAATAATAGTAAGAATAAATAACTGAACAGTAGTAGAAGATTAGGCTGAATTATTCACTCATCACTGACTGACAGTGTTTGTTTTAGGCTGTTAATGAATCCACTTACACTAACACTATCTTTCAATTATAAACAAATATGTGCTAATTCTTGGTTCGAATAACAATTAATTAGGTATTATTTATTAAGAAATTATAATTACTGATTTATACTGGTATAACATCCGGCCTGCACTTACCCACAGTAATGTTAATGGAGCTGCTCCTGGATGAAGTGGAGGATGTTTCCCTGTATGTGTAATCACAGGTGTACTCGCCCTGATGTGAAGCTTCTACAGTCAGAGTAAATGTTGTTGTAGACTCTGCAGTTTGCTTCTTTATTAATGTTCCAGTTTTATATAAACTGAAGTCTACAGAGATGCATGTTGGGCTGGGTGAGGGACATCTGAACTGTAGGACTTCTCCAAGTGATACCACAGAGTTTGGGGAGATCCGAGTCAGTGTAGGAGCCTGCATGTCTAATCATATAGAAAAATAGTAATTTAGTACATAAAAATGCTTAAACAGGTTATTGGATCAAAATAATAACTACCTTGAGCACATGACTCCAGCATCTTCTTCATGTCCACAGTTCTCTACTCCAAATCCCCTTTGTGAGCACTGATCTATGTAGCTCTCAATTCCAGTACATTGAACATCATCCAGCCAGGTTGGTTCACTTCCCTGACCAAAGAGAGCATTACGAAGAGCGCTGACGGCTTTACCACATCCAAGCTGCCTACACACCACCTCTGCATCCTTTAAGTCAAAGTAATGATCACACACTGTTCCCCACTGGGTTTTGTGCAGGATCTCCACTCGACCACAACAGTTACTTGAACCATTCACCAGCCTGATCTGATTACGGACTGATTAATTATATAAAAAAACTAAGTTTTATTAAGGACTGTTTTTTCTGTTCATTAGTTGTACTCATAATTATAAACACGTAATAATATTAGACACAAAAGCAGCTGAGTTTGCAAAAATCCAACTATAAACAAGCCTTGCATTCTTGTTGAATGTCAAATTGAAGATTTTATAAAAAAAAGGTGTTTTCCATCTGAACTACAGAGTCTCAGCTGAAAAGTTTAGCTTGTTGATAAGCCCAAGCCATTCACCACTTGCTGGGAAGAATGACAATTCAACTTTACTCCATGTAAATAATTTTGTGTCATAACAGAGGAAGGTTAAAGGAGCAGCTTATCAAAAAAAAAAATTATAATAAAATGTAGATGTCTATAGACCTTAATCTTCCAGGGGTTCTTAAATGATCAAATGTAAGTGTAAATGTAGGTAAGATTTCTACAACTGTATTGCTGAATTTTCAAATCTAAAAAATTTGCTGATTAAAATTCTATTATAGTTTTATGGTTATGTTCCTGTACTTATTATTTCTATAATACCAAATTACACAGGAAATCATATGGTACAACTTTCATATTTCCATCATATAATCATATGCAAATTTTTAAAAGGAAAGGAGTTTATGATCACCCTGTTGATTATCTTCTTATAAAATGAAACATTTTTTTCTTTTAATAAAAGTAACACTAAATTACTGATCAGTAGTAGAAGCTTAGGCTGAAATAGTCAACTTTTACTGACTTAACAGTGTTTGTTTTTGGCTGTTATTGAAGCCACTTGCAATAACACTATATTTAAATTATTTAAATATATGTGCTAATTCTTGATTAGAATAACAATTAATTAGTGATCATTTAATGAGGAATAATAATTACTGATTAATACTGGTATACTGGTAAACGCTAAGGAAGATGGCGGCGCGGCAGTAGCTCGCAGCGGCCGGTCCGGACCCAAAATGGTGCTAACTTTATTTTGTAGCCCGCCTTACACAACACATGGACATCGGAGCAACCGGTGTGCCTGTGTACAACCGCAAAACACTGAAAGAACTCAGAAACAACCCAAACAACACCATGAATGATGACCTGCGGCAGAAACTACGCGACCTCGGCGTGCTCCGAGAACCAGGCCTCCAGACCTCGGCATCGCCTGCGGAGGACGGACGGAGGAGGGGGAATCGGAAGCGCTGCGCGAGGAAGCAGAAACGCGGAAAGCGAGCGGGTGCTAATGCTAGGCTAAAAGCTAACCCTAGCCGGCCCGCTCTACCATCACTACTGCTGGCAAATGTCTGCTCCCTGGACAATAAATAAGACTACATCAGACTCCAACAAGCTACTCTGCGTGAGTACAGACACTGTTGCGTTTTTGTGTTTACGGAGACGTGGCTGAGCGGCAGAGTTCCGGACGCCGCCATCCAGCTGGACGGGCTAGCCGCGTTTCGTGCCAACAGAAATGCAGCTCTGTGCGGTAAGACTCGCGGCGGCGGTCTGTGTGTTTACATCAACACGGAATGGTGTAAGAACTCTGTGCTTGTTTCTACCTACTGCTCATCGCTGCTGGAGTTTATTGTTGTGAGATGTAGACCTTTTTATTTACCACGGGAATTCACCACCGCTATTGTGCTCGGAGTGTACATACCATCTAGCGCTAATGCTAAGGAAGCGCTCAGCGTGCTCTACGGGACCATTAGCGGACTTCAAAACTCACACCCTGACGGATTGTTTATTGTCGCCGGAGATTTTAATCACGCAAATCTCAGGACTGTGCTTCCCAAATTCTATCAGAATGTGGACTTTGCAACCAGAGGAGAAAACACGCTGGATGTTGTTTACACAAACATCCGGGGCGCATACCGGGCGAAGCCCCGCCCCCACCTCGGTTACTCAGACCACATCTCTGTTATGCTGATCCCAGCATACAGACCACTCAGCAGGCGTTCAAGACCAGCTCAAAAACAAGTGAGAACCTGGCCAGCAGGATCCATGTCTGCTCTCCAGGACTGTTTTGAATGCACTGACTGGGTCATGTTCAGGGAAGCTGCAACCAATGGCGATTTCATCAACTTGGAGGAGTACACGTCAACAGTGACCAGCTACATCGGCAAGTGCATTGATGACGTGACTATTTCCAAGACCATCACTACACGCTCCAACCAGAAGCCGTGGATGACCGTCGAGGTGCGTGCGCTGCTAAAAACAAGAGACTCTGCCTTCAGAGCAGGGGACAAGACGGCCTTAAAAACAGCAAGGGCCAAACTGTCCCGTGCCATCAGAGAGGCGAAGCGCGCACACGCCAAGAGAATCCATGGCCACTTCCAGTACAGCGGAGACACCCGGCGCATGTGGCAGGGCATCCAGGCGATCACGAATTACAAGACCACATCACCTGCTTGTGACCGTGACCCCTCCCTCCCGGATGCGCTGAATGACTTCTACGCCCGGTTCGAGGTGCAGAACAATGTGGTGGCGAGGAAGACCATCCCTCCTCCCAGTGACCAGGTGCTCTGTCTAACCACAGCTGAAGTGAGGAAAACTCTTTGCAGAGTTAACCCACGGAAGTCTGCTGGACCAGACAACATTCCTGGCAGAGTGCTCAGGGAATGTGCAGAACAACTAGCAGATGTATTCACTGACATCTTTAACATCTCCCTGAGCAGCGCCACTGTTCCCACATGCCTCAAGACGACGACCATCATTCCTGTGCCGAAGAAGTCTTCTGTCTCCTGCCTCAATGACTATCGTCCCGTTGCACTCACACCCATCATGATGAAGTGCTTCGAGAGGCTCGTCACGAGGCACATAAAGACCCAGCTCCCACCCGCACTGGACCCCATGCAGTTTGCGTATCGTCCAAACCGCTCCACGGACGATGCCATCTCCACAACCCTCCATCTGGCCCTCACCCACCTGGATAACAAGGACTTATATGTTCCAATGCTGTTTATTGACTTCAGCTCAGCATTCAACACAATCATTCCTCAGCACCTGATGGAGAAGTTGAGCCTACTGGGCCTGAACACCTCCCTCTGCAACTGAATCCTGGACTTCCTGACTGGGAGACCCCAGTCAGTCCGGATCGGGAACAGCATCTCCAGCACCACCACACTGAGCACTGGGGCCCCTCAGGGCTGTGTGCTCAGCCCACTGCTGTTCACTCTGCTGACTCACGACTGTGTAGCAATGCACAGCTCGAACCACATCGACAAGTTTGCCGATGACACGACCGTGGTGGGTCTAATCAGCAAGAACGACGAGTCAGCATATAGAGAGGAGGTGCAACGGTTAACTGCCTGGTGTGGAGCTAACAACCTGTCTCTGAACATGGACAAAACGAAAGAGATGGTTGTTGACTTCAGGAGAAGACAGAGCGACCAATCTCCACTGATTATTGATGGATACTCAGTGGAGATCGTCAAGAGCACCAAATTCCTTGGTGTTCATTTGGCGGACAACCTCACCTGGTCACTTAACACCAGCTCCATTACGAAGAAAGCCCAGCAGCGTCTCTACTTTCTGAGAAGGCTAAGGAAAGCTTATCTCCCTCCCCCCATCCTGTCCATGTTCTACAGAGGGCCCATTGAGAGCATCCTGAGCAGCTGCATCACTGCCTGGTTTGGAAATTGCACCGTCTCGGACCGAAAGGCCCTACAGAGGATAGTGAGGACAGCTGAGAAGATCATCAGAGTCTTTTTCCCCTCTATCATGGACATTTACACCACACGCTGCATCCGCAAAGCACACAGCATTGTGGACGACCACACACACCCGTCACACACACTCTTTACGCTCCTGCTATCAGGAAAACGGTTCCGAAGCATTCAGGCCGCCACATCAAGACTGTGCAACAGTTTCTTTCCCCAAGCCATCAGGCTTCTGAATACACAGAAATGAAACGGAACACACACACACACACTCACTCAATGTGTGTACCGAACTGTACAACCTGGACTAAACACTTAACACACACTCATCTCAATCCATTCCACAGCCATTTATTTATTTATTATTTATTATACTCGACCGTACTACACTCCTTAACTGCTGTTTTTTGCACATTTATCACTATTATACTGTTTACATGCTGTCTTTTCACCTCTTGACTGCTGCTGTTCTTTTGCACTACATTGTTCTGTTTGTTCTGTTTATATTTACTCCCAGTTATAGTTTTTACATTTTATATTTCACCTCGCACAGTACTGTATAATTTGAGTTTACAGTAGGTGTTGTCTTGTGTAGTCTTGTGTTTTCTGTCTGCACTGTCTGCCTGTACTGTTTTTTTCTGCACTGTTTGCACTAGGTTGCACTCAATGCACTTTATGTAGCTTGTGTTGTGTTGTAGCTTTATGTTGTCTAGTGTAGCACCATATTTAAATTATTTAAATATATGTGCTAATTCTTGATTAGAATAACAATTAATTAGTGATCATTTAATGAGGAATAATAATTACTGATTAATACTGGTATACTGGTAAACGCTAAGGAAGATGGCGGCGCGGCAGTAGCTCGCAGCGGCCGGTCCGGACCCAAAATGGTGCTAACTTTATTTTGTAGCCCGCCTTACACAACACATGGACATCGGAGCAACCGGTGTGCCTGTGTACAACCGCAAAACACTGAAAGAACTCAGAAACAACCCAAACAACACCATGAATGATGACCTGCGGCAGAAACTACGCGACCTCGGCATGCTCCGAGAACCAGGCCTCCAGACCTCGGCATCGCCTGCGGAGGACGGACGGAGGAGGGGGAATCGGAAGCGCTGCGCGAGGAAGCAGAAACGCGGAAAGCGAGCGGGTGCTAATGCTAGGCTAAAAGCTAACCCTAGCCGGCCCGCTCTACCATCACTACTGCTGGCAAATGTCTGCTCCCTGGACAATAAATAAGACTACATCAGACTCCAACAAGCTACTCTGCGTGAGTACAGACACTGTTGCGTTTTTGTGTTTACGGAGACGTGGCTGAGCGGCAGAGTTCCGGACGCCGCCATCCAGCTGGACGGGCTAGCCGCGTTTCGTGCCAACAGAAATGCAGCTCTGTGCGGTAAGACTCGCGGCGGCGGTCTGTGTGTTTACATCAACACGGAATGGTGTAAGAACTCTGTGCTTGTTTCTACCTACTGCTCATCGCTGCTGGAGTTTATTGTTGTGAGATGTAGACCTTTTTATTTACCACGGGAATTCACCACCGCTATTGTGCTCGGAGTGTACATACCATCTAGCGCTAATGCTAAGGAAGCGCTCAGCGTGCTCTACGGGACCATTAGCGGACTTCAAAACTCACCCTGACGGATTGTTTATTGTCGCCGGAGATTTTAATCACGCAAATCTCAGGACTGTGCTTCCCAAATTCTATCAGAATGTGGACTTTGCAACCAGAGGAGAAAACACGCTGGATGTTGTTTACACAAACATCCGGGGCGCATACCGGGCGAAGCCCCGCCCCCACCTCGGTTACTCAGACCACATCTCTGTTATGCTGATCCCAGCATACAGACCACTCAGCAGGCGTTCAAGACCAGCTCAAAAACAAGTGAGAACCTGGCCAGCAGGATCCATGTCTGCTCTCCAGGACTGTTTTGAATGCACTGACTGGGTCATGTTCAGGGAAGCTGCAACCAATGGCGATTTCATCAACTTGGAGGAGTACACGTCAACAGTGACCAGCTACATCGGCAAGTGCATTGATGACGTGACTATTTCCAAGACCATCACTACACGCTCCAACCAGAAGCCGTGGATGACCGTCGAGGTGCGTGCGCTGCTAAAAACAAGAGACTCTGCCTTCAGAGCAGGGGACAAGACGGCCTTAAAAACAGCAAGGGCCAAACTGTCCCGTGCCATCAGAGAGGCGAAGCGCGCACACGCCAAGAGAATCCATGGCCACTTCCAGTACAGCGGAGACACCCGGCGCATGTGGCAGGGCATCCAGGCGATCACGAATTACAAGACCACATCACCTGCTTGTGACCGTGACCCCTCCCTCCCGGATGCGCTGAATGACTTCTACGCCCGGTTCGAGGTGCAGAACAATGTGGTGGCGAGGAAGACCATCCCTCCTCCCAGTGACCAGGTGCTCTGTCTAACCACAGCTGAAGTGAGGAAAACTCTTTGCAGAGTTAACCCACGGAAGTCTGCTGGACCAGACAACATTCCTGGCAGAGTGCTCAGGGAATGTGCAGAACAACTAGCAGATGTATTCACTGACATCTTTAACATCTCCCTGAGCAGCGCCACTGTTCCCACATGCCTCAAGACGACGACCATCATTCCTGTGCCGAAGAAGTCTTCTGTCTCCTGCCTCAATGACTATCGTCCCGTTGCACTCACACCCATCATGATGAAGTGCTTCGAGAGGCTCGTCACGAGGCACATAAAGACCCAGCTCCCACCCGCACTGGACCCCATGCAGTTTGCGTATCGTCCAAACCGCTCCACGGACGATGCCATCTCCACAACCCTCCATCTGGCCCTCACCCACCTGGATAACAAGGACTTATATGTTCCAATGCTGTTTATTGACTTCAGCTCAGCATTCAACACAATCATTCCTCAGCACCTGATGGAGAAGTTGAGCCTACTGGGCCTGAACACCTCCCTCTGCAACTGAATCCTGGACTTCCTGACTGGGAGACCCCAGTCAGTCCGGATCGGGAACAGCATCTCCAGCACCACCACACTGAGCACTGGGGCCCCTCAGGGCTGTGTGCTCAGCCCACTGCTGTTCACTCTGCTGACTCACGACTGTGTAGCAATGCACAGCTCGAACCACATCGTCAAGTTTGCCGATGACACGACCGTGGTGGGTCTAATCAGCAAGAACGACGAGTCAGCATATAGAGAGGAGGTGCAACGGTTAACTGCCTGGTGTGGAGCTAACAACCTGTCTCTGAACATGGACAAAACGAAAGAGATGGTTGTTGACTTCAGGAGAAGACAGAGCGACCAATCTCCACTGATTATTGATGGATACTCAGTGGAGATCGTCAAGAGCACCAAATTCCTTGGTGTTCATTTGGCGGACAACCTCACCTGGTCACTTAACACCAGCTCCATTACGAAGAAAGCCCAGCAGCGTCTCTACTTTCTGAGAAGGCTAAGGAAAGCTTATCTCCCTCCCCCCATCCTGTCCATGTTCTACAGAGGGCCCATTGAGAGCATCCTGAGCAGCTGCATCACTGCCTGGTTTGGAAATTGCACCGTCTCGGACCGAAAGGCCCTACAGAGGATAGTGAGGACAGCTGAGAAGATCATCAGAGTCTTTTTCCCCTCTATCATGGACATTTACACCACACGCTGCATCCGCAAAGCACACAGCATTGTGGACGACCACACACACCCGTCACACACACTCTTTACGCTCCTGCTATCAGGAAAACGGTTCCGAAGCATTCAGGCCGCCACATCAAGACTGTGCAACAGTTTCTTTCCCCAAGCCATCAGGCTTCTGAATACACAGAAATGAAACGGAACACACACACACACACTCACTCAATGTGTGTACCGAACTGTACAACCTGGACTAAACACTTAACACACACTCATCTCAATCCATTCCACAGCCATTTATTTATTTATTATTTATTATACTCGACCGTACTACACTCCTTAACTGCTGTTTTTTGCACATTTATCACTATTATACTGTTTACATGCTGTCTTTTCACCTCTTGACTGCTGCTGTTCTTTTGCACTACATTGTTCTGTTTGTTCTGTTTATATTTACTCCCAGTTATAGTTTTTACATTTTATATTTCACCTCGCACAGTACTGTATAATTTGAGTTTACAGTAGGTGTTGTCTTGTGTAGTCTTGTGTTTTCTGTCTGCACTGTCTGCCTGTACTGTTTTTTTCTGCACTGTTTGCACTAGGTTGCACTCAATGCACTTTATGTAGCTTGTGTTGTGTTGTAGCTTTATGTTGTCTAGTGTAGCACCAGGGTTCCGGAGAAACGTTGTCTCGTTTTTACTGTGTACTGTGTACCACTGTGTATACTAGAAATGACAATAAAAGCCTCTTGACTTGACTTGACAAACACCAGGAGTGGCTCTCGTTCCTGATCATCCCCTCGTCCCATGCTCATGTCATGCTTGGTTTTCCCGGCTCTGGAAACATAACCCTCATCTAGATTTTAACAGTGTATGAGTCTTAGAATAGGGGGTGCCCTGCCAGACCCACTGCATTTCCTTAACCAGCCCTGCACTTGTCCCGCCACGTCAGGAGCTTCGACCTGATTTTAGCTCTATCCTGGCAGGCTACCATGACCTGTGGGCCGTTTATAGCAAGGACAAAGCACCCGCCCTGCCACCACACCGGATATACGACTGTGCCATCGACCTGCTGCCTGGAACCTCTCCTCCCCAGGGATGTTTGTACCATCTGTCTGGACTTGAGCAGGAGGCAATGCACCAGTATATTCAACAGTCTCTCTCTGCTGGGATTATTCACCCTTCCTCCTCCCCTGCTGCGGCTGGGTTCTTCTTCGTGGAGAAGAAAGACAAGATCCTTCACCTATGTATAGACTATCGGGGGCTTAACACCATTACTGTCAAGAATCGCTATCCCCTGCCGTTTCATCTTTTCCCATGTCCTGTGCCCCGCTACCGGGTAGGCCATTCCATTTTGATCACCCTGAGCAACCCAGAGGGTTCGTGGCGTGCACTTCCAGTTTTGCAACGTGCACTTCTGGGTTGTTGGCCATTTTTTCACACCCTGTTGATTATCTTCTTATAAAATGAAATGTTTTATTCTTTTAATAAAAGTAAAAGAAGCTGAATAAGCTGAATAATTCACCCATCACTGACTCAACAAACAGTGGTTAGGCTTTTACAGAGGTTTTCCAAAATGGGTTCCATTTAGAACAGACCGCCTCTAGGTTACGTATGTAACCCTAGTTTCCTGAAGGAATGAGATGCTGCATCGAATCGCATTGTCCACGCTCTGAAATAAATTTTGTAATCAGTCAAAATTGGACGCAGGCCATCACCAGTGGATGATGTCATGACCAGGAAGTATAAAATGCACATGGAGTGGCAGGGTGGCAATCACGCCAGACTGACCTGTCCCTGACTAGTGTGTATAAGCACAGCTAGGTCAAAAGACAGAGGGGCCAGGAGTGGCACTGAGGTCCAGACTGTAGAAACGGACAAAGGTCAGCAGGGTACCAGAGGACTCATAAGAGGATGCAATAACATCAATGACCCATCTGCTCAAGGTCTGCTTATTGCAGGAAGGCCTCCCCTCGGACGGCTGTCACAGACAAGCAGATGGTCAGACATCACTGGGGCAAGTTCCAGGTATGGCCAGTACCTTTTTGTAACCTAGAACGGGTTACTTCCCCAAGGTGCCCTCGTTCGTTCCATGACCAAGGGCACTTTGGGGAAGTAACCCGTTCTAGGGTTCAAAAGGTACTGGCCCTACCTGGAATAAACTCCAGAAAGGAAGGTTACAAAAGGGCCTGCAGATCTCCTTGAGAGCAACTTCCCCTGGGACCACAGGAGGATCTGTTGCACTAGCCTGTAGAGGGGGTGTGAGAGCAGACCTCCATGATGGTTGATGTATGAGACCACTGAGGTGTTGTCGGAATGTGGTGATATCTGAGGTCTGGGAAAAAACTGTTTCATTGCTAGAAGCATGGCCAGCATCTCTACGCAATAGATGTGCCACAGTAGATGGGGGGCCCTTCTAATAGACCTTGGGTGGAAGCGGCCCACCCTGTGAGGGATGCATCCATCATTAGCATTACATGACGACTGGGGACTCCCCCCACAGGGCCCTGGGATAGGAACCCGGGATCTCTCCAAACATCTAAGGAACATAGGCATCACCGCATGACCCTGATTGTACGGAGGGGGTTGCCCTTCCGTGAGAGCCCATAGGTCCTGACCCACCACTGAAGGTGTCTCAAGTACAGAGGGCAAAGTGAAATGACACTGGACACAGCTGCCATGAGCACTAGCAGTTTCTGCAACTGCTTGACAGTGAGGCTGTCCTTCTCCTACCTTCCTGATGGCCATAAGGATGGACACAATGCAGGCAGGGAAAAGCTGCAAGTGCGTAGTTCTCTGTAATGGAGAAGCACACTCTTCCCGGCTTTCAGCCGAAACCCCAAAGCCTTTATGTAAACGAGAACGACATCTCAATGCCAGACCGTTAACTGCTCTGATTAAACTAATATCAACCAGTTGTTGATATAGTTGAGGATGCTGAAGCCCTGAAGTCTCAGGGAGACCAGGGCCGCATTGACACACTTTGTGAAGATGCGGGGTGAGAGGGTAAGGCCAAATGGAAGAACCTGATACTGGTAAGCTTCATTCTGTGAGAAGGACGGATAGATAGATGAAAGTATGCACCCTCTAGATCTACTGTGACAAACTAGTTCTCGTATCTGATTTGAGACATTACCTGCTTGAGGGTCAGCAAGAGTCTCAAGAGTGAGCCAGCTGATGGAGATCCAGAATAAAACACAACCCACTGTCCATTTTAGGAACTATCAAGTACCGGCTGTAGAACCTGGACCTGGACTAGAACCTTCCACGACCAGAGCCTGCTCGGGTTCTCACTAGAGTGGAAACAACCCCATGGACAAGACCCAAAAAGAACCGAATAGCCTCGTTCCACAGTGCACAGGACCCCCTGAGACAACATACGTTAGTCATTAATTTTGTATTTTGTTATGTAAAATATTATTAAATATTATGGGATATATTATTTAACCCAGCCATTAGGGTTGCACAAGCCAGCGCACTTTCAGTGGCAGTCCCAAGCCCAGATAAATGTGGAGGGTTGCGTTAGGAAGGTCAGCGTAAAACATGTGCCAAATCAAATGGGCGGATCACGAAAGAGAAATTTATACCGGATCAGTCGAGGCCTGGGTTACCAATGACCGCAGCAGGGATCATTAGCCAACAGGGTACAGATGGAAATTGGGCTACTGTTGGCCAAGAAGGAGAGAAGGAAGACGTCTACAGAGTTGGTACTAAGGCTGGGAAAGGGAAAGAGGTAGCTGATATGATGGAGAGGAGAAAGGTAGATATGTTGTGTGTTCAGGAGACCAAGTTGCGGCCAGGAACATTGGAGGTGGGTTTAAACTGTTCTCTCATGGTATGGATGGAAAGAGAAATGGTGTAGGGAAGATCCTGAAGACAGACAGGGGTCTTCATGGACTATGATGTTTCACGGATGATAATGTTTTTTTGTGGTGAAAGTAGGGAGCAGGTGAAGAAGAGGCTGGAGAGGTGGAGGTACACACGGGACAAAAGGGGAATGAAAGTCAGTAGGATTAAGACAGAGTACATGTCTTTGAATGAAAGGGAGGGCAGTGAAGTGGTGTGGTTGCTAGAAGAAGAGACGGTAAAGGTGGAGGAGTTCAGGTACCTGGGGTCAACAGCGCAAAGTAATGGATAGTGTGTTAGTAAAGCTAAGAAAAGAGTGCAGGCAGGTTGGAGTCACTGGAGAAGAGTGATAGCAGGAGTGATTTCGTTATAGAAGGGTATCTGCAAAAGTGAATGTTAAAGTGTATAGGACTGTGGTGAGACCTGCGATGTTGTATGGTTTAGAGACAGTGGCATTGAGTAAAAGACAGGAGGCAGAGCTGGAGGTAGCAGAGCTGAAAATGTTGAGGTTTTTGTTGGGAGTGATGATGATGGACAGGATTAGAAATTAGGTTATTCAGTTTAGGGACATTGCATGTAGGAGGCTTTGTATACAAGGTGATTGAGGCGAAATTGAGATAGTTT
The DNA here is from genome assembly GCF_946808225.1 of Silurus aristotelis. Taxonomy (NCBI): domain Eukaryota; kingdom Metazoa; phylum Chordata; class Actinopteri; order Siluriformes; family Siluridae; genus Silurus; species Silurus aristotelis. Next base: position 2,141,730 of record NC_139590.1, read on the forward strand.
GGACATGTGTAGAGGAGGGACATGGTGTATATCGGTAGGAGAATGCTAAGGATGGAGCCACCAGGAAGGAGGAAAAGAGGAAGGCCAAGGAGGAGGTTTATGAATGTGGTGAGGAAAGACATGCAGGTAGTTGGGTTAAAAGAGGACAGGGTGGTATGGAGATGGATGATTTGCTGTGGTGACCCCTAATGGGCAAAGCCAGAAGAAGAAAAAAAAGTAGAAGAAGATTTTATACTCTGCTTGATGATTAATAATTAAAGAAAATAGGAAATCATGACCCCCTACAGTACATCGTATAGTGTGTTGTTAATGCAGGAAATAATCTGCTTCCTGAAAAGAAGTTATATATTCCATGAATAGCTATATTTACACTAACAAGACACATTTTGCTGCCAGCACTTCCAATGTTCTTTGTGGTTATTTTTCACACTTAGCTGACAAGCTGCAACCTGATTGGTCGAGTGGTCTGAAATTATTTGAGAGCATTTTGTGCATTTCTGACAGTTTGTGAGCATTTATGAAATGCTGAACTATTTCAACAATGCTTTGTAAAAGAACCCCCTTCCAAAAAATGTGAAAGCAGCTTCAAATTCCACACAATAAATTTACTATAAAAAACTGAAACCCTTCAAATGTGACACATGTAATTAAACAAATGTGTCTAGTTTAGAATTGCCTTTTATTATTCTCTGTTTGCTTAATTTATATTTAAAGAAAATATATAATCATGACCCCCTACAGTACATCGTATAGTGTGCTGTTAATGCAGGAAATAATCTGTTTCCTGTAAGAAAGTTCATTTGCTCTCACTTTTGTTCTTAGTGTTCATGATCTCTAAACCAGGTCACGCCGTCTTCTAAGAACAATTAAGTATATATTTATTTTATAAATTAGGAGGTTTACACCTCTCCTTGAACTGCCACCTTAACGTGGTGGAGGGGTTTGAGTACTCGAATGACCCTAGGAGCTATGTTGCCATATGCCCCTGGCAGGGTCTCCCAAGGCAAACAGGTCCTGGGCGACGGGTCAGACTAAGAGCGGTTCAAAACCCCTTATGAGAGATACTACATCAGGGACCGTGATGTCGCCCGGTATGGTGCAGCCAGGGCCCCACCCTGGAGCCAGGCCCGGGGTTGGGGCTCGTATGCGAGCACCTGGTGGCCGGGCCTTCCCCCACAGGGTCCGGCCGGGCTCAGCCCGAAGAAACGACGTGGGGCCGCCTTCCAGTGGGCTCACCACCTGCAGGAGGGACCGTAAGGGGCCGGTGCTAAGAGGATCGGGCAGCAGTCGAAGGCAGAGGCCTCGACAACCCGATCCCTGGACACGGAAGCTAGCTCTAGGGATGTGGAATGTCACCTCGCTGGCGGGGAAGGAGCCTGAGATTGTGCGTGAGGTTGAGAGGTTCCGACTAGAGATAGTCGGGATCACCTCTACGCACGGCCTGGGCTCTGGAACCACACTCCTCGAGAGAGGATGGACTCTTTACAACTCTGGAGCTGCCCATGGTGAAAGGCGTCGGGCTGGTGTGGGTTTGCTTATAGCCCCCCAGCTCAGCCGCCATGTGTTGGAGTTTACCCCAGTGAACGAGAGGGTCGTTTCCCTGCGCCTACGGGTCGGGGATAGGTCTCTCACTGTCATGTGTGCCTACGGGCCAAACGGCAGTATAGAGTACCCGGCCTTCTTGGGGTCTCTGGGAGGGGTGCTGGACAGTGCTCCGACTGGGGACTCCGTCGTTCTACTAGGAGACTTCAATGCACACGTGGGCAGCGACAGTGACACCTGGAGGGGCGTGATTGGGAGGAACGGCCCCCCTGATCTGAACCCAAACGGTGTTCAGTTATTGGACTTCTGTGCTAGTTACAGTTTGTCCATAACGAACACCATGTTCAAGCATAAGGGTGTCCATCAGTACACGTGGCACCAGGACACCCTAGGCCGTAGGTCGATGATCGACTTTGTGGTCGTTTCATCTGACCTGCGGCCGTATGTCTTGGACACTCGGGTAAAGAGAGGGGCGGAGCTGTCAACTGATCACCACCTGGTGGTGAGTTGGATCCGATGGCGGGGGAGGAAGCTGGACAGACTCGGCAGACCCAAGCGTACTGTGAGGGTCTGCTGGGAACGTTTGGCCGAGCCTCCTGTCAGAGAGATCTTCAACTCCCACCTCCGGCGGAGCTTTGACCAGATCCCGAGGGAGGCCGGAGATATTGAGTCCGAGTGGACCATGTTCTCCACCTCCATTGTCGAAGCGGCCGCTCGGAGCTGTGGCAGTAAGGTCTCCGGTGCCTGTCGAGGCGGCAATCCCCGAACCCGGTGGTGGAAACCGGAAGTAAGGGATGCCGTCAAGCTGAAGAAGGAGTCCTACCTGGCCTGGTTGGCTTGTGGGACTCCTGAGGCAGCTGACGGGTACCGGCAGGCCAAGCGAACTGCAGCCCGGGTGGTTATCGAGGCAAAAACTCGGGCCTGGGAGGAGTTCGGTGAGGCCATGGAGAAGGACTATCGGCTGGCCTCGAAGAGATTCTGGCAAACCGTCCGGCGCCTCAGGAGGGGAAAGCAGTGCCCCACCAATGCTATTTACAGTAGAGGTGGGAAGCTGTTGACCTCAACTGGGGATGTCGTTGGACGGTGGAAGGAATACTTCGAGGATCTCCTCAATCCCGCCGTCACGTCTTCCATTGAGGAAGCAGAGGCTGAGGGCTCAGAGGCGGACTCGTCCATCACCCAAGCTGAAGTCACCGAGGTAGTAAAGAAACTCCTTGGTGGCAGGGCACCGGGGGTGGATGAGATCCGCCCTGAGTACCTCAAGTCTCTGGATGTTGTGGGGCTGTCTTGGCTGACACGCCTCTGCAGCATCGCGTGGCGGTCAGGGACAGTGCCTCTGGAATGGCAGACCGGGGTGGTGGTCCCTCTTTTTAAGAAGGGGGACCGGAGGGTGTGTTCCAACTATAGGGGGATCACACTTCTCAGCCTACCTGGGAAAGTCTATGCCAGGGAACTGGAGAGGAGAATACGGCCGATAGTAGAACCTCGGATTCAGGAGGAACAATGTGGTTTTCGTCCAGGCCGTGGAACACTGGACCAGCTCTATACCCTCTACAGGGTGCTGGAGGGTTCATGGGAGTTTGCCCAACCAGTCCACATGTGCTTTGTGGATTTGGAAAAGGTATTCGACTGTGTCCCTCGCGGCGGCCTGTGGAGGGTGCTCCGGGAGTATGGGGTCGGGGGCCCTTTACTAAGGGCTGTCCGGTCCCTGTATGACCGAAGCAGGAGCTTGGTTCGCATTGCCGGCAGTAAGTCAGACTTGTTCCCGGTGCACGTTGGACTCCGGCAGGGCTGCCCTTTGTCACCGGTTCTATTCATAATTTTTATGGACAGAATTTCTAGGCGCAGCCAGGGGTCGGAGGGTGTCCGGTTTGGTGACGACACGATTTCATCTTTGCTCTTTGCAGATGATGTTGTCGTGTTGGCTTCATCAGACCAGGACCTTCAGCATGCACTGGGACGGTTTGCAGCCGAGTGTGAAGCGGCTGGGATGAGAATCAGCACCTCCAAATCCGAGGCCATGGTCCTCAGTCGGAAAAGGGTGGCTTGTCCACTTCAGGTTGGTGGGGAGTTCCTGCCGCAAGTGGAGGAGTTTAAGTATCTTGGGGTTTTGTTCACGAGTGAGGGAAGGGTGGAACGGGAGATTGACAGACGGATGGGTGCAGCTTCTGCAGTAATGCGGTCGATGTACCGGTCTGTCGTGGTGAAGAAGGAGCTGAGCCGCAAGGCGAAACTTTCGATTTACCGGTCAATCTACGTTCCTACTCTCACCTATGGTCATGAGCTCTGGGTCATGACCGAAAGGACAAGATCCCGGATACAGGCGGCCGAAATGTGCTTCCTCCGCAGGGTGGCTGGGCGATCCCTTAGAGATAGGGTGAGAAGCTCAGTCACTCGGGAGGAGCTCAGAGTAGATCCGCTGCTCCTCCACATCGAGAGGGGTCAGCTGGGGTGGCTCGGGCATCTGTTCCGGATGCCTCCTGGACGCCTTCCTGGGAAGGTTTTCCGGGCGCGTCCCACTGGGAGGAGACCCCGGGGAAGACCTAGGACACGCTGGAGAGACTATGTCTCCCGGCTGGCCTGGGAACGCCTTGGTGTCCCTCCGGAAGAGCTGGAAGAAGTGTCTAGGGAGAGGGAAGTCTGGGCATCTTTGCTTAGACTGCTGCCCCCGCGACCCGGCATCAAATAAGCGGGAGAAGATGGATGGATGGATGGTTGGATGGATGGATGTTTATAAAATTGTAAACAATAAAAAAATATATAGACAATAATGTATCTACATAAAGCAAGACATTATAGCTACAAAAAAGACCTAAATATTAATAATCATCTTGCAAAGATTCTTTGTGATATGAACTGTTAAAAAAAACCCTGTCTCATGTCTAATTCGCAATAATAAAACATGGAAACTGTGAAATTATATAGAATTTTTAATTTTTTTTTACCAAGGAATAAAGTGAGATGAAGTCTCAGCATGCTGGTTCTTCAGGTGAAGTTCAGTTTGATGCTAATTTCTGCGCTCACTGTCGATCTTTTATTTATGGTGAAGCTTCATGAATCTGAAGAGGCAGAGTTTCTTTTTTTGCGCAGTTTCTGCTTATGAGATATAAAAAAAAAAAATAATCAGCCAAAAGCACCACTAGTTAAAGAAATCTTTTCAAGACAATTGAGTATCTGTAGTGTGAAAAAAAAAAAAATCCACTTCCTCTTTGTAATTTTTATGGAAAATATAAAAATATGAATTCAATTCCTACACTTCAGTTAATTAATCCAGCATTTTATTTACAACAACTCAAAGCTTATAAAATCTGTTTTTTTTAACTTTCTTTACTCATGATTTCACATTTTTTTTCCCACCTTCCTTTTTTCTTTTCTGCTGATGTAAAAAAAAGCTGCTAACCTAGCATACTGTAAAGCACAACAATCCAGTTAAGTCATCGTTGTGTGTAATTTTGTGTCATTTTACAGCACATACAGCAGATTCAGAGCATATACACCCACCAGGCAAAATGTTATGACCTTATACCATTATAAGCGGTGAAGTGAATAAAACTGATGATCTCTTCATCATGGCACCTGTTAGTGGGTGGATATATTTATTAGTTAGCAAGTGAACATTTTGTCCAAAGGGTCGATGTGTTAGAAGCAGGATAGATGGGCAAGCACAAGGATTTACTCTTTTATATATCAAAGTGCTCCAAGGAAGGAACAGTGGTGAACCGGCGACAGGGTGACAGGGCGAGGCTCATTGATGCACGTGGGGAGTGAAGGCTGGTTTGACAAACGAGTTCCTGTAGATCACATTGCTGAAGAAGGTCATTCTTTAATGCTCGATGGGTCACGACTGTTTTAGCGGCACAAAAGGGACCAACACAATATTAGGGAGGTGGTCATAATGCTGCATTATGCCTGATCGGTGTATATTACAGTGCTTCACATATTTATGTTATATCGATTACATGTGCAAGATATTTCCGCAAGAATAAAATAATCTGTCAACAAAATTCATACTATTCATTGTTAAACCTCTATTCCAGATATAGACAAGATTTAGAATTAAATTTAACTCATGGCATACTAAGATGCAATACTTAAGCATCGTATCATCATTTTTTTGTCCCTTTTACCTGATCTCATCAACTGAAAGACTGAATATATAATCGCTAATGAAGCACAATATCTATAGTATTGAATATAAAAATTATCTACACTTTCTAGCAGCATTTAAAGGAAAATTGAATCCCCTTGATTAATTACTTTCTTCAACTGTTTGTTCATCCTGAATCCTATGTTTTAGATACTGTCTGAGGTAATAAGGACATTAGAATTTCATGAATATCTAATATTTACACTCACAAGACACGTTTTGCTACCAGCACTTCTCTGTTCTTTGTGGTTGTTTTTCACACTTGGCTGACAAGCTGCAACCTGACTGGTCGAGTGGTCTAAAAGTATTCAAGAGCATTTTGTGCATTTCTGACAGTTTGTGAGTATTTATGAATTGCTGAACTATTTCAACAATGTTATCCAATGCTTTGTAAAAGAACAGCTTCAAATTCTACACAGTAAATTTACTATAAAAAAATTAAACCCTTCAAATGTGACACATGTAATTGAACAAATACAAAACCATAATTTTTTTAGTAAAGATCATTTTTATCGTCCAGTTCATGATTGTCAGGGATCCACCAGCCACACCTTCCCCTGAACCACCCATCCCTCCTAGCAGCTCTCTATCAACTACCAACATCTGACATTCATCAGCTCACCCACTGTATCAACTACCAACTGTATCAACTACCAACATCTGACATTCATCAGCTCACCCACTGTATAACCACACACTTCCTATCACTCCCCGTCCATTCTACCGTTTAGTCTGGTGAACATCTTTGGACCTCGTTGGCTACATGCTTTGTACTATCTTTGTGGATTACTCTGTGGATTTACCTTGTGGACTTATCTTGGATTGTGTATACCTTTGTTCTGAACCTTTTGGTGGAGCTATCTGAGTTCAGGTGAACTAAGTTGGTTGTGTTTTGCTGTCTTTCTATTTTTGTTATTATAAACATCCGCTCTGCCGAACTCCGGTTTCCATACGTTCTTCCAGCCTAACAGAGATACAAGAGAATCAATATTGCTGCATTTGTGTTCCCACAGTGGCTGGCATGGGGCTTGTGAGGGTGGCTGGGATGAGGATGTGAGGGTGGCTGGGGTGAGGATGTGAGGGTGGCTGGGGTGGGGGTGTGAGGCTGGCTGGGGTGAGGGTTGTGAGGGTGGCTGGGGTGAGGATGTAAGGGTGGCTGGGGTGGGGGTGTGAGGGTGGCTGGGGTGAGGGTTGTGAGGGTGGCTAGAGTGTGGGAGTGCAGGATGTTTGGATCAAAATAAAGGTAAATATAATAGCACCAGAGGTTAGCGTGTGGTTATTGCATTTATTGATCAAATGCAAAACTGACTTACAAACATATTGACAGAAGAGACAAGAAAACAGTGTTTGGTTGTTTATTTCCCTTTGCTTATGTTTTGTTTCTTTATTTGTTTTCTTTGTAGTTTTTTGGTGCCATGGTGCTGTGATCTTATTGGTATGGTGCTATAAAGTCGATCAATAGTTGTGATTTATGGAGAGAATTTGCAACAAAGAATTAAGACAATGAGTTCTTCAGTAATTTAGTCTTATTGTATCTGAGTAAAATAAATTGAAGGCACCCGTCAAAAAAGAAATCTCTGCCTCCTTTGTTTGACGCTGAAGTGCTGCTACAGAGACTAATGACAACACAAAGGTTTGCCACAGGGGGCAGTCTCTGACATTGTGTCTACATTTTGAGTTATTCAGAATCACTAAATTGATGCCAAGAGCCTTAATTCTAGAAGCAAGTTAATAATTCTACAATACAAAGCTACTTCTAAAATAAAAAAAGATTATATCAGTGCTATAATTTAAGATATGCTGCCACTCTCAACAAATATAAAATCTACACAAGGCAATTTGTATCATAGCTTTAAAAAGAACAATATGAGCATGAGGAGAAAGCAAAAATGAAAGTGCTTGCATTTCAAAGCAAAATTGCTTTTAATAATACTGATTACATTTCGCAGATAAAAGAACATGGATTAAATAATGTAATTCACAATCTTTGAAAGTCAAATAAAGAAAATAAAGAAAAAAAATCCTGCAAGTAAAAAATATTTCTAGATTATATTAGATTATAATTGTATTAACATGTATGTGTTCTGCATCTCATTTTAGTTTAGATAGTTTAGAGCTTTATTTATCCCCTTGGGGCTAAATATGAGATTCAAGCTATCGTGGTGCTTCACACAATCTGTAAATGACCGTTGTGTCACTTTAAATTTTTCTTGAAGATGTTAGATGTTTCAGCATGTCTCTTGAGCATGTTCGGTTATGCAGTAGGGAGAGTAACACAAAAGGTAATTAGATCAGCAGAGAGAAGAGCGAAGGTTCATGTTCCTATACAGTCCATATACATGTGTTTTCCAGTGAGCAGAGACTAAATTCTGCTTAATTTCATCTTAGTTCCCTTTTGTAAAGGTGAGCGAGGTATGTGATGTCGACATATGTTACGTGTTATAGTTTATTTCAAAGTCCTATGAGCCTGTTAGCATGTACATGTTAATCATTGAGCTCTGTTAATTAATTGTTTCATATTGTCTTCATTCACTTTATCATTTATATTTGATATGTTTCTCTGTAAATGTGAACTTTATTTATTGTATTTTTTTGTATATGAGATATTTATTTGTTATGTTGTGTCTTTGTGTAGTTTCACGGTGCTACACATACCAAAGTTTAATGGCGCTCTTCGCGAGTGAAATAAAGAAAGAAGCACCTGTCAGAACACACACACATACAACTGTTAATACCTTAAAATAGAAGGAGAGGAAAAAATACAAATTAATAAAAATCCAAATACTGCAATGGTAAATAATAATAAAATATATGTGTAAAAAATTAAGAAAATTAAACCAAATGTTTTACATGAATACATGAGTCCTGAGTAAAGAATAAACTTAGATTTACATGGATATTTAAATATCATTTACAATGATAATACCTAAATTATAGAAAGTAATGATCGAATTTAACCATAATTTGTTACTGGACTGTGGATCTGCACTCTAACCTACACAATTGGCATAAATGTCCGTATCCACATAGTCATTGCCCACATCACTTCTTTGTTCTTGGGGATCAAAATTAATGTAATCATCATCTGAGTCTTTGGAATCCTCCTCCTGCTGGAAAATGGTTTCTGCATTTTGATAAACGTCTTCATTGTCATCTGTCTCAGGCTTTCCTTGGGGACTCTCATAAGTGTTGTTGGCACCTCCAACTTGATTTACTTAAAATGTACAGAGGTTTACAGGTTAATTTTCTATATATTCAATTTCAATAAAAAATAATGTAAGAAATGATCTGTCCTAAATGCTGTTACAGTAAAATAAGCAGTGATTACATCCTACATGTTTTTTGTGCACGTTTATGTAAAATTCATAAATTCATAAAGATTTCAATCCATTTATAGTCATTTGTGCAAAGTCTGCAAAACAAGATTAAGACTATTGTATTTCTGGTATAAAAAAACATTTATATTTTTAATAGGGTGATTTTATTACTATAGTGAAACTCACACTGCATATCATTTGTCTTATTCAGCTGATCATCTCTTGTTTGTTGCCTTTTTACAAAGTAAATGATGAGTGGAACTAGGAAGAGAAGCAGTCCTGCTGTCACTCCAACACCAATGTAGGGAGCTGGAGATGCTGAGAGCAAAATCATCATCATCATCATCATTATCATCAAGATTTTCAAAAATATATAGAAAATGACAGAAACAATTACTTCTACTCTACCTTTCACAGTGATGACCAGGACCTCATTGACAGTGGAGGTAAACGTACGTGAAGACACATTAATTTCATAGGTACAGCTGTAGTTTCCATGATGGACAAAATCTGCCTCAGGAAACAGGAAGACGGCTGAGTGGTTAACAGCTGATTGAGTTTTGGTGATGTTGGATCCACTGAACTTCAAGTGGAAGAAACCTCCTGGATACTGAGGTTTAGTGGAGCAGATGATTGAGAAGCTGTAGCCCCTTTTCACATCTGGTCCATTAGACCCCCAGTGGAATGAACCACCGGCAGCACTGAAGGAGATATTGGGCTGCAGCAGGTTTACTAGGAAATAACAAACAGAAAAGCCACTTTCGTTAAATCGGAACTGATGAAGAAGCTGCTAAGGGCTGTGTAAGGCACACCCTTTATTAATCTAACAATCATACTGTATATTGTTTATATTTATTTATTTGATAAAATTAAAGGTAAGAGTCTATAGTGTCATTACTTTGTAGCCGTAAAAAGATAAAGGTGAATGTTAAGATTGTTTGACACTAGAAATTCAGAGACTTGACTGTCTGAATTTTGTATTTACATGACACAGCCTATGTGTGAGCGGAGCATGCTAAGTCAGTTCTTGAGGGAGCTGACTGTGCACATTGTGCTCGCATGTCAATGCGAACACTCCGCTCCCATTGGGCACTCGTCGAGGAGGCATGGCACCGCTCTCGCTAAGGCGGAATGGCGTGCTAGTTCCTGGGGCTCGCAAATAGACCTCGGAGAGGGTTGTGAGACAGGCTTGTCTCTTTCTCCAATTTCACTTGCCCAGTCCAGCACTAATTCACTCTTTCGCATGCTTTGGAAGCTTTCCTTTTGGTGTATTTCTTCCCAATTCGATGAGACCTTTTCAGCTTTGCCTTAGATCTTTCTGTGTGTACGGGGTTTGGGGGTGGTCAGGGGGTATGACCTGCTGCGTGAGCTAGATGTGGGGAGCATTTCAGGTGGCCAGGAGTTATAGAAGTGGATTTATCTCTTAGGACGACAAAAGAGACCTCTGTGGCCGTTGGCCGGTCTATGGCCGCCCTAGCCTCCACCAAAAGGCACCTATGGCTTACCCTATCGGATCTTTCCGATCGGGACAGGGCCGTGCTGCTGAACGCCCCTCTAGTGCCAACTGGCCTGTTCAGCAACTCCGTGAACACGGTAGTCAATAGATTCCAGGAGGCTAAGAAACAGGCGGTGGCATTTCAGAGGTTCCTCCCAGATTGCTCTCATGGGGCTGCTCAGCAGGCGCAACCCCCAAGTACAACCCAGCACCTCCCGCCATCGGGAGGTACAGAAACAGTGCGTCGCTACTCGTGCTCCTTCTGTGAGGGATCCTGTGCGATGCTCTGGCCTGAAGCCCAGTGAGATGACAGATCTGAGGACTGCATCGAGCACCCCTCAATTTTCACTCAGCATCGTAGCGGACTTGGAGAACTCGTGGCCTCCTTTGACACTCCTAGAGCTGCACCAGGGCGTAGCCTCGGCTCTTGGCATACCAGAGGTCAGTCTCGATAGACTGATACCCTTAATGTCAATGGACTAATGTCTCTTTGTGCTTTCATTAACTGCTATAGCAACAGAGTGAGTGGTTAAGTCAATTAAAAGGGTGATTTAAATAAATGTTACCTGGAGGCAAAGTACATTTTCTGCCTGTCTCCCAAATTTTTTCCCCACATTCTGCATTTGGAAGGGGGCGGGGCACGATGACTAAGTCAAGACACAATGAGCATCTTGGCACAGGGGAGTGGGCAGAGTAGACCTTCTGGAGAAGTTTTGGGGTTTTTATGCTATGCACAAATGGGACAGGTTGCCATGTCTCACCTTACTGATGGCCACCAGAACCTTTGCAGGAAGAGAGACAAGGTGAGATGTGCACCTGGGTGACTAAATAGAGAGGAGCTGTGGCACCACTGGAGGACCTGGTAAGGCAGCTGGTAGGGGATGTAAAGCCATCTCTACAGACCGCAACCATGAACCGATTAGCCAGACATGGTTTCGTATACCTTCCTTTCAGTGTCCAGGCAGAGGGAACAAACCATTACAGGGGAAGGATAGAATGTGTTCAGAAGTTGTCTCTTCCTTGTCTGGAGAGTCCAGCTGGGACAGGAAATTATGCTTCCCCTTCTTGGATCCTGAATGATAAGAAAAAGTTGAAGGGTTCAGGCACTTGGCTGTCAGTAGGTCTTCCAGGTTTTAGTGGTCCTCCAGGTAACAAAGGGTTGTTCCACCCCCTCTGGCCAATGACAGCCAATGTCAAAGTTTGACAGCCAGTAGTTTTTATTCCCTAATAATTAATTTTATTTTGTGGGATTCCCCGGAAAGGCTACGACCAAGACAAATGCAGACATGGAAGTGCGTGTTGTGAACCCGTAAGAGCAAGTCGTGTGGACTGACAATTACCTTTATCTAGTGTGTTTGTTTGTTAGTAAAGACATTCAAGTAATACTTTTAATGTCATGTAGTGCACGGGCACAAAGTCAGAAACAAATGCAAGTGCAGGGTAAGAATGTTTCTTAAATATAAGCAGTGAAATAAATTAATGTAAATGTGAAACAGACTAAGGTCAGGTGATTGGCCAAAAACAATCTGAGAGAAAAATAAGAACAAGAAAGGAGAAACAAAATTAGACCAAACACCAGGAAAATGCAAAACATTAAACAATGAACAGAAACAGTGGTGTAAACTTTACACATTACTATATAGAGATATTATAGAAACAAAAGGCTATTTATAATTACAGGATGAAAACAACACAAAGAGACACACTTGGCAATGACTGGAGAATGGAATGTGGAAGTCACTAGTGTGTAGTGTGAGAGGGTTTATCTCTGACTTTGTGGAAATTATTTGGACAGCAGATACAATGAAATAATCACATAACACTGGAAAGTATAACATCCAGCCTGCACTTACCAACAGTAATGTTAATAGAGCTGCTCCTGGATGAAGTGGAGGATGTTTTCCTGTATGTGTAATCACAGGTGTACTCGCCCTGATGTGAAGCTTCTACAGTCAGAGTAAATGTTGTTGTAGACTCTGCAGTTTGCTTCTTTATTGATGTTCCAGTTTTATATAAACTGAAGTCTACAGAGATGCATGTTGGGCTGGGTGTGAAACATCTGAACTGAAGGACTTCTCCAACTGATACCACAGAGTTTGGGGAGATCCGAGTCAATGTAGGAGCCTGCATGTCTAATCAAACAGAAAAATAGTAATTTAGTACCTATATATGCTTAAACAGGTTATTAGTGAAATAAAAAAAAATAAATAAATAAAACTTACTTGAGCACACGACTCCAGCATCTTCATGGTGTCCACAGTTCTTCACTCCAAATCCTCTGTGTGAGCACTGATCTATGTAGCTCTCAGTTCCATTACACTGAACATCATCCAGCCAGGTTGGTTCAGTTCCCTGACCAAAGCGAGCATTACGAGGAGCACTGACAGCTTTCCCACATCCAAGCTGCCTACACACCACCTCTGCATCCTTTAAGTCCCAGTAATTATCACACACTGTTCCCCACTGGGCTTTGTGCAGGATCTCCACTCGACCACAACAGTTACTTGGACCATTCACCAACCTGATCTGATTATGGACTTGTTTTTTATATATATAAAAGAAATTCTTGGTAAGAATAACAAATAATTAGTGATTATTTAATGAGGAAAAAAAGTTACTGATAAATACTGGTCAGTAAAACATCCTGCCTGCACTTACCCACAGTAATGCTAATGGAGCTGCTCCTGGATGAAGTGGAGGATGTTTCCCTGTATGTGTAATCACAGGTGTACTTGCCCTGATGTGAAACTTCTACAGTCAGAGTAAATGTTGTTGTAGACTCTGCAGTTTGCTTATTTATTGATGTTCCAGTTTTATATAAACTGAAGTCTACAGAGATGCATGTTGTGCTGGGTGTGGAACATCTGAACTGAAGGACTTCTCCAACTGATACCACAGAGTTTGGAGATATCCGAGTCAATGTAGGAGCCTGCATGTCTAATCATATAGAAAAATGTTTAATAAATTAGTAACTATATATGCGTAAACAGGATGTTGGAATAAAAAGAATAATAACTTACTTGAGCACACGACTCCAGCATCTTCACTGTGTCCACAGTTCTCTACTCCAAATCCTCTGTGTGAGCACTGATCTATGTAGCTCTCAGTTCCATTACACTGAACATCATCCAGCCAGGTTGGTTCAAGTCCCTGACCAAAGCGAGCATTACGAGGAGCACTGACGGCTTTCCCACATCCAAGCTGCCTACACACCACCTCTGCATCCTTTAAATCCCAGTCATGATCACACACTGTTCCCCACTGGGCTTTGTGCAGGATTTCCACTCGACCACAACAGTTTCTCGAACCATTCACCAGCCTGATCTGATTATGGACTTGTTTTTTATATATATAAAATTTTTTAAGTTTTATTAGGAATTTATTTTTCTGCTCATCATTTGTACTCATTAATTATTAAAAAGTAATAATAACAGAAACAACAGCAGCTGAGTTTGCAAAAAAGTTTGAACTATAAAGAAGCCTTGCATTCTTGATGAATTTCAAACTGAAGTTATTATAAAAAGTGTTTTCCATCTGAACTACAGAGTCTCAGCTGAACAGTTCAGCTTGTTGATAAGCCCAAGCCATGCAACACTTGCTGGAAAGAATAACAATTCAACTTGACTGAATGAAAATAATTTTGTATCAGAACAGACGAATGCTGAAGGAGCAGCGTATCAGAAAAGGATCAAATGTAGATGTCTACAGACCTTCATCTTCCAGGGGTTCTTACCTTATAAAATGTAAGTGTAAATGTAGGTAAGATTTCTACCACAGTATTGCTGAAATTTCAAATCTGACAAAATTTGCTGATTATTATTCTATTATAGTTTTATGGTTATGTTCCTGTACTTATTCATTTCTATAGTATCAAATTACACAGGGAATCATATGGTACAACTTCCATATTTCCATCATATAATCATATGTAATTGTTAGAAGGAGAGGAGTTTATAATCACAACACCCTGTTGATTATCTTTTGATTAAATGGAACGTTTTATTCTTTTAATAAAAGTAACACTAAATAACTGATCAGTAGTAGAAGCTGAATTTTTCACCCATAACTGACTACAGTGTTTATTTTATTCTGTTAATGAAGCCACTTACAATAACACTATATTTCAGTTAGAAAGAAATGAACAAATTCTTGGTTAGAATAACAATTAATTAGTGATTATTTAATGAGGAATAAAAGTTATTGATTAATACTGGTATAAATCCTGTCTGCACTTACCCACAGTAATGTTAATGGAGCTGCTCCTGGATGAAGTGGAGGATGTTTCCCTGTATGTGTAATCACAGGTGTACTCGCCCTGATGTGAAGCTTCTACAGTCAGAGTAAATGTTGTTGTAGACTCTGCAGTTTGCTTCTTTATTGATGTTCCAGTTTTATATAAACTGAAGTCTACAGAGATGCATGTTGGGCTGGGTGTGGAACATCTGAACTGAAGGTTTTCTCCAACTGATACCACAGAGTTTGGGGAGATCCGAGTCAATGTAGGAGCCTGCATGTCTAATCAAACAGAAAAATAGTAATTTAGTACCTATATATGCTTAAACTGGTTATTAGTGGAATAAAAAAACAACAACAACAAAAAACTTACTTGAGCACACGACTCCAGCATCTTCTTGATGTCCACAGTCCTCTACTCCAAATCCTCTGTGTGAGCACTGATCTATGTAGCTCTCAGTTCCAGTACACTGAACATCATCCAGCCAGGTTGGTTCAGTTCCCTGACCGAAGCGAGCATTATGAGGAGCACTGACGGCTTTACCACATCCAAGCTGCCTACACACCACCTTTGCATCCTTTAAGTCCCAGTCCTCATCACACACTGTTCCCCACTGGGCTTTGTGCAGGATCTCCACTCGACCACAACAGTTACTTTGACCATTCACCAGCCTGATCTGATTATGGACTATTTAATTATATAAAAATCAAAAGAATTGTATTAATGACAGTTTTTCTGTTCATCAGATGTATCCATAAGCCACAGAAATATTATAATGAAAACCAGCAGCTGAGTTTCCAGAATCATTTCAAATTTAAAGAAGATTTTCTTTCTTAATAAATGCTATTTTAATGAGCTAAAAGAAAAAAAAATTATAGCTGAACAGTTGAATATCAAAGTTTTCAGGTTTTTCTTTTTAAGTTTTCTGAACCAAATGATTGCAATCAATTTAAACAGTTAAGCTTGTTGGTTAACACAAGCCATGCAAAGATTGCTGAACACAATAAAATTTTAACTAGATTGAATGAAAATAATTGTGTATAACAATATAAATTATTAAAACATGTACAATCCTAATTTAAAGAAAATTTGGGACAATTTGTAAAATGTAAATAAAATCAGAATGCTATAAAGTGGTATTTATTCTCAGTTAAAAACATATATTTTTGTATTATTGTAAATACAATATGGGTTTATAAAATGTGCAAAACATGGCATTGTGTTTTCATTTACATTTTCACAGTCTTCCAAAGTTTTGGGGAATTGGGTTTTTACATGCACCGTTATACATTTACAAAATAATCAGCTGATCATCAGAAAAACCAAATACAATGTACTGGACAAAGAAGCAGCTCATCAGACAAGGCTGAAATGTAGACATCTATAAACATTCGTAAATGGTGTTCATAAATCAGCACTTATTATATTTTAAGAAAAATGAAACAATTTGCTTTTTCATCAACTTAAGCATAAAAGTAGGTACAGTAAGATTTCAAACACTACAGAAATTTGACAGGACAAAAGTTGCTGAAATAGAATATTAAACAGTATTATAGTTTCTAATTCTCATTGTAATTTTCCATTTCTATAGTAATAAATTACACTGGGAATCATATGGTGGATATTTTGTATTACTATTTTATAGACATATGCAATTGTTGTAAAGAGGAGAGGAGTTTATGATCACAACACCTTACTGTAGATTATTTTCTTATAAAATGGGGGAATTTATTCTTTCTGTAAAAGTAAGACTAAATTACTGATCAGTAGTTGAAGCTTAGGCTGAATTATTCAACCAACACTGACTGACAGTTTTTGTGTTAGTCTGCTAATAAAGCTATTTACTGTAACACTATATGAAATTTATAGAGGATTTGTGCCAATTCTGGGAGAAAATAAAAATTAGATAGTGATTATTTAATGATTAATGATTATTGATGATTAATACTGGTCAGTAAAACATCCTGCCTGCACTTACCCACAGTAATGTTAATGGAGCTGCTCCTGGATGAAGTGGAGGATGTTTCCCTGTATGTGTAATCACAGGTGTACTCGCCCTGATGTGAAGCTTCTACAGTCAGAGTAAATGTTGTTGTAGACTCTGCAGTTTGCTTCTTTATTGATGTCCCAGTTTTATATAAACTGAAGTCTACAGAGATGCATGTTGGGCTGGGTGTGGAACATCTGAACTGAAGGACTTCTCCAATTAATACCACAGAGTTTGGGGAGATCCGAGTCAATGTAGGAGCCTGCATGTCTTACCATATAGAAAAATGTTTAATAAAATAGTATATTTGCTTAAACAGGATATTAGGATAAAAAGAATAATAACTTACTTGAGCACACGACTCCAGCATCTTCTTCATGTCCACAGTTCTCTACTCCAAATCCATTGTGTGAGCACTGATCTATGTAGCTCTCAGTTCCAGTACACTGAACATCATCCAGCCAGGTTGGTTCAGTTCCCTGACCAAAGCGAGCATTATGAGGAGCACTGATGGCTTTCCCACATCCAAGCTGCCTACACACCACCTCTGCATCCTTTAAGTCCCAGTCATCATCACACACTGTTCCCCACTGGGCTTTGTGCAGGATCTCCACTCGACCACAACAGTTACTTGGACCATTCACCAGCCTGATCTGAGCTGGTTTATTATAAATAAAAGGCAGAAGATTTTTATAAATGACGTTTTTCTGTCATTCAGTTTCAGTCATGAGTCAGAAAGAGCTCATTTTACAAAAAGGAAAACAGTTACGTACAGTTTATACTATTTTATTTGTTACTGTGTTTGCTTAAGAATCATTTGTTTATGTTCTGTGTAATAAATAACCAATTTTACAAGTAATATACACAACATGTAATGTTGCTCTTTTTATGTAAATTCTCCAGAAATGTCCTGAAAATAGGTTGCAGTCTGTATTAAATTTTTAAGGCTGATACGTGCAGCTGAATTTAAAGAATGTCAGTTCAACTCAACTTCATTACAAATGAAACTTTACAGCATAAACAATAAACCCCAGTGTCAGGGCCATGCATTTCACACCGAGGCCTTCAGTGGTGTCCTACCTGAATCAATCCACTTCTTATTACAATCACTATGATGCCATGGTGATAGAAACCATCAGTTTTATACAGAAACACATTGAAACAGAGCGAAGCATAACAGACAGGTATTTCATGCAGTGAGAATGAAATCCATTACTAAAGTAAGAAAACCAATTAACACAATTCAACACATCTCCTCCAACACCTCTCCAACACATCACCACCATCGCCACCATCACTACATCATTTCTAGCAAGGGCATCATTTTCAACCTCATAGTTCTCCGAGCATGGAAAACCCAGAAATTATCCTTTTCCTGCTGTTTTCAAAATTAGGCAAATTGTATGTTTTTCCACATGAAAAATGCTACCGTAATTTCCGGACTATAAAGCGCACCCATATATAAGCCGCACCCACTGAATTTTACAAATATTTGTATTTTTAACATAAATAAGCCACAGTATACACTAATGTACTTTACACAGGCTTTAACGAAAGACACGTTACACACGGTGTAACGGTTGAAATATGTTGCGCTTCCTTTAGGAGCATAGCGGTATTTTGGGAATAGCCTGCCACTGCATTCTTCCGGTATTACTGTGTGTGTGTGTGTAAGACTGAGGATTATGTCCTTATTATTTTCTGATGCTCATTTCTAAGTTTCTTTGACTAACCCTTAACGCTGTTGCCAAGAAAAATAAAAAAGCACGAGTTTTGGAAACCTGTCTGTGCTTATATGATTTCTGTTGCAACTGGAGTTAGCGAGCTCTCCCTTCACCCAGACTCAACACGCTACAACGGCTTGTATCTAAACAGTAGCCGACCAAGAAAGTCATTGTTCACTGTCTTCCTTCTTCCTTTAACAACTATTTCTCTCGGGAGTTTATCTTTTGGCATCATTGTGCGTGAAAAAAATAAAAAGTTTTTTCTCCCGAAGCCGTGAAGCTCAGAACACAGGTGAGGTGCGTTTTTTCGTTTCTGTTCGGAAATTTCATTGGTCTAATGTTATGGGGTTCAGTTTTTTGGCTTGAAGTTTGTGAAACCGGGAAAAACCCAGGAAAAATTCATAATTTAGCCGCTTCGTTGTTTAAGCCGCGGGGTTTAAAACTTAAAATAAGGGGCGGCTTATAGTCAGAAAAATAAATAAATAAATAGTTTAAACTGTTTCGGCCAAACTTTCCTCACAATTTCCAGCTTTTCTTGAAAGGTCTGTCTTGAAAATGTTCTTGTAAGTCTATCTGAGACCAGTCTGTCAGCTCTTATGGTTAAAAAAAAAACCAAACAGCCATTAAATCTACACGAATATTGAGCTTTGCTCTGACTAGTCAAGTCAAGTTTATTTCTGTTGCGCTTTTCACATCAGACATTGTCTCAAAGCAGCTTTACAGAATTTAAGAGTTAAAGATATACTAGTGTGATCTCTAAACATCCAACCTAAGAATGTGAAAATGCTGGTGCTATTGTACGCCTGCTAAATGGCCCCGGTGTCACCAACTCGAATTTGAGTGGTTAAATTAACAGTTTTATTGTCATGTATTTGAAGCTACAGGTGCCCACAGTGTTGATTTTGAAGGCTTTAAGGCAGATTTCTTTGACCCTCGCAACACATGATGGCTGACATATGATTTGATAGAAACTCTAACATAAACATACACTTCTGAAAGCAGCACAACCAAAAGAAAAGCACTGAAATGAAGAGAATAGACTCTTAGTAATTATTTAATAAATATTCATTGGGAAAAAAAATTGAGACATGAGACAATGAGACATTCACATTTAATATAACATTCATGAAATATCAAGATACTGATCTGAAATAATTTACTAGTAACTCAATAAATTACATTTATACAATTTGACAGATACCCTTCTCCAGAGCCACTTACAACTGAAGTGTAACATTATACACCTGAGCACCTGATTGTTAAGGGACTTTCTCAAGGGCCCAAGAGCAGCATTTTGGTCTGAACCACTGAGTTACGAAGTCACCACATGTTCATGACTTTTCACAAATTGTTGAATTATTGTCTATAACAGCATTACAGTTCTTCACCTCTTCTTATATTACCATTTGTTATTGTTATTATATAAGAAAAATAATTTTGTAACAGTATACGCCGAAGTGACATTAATTTTTATCAACAGCAGCTGTTAAGCAAATCGGATTTAACAGCCAGACAACGTCAGCTTGTTGTGGAATTTGCAGCTGTTACCCGGTTCTGAAGATCTGTATTTCAGGATTTTGGGGTTCTGTCATGCCTCTTATCTCCACCAGATGTCCCTATTGTTTCCTTATGTTGTTTTCTTCTGTTCATTAAGTCAATCATCTTCCAACCTTCAACCTGTTTGAGTCTGTTTCTGCTGTTGGGTTCACATACTACTCTGTGGCACAATCTGAGAGAGGGTCTGACCAAAAAACCGCTGTTTACTCTGTTTTAACTTCTAGCTCAGATTTTACATCTGATTAAGTTGATTTAAAAACATTTTATGTTAAAATGACAATTAATTAAATCAAGTGGTGGCAAAATATATATATTTTTTTAATTAATTAATAAAAGGTAATCAGTGATATATAATCACATTTATTAGAATGTAATAAAGTAAAAGTTTTCTGTACCTGAGCAAGTAACACCAGCATCTTCACCATGGCCACAGTCGTGTATCCCAAATCCATTATGACGGCACCGTGTGATGTCACTTTCACTTCCAGAACACTGAACATCATCCAGCCATATTGGGCCACTTCCCTGACCAAAGTGGGCACTTTGATGATCACTGACAGCTTTACCACATCCAAGCTGTCTACACACCACATGTGCATCATTCAGATCCCAGCTATCATCACACACTGTTCCCCACTGGTTATTATAATAGATTTCCACTCTACCAGAGCAGGAGTTACTGCCACCAGCGAGTCGTATGTTAGCAGCATCTAATACAAACAGCAAAATGCACATTAATATTCATTCTTTATAATTAATTTTATTACCAACTAATATTCTACTGTTAATTTTTATTGTACAGTATATTTTCCCATCAAGTATAAATTACCAGTACAATCATCTAAACTCCAAATAAGCATCAGTAGACGTGTACCTCTGTGTTGAATGACTGGATCTGTTACAAATTTCATTAACTAGAATGAAAGCGTTATTAATTCACAAGGAAAAAAAAATATCAAAAATGAAATTAAAAAAACAAAATTGACCAAACAAACCACAATACAGACAACACAATTATCACAGACAATCAGACAACACCATACATCACAGACAACACAATCACAGGCAGCACAAAGCTCAAAGATTTGCAGTTTTATGAGGAAGTTTCAGAATGAACTCTGATGAGGGCTAAAGCTGATGAAGAGGATTATCCAAGACAGTTCGAGGTGAGAAATTGTGTTGTTGCACGGGAGGAACTGAGTGGCTGCCTGACTCTGGTTTACTGAGGGAAGTTGTTGAACCTCCTGCAAAACTGTCTCTGCTTGATTCAGCCAGACGAGCTACGCAGTGAACTTTACAATCACAAGGTATAATTATTTTTATTTGGGATAAGTATTGTACGAGCTCTGAGGTCCTGGATGAGCTGTCAGAGATTGCAATGACGTTGGAACTACTTCCACATGCACAGCTACCACCAGCTTAACTTCCAACGTACACACTAATATGATCAAAAATACAGCACACTCATGCACATACAGTGAGGAAAATAAGTATTTGAACACCCTGCTATTTTGCAAGTTCTCCCACTTAGAAATCATGGAGGAGTCTGAAATTGTCATCGTAGGTGCATGTCCACTGTGAGAGACATAATCTAAAAAAAAAAAATCCAGAAATCACAATGTATGATTTTTAAACTATTTATTTGTATGATACAGCTGCAAATAAGTATTTGAACACCTGTCTATCAGCTAGAATTCTATCCCTCAAAGACCTGTTAGTCTGCCTTTAAAATGTCCACCTCCACTACATTTATTATCCTAAATTAGATGCACCTGTTTGAGGTCGTTAGCTGCATAAAGACACCTGTCCACCCCATACAATCAGTAAGAATCCAACTACTAACATGGCCAAGACCGAGGAGCTGTCCAAAGACACTAGAGACAAAATTGTACACCTCCACAAGGCTGGAAAGGGCTACGGGGAAATTGCCAAGCAGCTTGGTGAAAAAAGGTTCACTGTTGGAGCAATCATTAGAAAATGGAAGGAGCTAAACATGACTGTAAATCTCCCTCAGACTGGGGCTCCATGCAAGATCTCACCTCGTGGGGTCTCAATGATCCTAAGAAAGGTGAGAAATCAGCCCAGAACTACACGGGAGGAGCTGGTCAATGACCTGAAAAGAGCTGGGACCCCCGTTTCCAAGGTTACTGTTGGTAATACACTAAGACGTCATTGTTTGAAATCATGCATGGCACAGAAGGTTCCCCTGCTTAAACCAGCACATGTCCAGGCACGTCTTAAGTTTGCCAATGACCATTTGGATGATCCAGAGGAGTCATGGGAGAAAGTCATGTGGTCAGATGAGACCAAAATAGAACTTTTGGGTCATAATTCCACTAAACGTGTTTGGAGGAAGAAGAATGATGAGTACCATCCCAAGAACACCATCCCTACTGTGAAGCATGGGGGTGGTAGCATCATGCTTTGGGGGTGTTTTTCTGCACATGTGACAGGGTGACTGCACTGTATTAAGGAAAAGATGACTGGGGCCATGTATTGCGAGATTTTGGGGAACAACCTCCTTCCCTCAGTTAGAGCATTGAAGATGGGTCGAGGCTGGGTCTTCCAACATGACAATGACCCGAAGCACACAGCCAGGATAACCAAGGAGTGGCTCTGTAAGAAGCATATCAAGGTTCTGGCATGGCCTAGCCAGTCTCCAGACCTAAACCCAATAGAGAATCTTTGAAGGGAGCTCAAACTCCATGTTTCTCAGTGACAGGCCAGAAACCTGACTGATCTAGAAAAGATCTGTGTGGAGGAGTGGGCCAAAATCCCTCCTGCAGTGTGTGCAAACCTGGTGAAAAACTACAGGAAACGTTTGACCTCTGTAGTTGCAAACAAAGGCTACTGTACCAAATATTAACACTGACTTTCTCAGGTGTTCAAATACTTATTTGCAGCTGTATCATACAAATAAATAGTAAAAAAAAATCATATATTGTGATTTCTGGATTTTTTTTTTAGATTATGTCTCTCACAGTGGACATGCACCTACGATGACAATTTCAGACCCCTCCATGATTTCTAAGTGGGAGAACTTGCAAAATAGCAGGGTGTTCAAATACTTTTCCTCACTGTACACCTGAGCATCAGAGCAGAGTTACAGTACAGTGGCCAGGGTCATACAGAGGTTTTCCAAGACGGGTTCCACTCGTATTCCACCTTGTGCTGTCCATCAGGTGCAGAAGCTGCTTCAAAAAACAGATGCATGAGTGCTGCAGCATTGCTTTAGAGCAGGGGTCTCCAATCTTTTCCAGAAAGGGCCGGTGTGGGTGCAGGTTTTTATTCCAACCAAGCGAGTCCACACCAAATTCTACCTGTTCAAATCTAATGATCGTCATTGTAAATGACTATCAGGTGTGACCATTGATTGGTTGGAATGAAAACCTGCACCCACACTGGCCCTTTCTGGAAAAGATTGGAGACCCCTGCATTAGAGGATGCTGAAAAAAATCTGTCCAAGGGATGGTGTCCATCATGTGTGGTGACACCCTGGTAAGGAGGACCAAGAAAATTGTGTCTTGCCTACAGTCCATCATGGTGGTGGCAGCATAATGGTCTGGGGCTGCATGAGTGCTGCTGGTACTGGGGAGCTGTGTTGGGCAACGTTACTTTTAAAAGTAATGCAATATTGAGTTACTCCGCAAAAAAGTAACTAATAACGTTACTTATTTACTTTTTATGGAAAGTAATGCGTTATATTACTTTTGTGTTAATTTTGCGTTACTTTTGCGTTACTTTTATCTCTTTCACGCCTTACAGGTGTAACAGGTGTAATATAGATATTTGCCATTAAGAAATAAGTTCTATTAGGGCAAAAGATATGTCTTAAATATTTAAAATGTTTAATAACTTCTTAGAGAACAATAAGATGATCGACTAAATTTTGACCACAAGCCTGAACTCTTTCCAGTCGCACTTCTGTATACTGCTTTTCAATCTGCCCTCACCATCAGGAATGTACACCGTCTCTCTCTCTCTCTCTCTCTCTGTGTTGCGATGCCATCGTACATGTGTCTCCCACGGAAAACTTTTATTCTGAGCATATTCCATATTCGTATTCATATTCAAAGTCGGCAAAAGTTTTCTTTAGTTCTGTCTCCATTTCCATATATGCCTTATATGCCCCCCACCCCCCGCGCACACACATCTGCAGTGTTGTGCTTTGCATGCAGCTGTTTTTTTTTAGCTTTTCACCAACACATAATCTACACTTAACCTGTCAGGGTGCGAGTGAAACAGGAGGCGGACGCCGGAATACAGCTCGCTCAGGTTCAATAACAAGAGTGAGTGAGAGAAAAATACACCAGCACACACGCGCGCGCAAACACACACACACACACACACAGATGCACGCACTCACGCATACACAAGTCCTGTGAGAGAGTCCGAGGTACGCTTGGGGAGAAGCGTAGCGGATCGGAGATGCGCGGAGGAGAAGCGAAGCCGGTACCGGATAGCGGAACCGGAATAGAACGGGAAACAAATAACCCCCACATCCAGCCGTACGTAGAGACCAACACATGCAATAATGAACGGCGTGTGAATGTGAGAGAGGGGTTTATGTAGTAACGGGGTGGAGTGATGATGAGCTTCAGACGTGCCTCGTTGAGCCTGGAGCTCCAGAGAGAGTGGAGGCATGATTGATGATGAGCCCCAGGTGTGCTTGGTTAAACCTGGAGCTCTAGGGAGAGCGGAGGCATAGAGAGCCACCAGGGGCGCAATTAACAGTTTTATGGGGGGCAAGACAGAATCTTGGGCCCCCATATATATATATATATATATATATATATATATATATATATATATATATATATATATATATATATATATATATATATATATATTTTTTTTTTTTTATAATATAATTAATAATATATGTTATATTATTAATAATAAAGTTAATATAGTTGAATTTTATTTACAGGGAATTTATTTAATCAATTAATTAATATTATTAATATTAATATTATTAATCAATAAATTTTAATTGATGATTGTGGGGCCCCCTAGCGTTCTTTTGGGCCCATATGCCTGGCATACTCTGCACCCCCCCCTAACGGCGCCACTGAGAGCCACCAAAGGGGGCGTGGCAGGTGGATCCCTGACATTACCATTATTCCTTTCTCCTTTTCCTTGACAATTTGAAAATAAAAAGAACACTTCCATCACAGTAATGTAATGCTCTGGTTTGCCATCTCCGCTTCTGACCAGCTTCTGTTCCCGCTGCTCGCACGTATGAGTGCGCGATTCTACGTGACTACGTTCATTTTAATTCAGTATTACCCTAACCCTAACCAAAATAATTTAACTGAAAAGTAACTCGCATTACTTTAAAAAAAAAGTAACTCAGATATTAGTGTGTAAATTTATAAAGTAACACGCTACTTTACTCTTTACTCCAGAAAAGTAATATTATTATCACCTCTATCTTCAACAGATCACTGGAGCTGTGTGAGGTCCCCTCCTGCTTTAAACTCTCCACAATCATCCCGGTCCCCAAGAAACCCTCCATTACTGGACTGAATGACTACAGGCCTGTCGCTCTGACATCTGTTGTCATGAAGACCTTTGAAAAGCTGGTATTGGCCCATCTAAAGAAGGTGACAGAACAACTGCTGGATCCCCTACAGTTTGCATACCGAGCAAACAGATCGGTGGATGACGCAGTCAACATGGGGCTAAACTACATTCTACAACACCTTGACTGCCCAGGAACATATGTCTGGATTCTGTTTGTTGACTTTAGTTCGGCTTTCAATAAAATAATTCCAGGAATCTTTCAGTCCAAACTCCTAAACCTCACTATACACCCATCTGTCAATGGATCACCAGCTTCCTGACAGGCAGAAAACAACAGGTGAGACTGGGAGATGTTACCTCCAGTATTCGGACATTCAGCACTGGTGCGCCTCAGGGATGTGTCCTTTCCCCACTGCTATTCTCCCTTTATACAAATGACTGCATATCAAGTGACCCAACTGTTAAACTCCTGAAATTTGCAGATGAGACCACACTCATCAGACTCATCCAAGATGGTGACGAGTCTGCATATGAGCAGGAGGTGAAGCAGTTGGTGTTATGGTGCAGTAAGAACAACCTTGAGCTAAACACACTCAAAACTGTGGAGATGATAGTGGACTTTAGGAAACACCCTTCAACACCACTTCCCCTCACAATATCCAACATCCCTGTGTCATCTGTGGAGAACTTCAAGTTTCTGGGCACTACCATTTCCCAAGACCTGAAATGGGAATGCAACATAAACTCAATTCTTAAAAAGGCCCAGCAAAGGATATACTTTCTACGCCAGTTAAGGAAGTACAGTCTGCCACAGGATCTGTTGATGCAGTTCTACACTGCAGTCATTGAATCTGTCCTGTGCTCATCAATCACCATCTGGTTTGGAGCAACAACAAAACAGGACAGAAACAGACTGCAGAAAACTGTTAAAACAGCAGAAAAAATCATTGGTGCTCCCCTGCCCACTCTCCAGGACTTGTACCAAACAAGAACCAGAAACCGGGCAGAAAAAATCATTAATGACCCTTCACACCCTGGTCACAACATCTTCCAGCTCCTCCCTTCTGGCAGGCGCTACAGAACTTTGTTCACCAAAACTGCCAGACACAGGAACAGTTTCTTTCCCCAAGCAATCAGCCTCACTAACAACTGACCATAATTATATTCCCTGCTCATATCTATAAGTACTGCACACAACTGTCAGTCATCACATTATCTGTATATGTTACACACACTATGGCTGCTACATACTGTACAAACTTCTATAGTAAACTCTCTATCATACCTGACACACAATACTGTTTACACTACCATGCACTCTCACACTTTATGTTTACTGATCTGTATCCATATTTATTACCCACACTGTCTATACTGTCTCACATTGTCTGTATTGTCTTGTATAGTCTGTTTGTGTCTTGTCTTGTCTGTTTTGTCATGTATAGGTTTATTTATGTCTGTACTTTTGAGTCACTAACAGCTGGAACCAAATTTCTTGTGTGTGTCAACACACTTGGCCAATAAACCTTATTCTGATTCTGATAACGCACTGCTGGGGAGCTGCGGTTCATTGAAGGAAACATGGATTCCAACATGTACTGTGACATTCTGAAGCAGGACATGATGCCGAACCGCAGTTTTCAAACATAAAAACCACCCAAACACACCACCAAGATGATAGTGATGGAGTTGCCAAGTAAGTCTCCAGACGTGAACCTGAATAGCTGAATACATGAGCCCTGAATAGACATCACAAGACAGTGAAGGATATACAAAACACAAAATAGTGCCAACCAGTAAACCTACTGTACAAAATGTTATATAGCACAATGTGCAAAAGAAAGAACTATAAACAAGTGTATTTGTAAATAAACACAAAATGGAAAAACAAGGTTGTGCAAAACAGCAAAAGCAGCGATCAAGAAGATGTGCAAAACAGCATGTAAACAGTTATATAGTTATAATAAAAGAATAATATAGATGGATGTGTGTGAATCCAAATGAGTATGAGTGGTGTTTGACTTTAGATTTGTAGCAGCTCAATAACATAGGTTAAATAACAATAAGTTGAGTATGTGTGTGTATATATATATATATATATATATATATATATATATATATATATATATATATATATATATATATATATATTCGATTCGGTTCGATTCGGATTGAATGCAATCCTTTTTATGTGAGGAACATAGTTACAATCAGGGTTCCCTCACGGACATATAAAGGGGCGGAGTTAGCGTAGTGTTATTTCATATCAAAAATAAATAATAATGCATGAAAAGAATCAATAGTGCTCATCGCAATAGTGCTAGTTCGCAAAAGAATCTATATTGCTAGTCACGAGGAGGTGGCCACCAGCTTAAAGTAGCGCTATCCTGCATATGTTTGGGTCAGGAAATGATGAGTGGAGACTGGAAGAAAGAACCCAAATGCAGGATGCAAGCAGAGTAATATAGAATACTGTCTTTATTGAGAAAGAGGCAGGGGGGAGTAACACTCTGGTCATACACAGTTCTAGGGTCAAATACAACAGACAGAGCAATGGGGCTCAGGCAAAAAAACAGTCCAAGTCCAAGATCCAGGATGTGCTGGAAAACCAAAATCAACAAACAGTCCAAAATTCCAAGAGCCGGCAAAATAAGCAATATCGAGCAGAGCAAAAAACACAAACTAAGGTCCAAAATCCAAAACCGGTAAACAGGCAGGCAGAACGGGGATCAAGGTCAGTGTCAGGGTCAGGAACAGGAACAGGAACAGGAACCAGAAAGGCAGGGTGGCAAGACTACTTTCAGGGACTTAGGAAGCTGGTAAGATAATCTGGCCGAGAGTAAAAGTCTGTCTGTCCTTAAATAATGTGTGGCGCGGGATAAACGGCAAGATGGCCGCCGACTCGGAAGCATACACCACGAACCAGTTTGAGACAAATAAAAAAAAATCATAAATCCTGAATCCATAGCGCTAGTGTTAGCTGCAGGCCATTTCCTGGTTAGGGGATAATACTAGTGCTATTGATTCTTTAGCGTTTTATATCTAGCTTCAAGAATTTCTTATAAAAGGAGAAAATCTGTCATTTCCGTTCATTTTAATTTACACGCAATTTTAGGTTTTGCGTTTCTTCCCCCCAAACTGGACTGAGACACATATCGAATAACACATAATCAGACTTAAAACGAGATACATACCGAACCATGAGTGTTGTGTAGTCTAAACAAAGTCTAAACAAAGATGTAGGTCTGATGATGCAGATTTTTCTACACTAGAATATACATACTGTACATTTTTAAATACTCTATATGTGTCTTGTTTAGAATTGCCTTTTATTATACTCTGCTTGCTGAGTTTATAATAAAAGAAAATATATAATCATGACCCCCTACAGTACATTGTATAGTGTGTTGTTAATGCAGGAAATAATCTGTTTCCTTTCAGGAAGTTCATTTGCTCACACTTTTGTTCTTAGTGTTGTTCATGATCTCTAAACCAGGAGGTCACTCCGTCTTCTCAGAACGAGAATATATTTATTTTATAAATTAGGAGGTTTAGATTTTTTATTGAGCAATAAAAAGTGCTTGAAATTAAATGATTTTAAAGTTAATAAAATAAGTATAATCAGTTTAATAATTCCAATATGTAATTTTTTATGTAATTAATTTGTCACATGTTCATTACAGCAAAATTTGTTCTTCACATGTCCCAGCTTGCTCAGAAGCTGGGGTTAGAGCGCAGGGTCTGCCCTGATATGGCGCCCCTGGAGTATAGAGGGTTAAGGGCCTTGCTCAAGGGCCTAAGATTGACAGCTTGGCAATACCAGGGCTTGAACCCCCGGCCTTCCGATCAGTAACCCAGCGCCTTAACCACTGAGTTCCCACTCCCCTAATCTAGGTTTATTATTATTATTATTAAAATTACACTTACCAGCCAACAGTGAAGCTGTGGGGACACTGACTATGGAGAGAAAATAAAGAGGATGTAAACCAGTGATATAAAAACCCAAAGCTGTCTTTCACTTGATAATCTTTAATTATACTAAAATATAAATAATCCTCAGCTGTATATGAATTTAGACTTAGAGACTTTATTTGTCATTGTTGTGATATAACAAAATTAGTTTGGTAGCTTTCAGAGACCAGCAGCAATAAGAAAGAAAATGTAAGAGTAAACAAAAGAATAAACAAAGATAATAAAATATAAAAATTTTAAATATAAAATGTGCAGTGTAACATGAACATATGTTTATTCAAATATATGTGCATGTTACAATTATTTATTAAATATTATCAGTAATTTTATAAAAAAATGTTAATATTATTATTCTAATACTTAAACTAATTTATTTAATAGTATCAGTAATTCAGTCATAAGCAGAACAGTAGTGCTGGGACCGAACGCTCTGTGCTTCTGCTTCACCATGCTGTTAAATACTAAAGAGTTTGTGTAATGAGTCTGTTAGAAATTTGCGTATTGTTAGGAATATAACTGTTTTCAGCAGGTAATTGGTTCAGTCCTCACTAGACATATGGACACCTTTCATGAAAATGACTGATGAGATTATAAAAAAGTTAAGATAAACTATCATCACCCTTTAATAACATTTCTTTCAGTTTTGTGAGTTTTATACTTTTATGAATGAAAATTCTGGAGAACACTTTATGTGTATCACATCTTGACCTTCACCAACAGGAAAAAAGACAAGCAGATTTGACAGTAAATAAATTATAACGGCCAATAAAGGTTAATGTCGAGCGCAACAGTAATATTGCATCAGCATGTTTTTCCTCAAAGAAGAAGTGTAACAGTTTAAGCACATCTCACACAGCTCAAAATAACATTATATTCTAAATAATTTATATTTTTCTATAAAATTGTGAACAATAAAAAATTATATAGACAATAGATTATCTTCATAAAGCAAAATATTATAGGTCAAGAAAAGACCTCAAAATGCAGTAAATATTAATAATCATCTTGCAAAGATTCTTTGTGATATGAATTGTTTTAAAAACAAAACCTGTCTCGTATAATTCACAATAATAAAACATGGAAACTGTGATATTATAAAAAAAAAAAGTATTTACCAAGTAATAAAGTGAGATGAAGTCTCAACATGCTGGTTCTTCAGGCGTAGTTCAGTTTGATGCTAATTTCGATTAGCGCTCACTGTCGATCTCTATTTATGCTGAAGCTTCATGAATTTGAAGAGGCGGAGTTTCTTTTTTTGTTTAGTTTCTGCTTATGAGAGATAAAAAAAAATCACCACTAGTTATAGAAATCTTTTCAAGCCCACTGAGTGACTGTAGTGTGAATGTGTAATTACTTTTTGCAATTTTTATAGAAAATATACAAATTTATTTACATTTTTACGTCATTATTTTAACAATTCAGTTAATAACTCCAGCATTTTATTTACAACAACTCAAAACTTATACGTTTGTGCTCAAGTTAAAATCATTCTCATCCATGTTTTTTTTTTTATTTCTTTACTCATGATTTTAAAATGTACAGCATGTCGATGATTCTAGTTCACTTTTTAGTCAAGAAAAAGGCGTTCTCACACTTTCTCTCACACTTTCCTCTTTTCTTTTGTGCTAAAACATTAAAAGAAAAGCTGCTAACCTAGCATACTGTAAAGCACAACAATCCAGTAAAATCATCATTGCGTTATTTTGGGTCATTTTACACCACATACTGCATATTCAGAGCATATATTCTCCAAGATGGTGCCGGTGAGGTCGGCTGCCGTCACGACTGCGCTGGATACGTTTTCTCTTTTTTGTTTACTTTATAATTTAATTTAATTAGTTACAGTTCCATCTACACAAGATGGACATCATTAGATATGACAGAGACACTCATATCTATTGGTGTACAATGCACTCACCTTTCACCGTTTTTAAACCCGGACCCATGCTGGCTGAGCGAGATCCTGAGGGAGAACAAAGGACGCAATCCGTATCGGCGTCCACGAGGAAAATGAGCCGGCGTCAGGAACAGGCTGAGGGCACGCACACACCGCGCTTCCTTACCTAGTATCCTGTTAGCCAACGTCCAGTCACTGGAAAACAAGCTCGAAGACCTCAGGTCAAGGGTCAATTTCCAGAGAGACATTCGGGACTGCAACCTTCTTTGCTTCACCGAGACATGGCTGAACCCAGCGGTACCGGACCACGCCATTCAGCTGGCCAAGTTTTTCTTGGTTTATTGCATGGACAGAACACTAGAGTCAGGGAAGTCAAGAGGAGGTGTAGTGTGTCTGATGGTGAACAACCACTGGTGCGACAGTGCAAGCATCGTTCCTCTTTCACGCTCCTGCACACCAAATCTGGAACTACTGACCATCAAATGTCGGCCCTTTTATCTACCTTGGGAATTCAGCTTGTGACAGTGCCAACCTCAAGCTTGCACTACCGAACTTTCATCAGCACATCACCTGCCCCACCAGGGGCGAAAGAACACTGGACCACTGTTACACACCATTCAAGAACAGCTACAAGGCACAATCATGTCCACCGTTTGGAAAATGGGACCATGCTGCCATCTTCCTCATGCCTGTTTACAAACAAAGGCGGAAACAAGAAGCTCCGGTTCAGGGGGAGGTCGCACGCTGGACTGACCAATTGGTGGCCGCTCTGCAGGACATGTTTACGGAAGAGGTTGTGGGATTCATCGGGAAACTAGCGGATGATACTGTGCAAAAAAAACACCATCAGAACGTTCCCAACCAGAAGCCGTGGGTGGATAAAACAATCCGCGACGCTCTGAGATCCCGCTCCGTTGCCTACAACACGGGCTTGCCACCGGGGACATCGATGAGTAGAAGGCTGCGTCTTACAGTGTTCACAGAGTGGTGAAGGATGCAAAGCGGTGCTACATGAGGAAACTAGAGTCACAGTTTCAACATAGTGGATCTAGGAGCCTGTGGCAGGGACTAAGAACAATCACGGACTATTGAAAAGCATCTTCTAGAATGGTGAATGCAGAAACTTCTCTGGCAGATGAGCTAAACACCTTTTACGCTCGTTTCAAGGCTGCAGCTAACCACGCTAACGGTGCTAGCGGCACAAACAGCATGCACGTCAAGAGAGCCAGAGAGGTAAACACATTCACTATCTCGGAGCATGACGTGAGGAGGGCATTCAAGAGAGTGAATACCAGTAAGGCAGCAGGACCAGTTGGCTTTACCAGTCGGGTTCTGAAAGCCTGCGCTGACCAGCTTGCACCGGTGTTCACTGAGATATTCAACCTCTCACTGGAACATTCTATTGTCCGCTCATGTTTCAAACAGTCCACCATTGTTCCTGTCCCGAAGAAACCCCATCCCACCTGACTTAACGACTATCGCCCTGTAGCCTTGACCTCAGTAGTGATGAAGTGCTTTGAGAGACTGGTCAGAGACTTCATCACTGCATCACTACCAGACACACTGGACCCATTACAGTTTGCGTACCGTCAGAACCGTTCTACTGAGGACGCCATTGCTCATCTCCTCCACACTACGATGAGCCACCTGGACCAAAGAAATGGGAATTATACAAAGATGCTGTTTGTGGACTACAGTTCAGCATTTAACACCATAATTCATAACATCACCTCTAAGTTGGAGGTCCTAAGACTCAACCTGCCGCTGTGCCAATGGATCTCTAATGGAGCTTCCTGACAGACAGACCACAAGCCGTACAGGTCGGCAAACACACCTCAGCCCCCCTCACCATCAGCACTGGAGCTCTCAGTTCTGAGCACCCTGCTGTACTTACTGTACACATCACTGTGTGGCCACTTCCAACTCCACAGCCATCATCAAGTTTGCTGATGACACTTGTGGTGGGCCTGATCTCCAACAACGACGGGACGGCCTACCTACAGGAGGTTAAAAACCTGGAGAGATGGTGCCAGGAGAACAACCTTCTCCTGAACGTCGACAAGACTAAGGAGTTGATCGTGGGCTTCAGCACGATCAGGGGCGGTCATACCAACCGCTAAACATCAAGGAGACCCCAGTGGAGAGAGTGGACAGTTTCCGGTACCTAGGTGTTCACACCGGACCTGTCTTGGTCCTGTCACACCAACACGCTAGTGAAGAAGGCCCGGCAGCATCTGTACCATCTGAGACGCTTAAGGGATTTTAAACTACCCTCTCAAATGCTAAAGACTTTCTACACCTGCACTATTGAGAGCGTTCTGACGGGAAGCATCACTTCCTGGTTCGGGAACAGCACCATGCAGGACAGGCGAGCCCTCCAGAGGGTGGTGTGTTCAGCTGAACGTACCATCCACACCGAGCTCCCTAACCTGCAGGACATCTACAGCACGCGGTGCAGGACCAGAGCCAGGAAGATTGTGAAGGATCTCAGCCATCCAAACAATGGACTCTTTTCTTTTTTGCGTTCAGGGAAACGCTTCCGCTACCTGAAAGCGAACACAGCGAGAATGAGGAGGACCTTCTTTCCGCAGGCCATTAGGAGTTTAAACCAGGAAACACCCAGGATCTAAAAACTGGCCCACTCTCTCCATCATCACACTTTTTCTCTGCACATATCTCTCTTTTCGCACTACGGCACTTTAAACTCTGGACTCGCACAGCACAGTGCACTTTATAGTGCCTTGAGAAATTATTCGGCCCCCTTGAACTTTGCGACCTTTTGCCACATTTCAGGCTTCAAACATAAAGATATAAAACTGTTATTTTTTGTGAAGAATTAACAACAAGTGGGACACAATCATGAAGTGGAACGAAATTTATTGGCTATCTCAAACCATTTTAACAAATAAAAAACTGAATAATTGGGCGTGCAAAATTATTCAGCCCCCTTAAATTAATACTTTGTAGCGCCACCTTTTGCTGCGATTACAGCTGTTTTATTTTATACCACACCATACTGCACATGGACACTTTACACCACA
Organism: Silurus aristotelis; assembly: GCF_946808225.1. NCBI lineage: Eukaryota > Metazoa > Chordata > Actinopteri > Siluriformes > Siluridae > Silurus > Silurus aristotelis. The sequence continues at coordinate 2,176,169 of NC_139590.1, forward strand.
CTTTTTTACTGCTTACTGCCATAAGCATATTTTGTATATACATCTTATCTCTCATATATATCTATATATATTCTTATATTTTATATAGTTTTTATACTTCTTTTTTTTTTATTTTTCTCCCCATCCTATTCCCCCATGCCGGAAAAAGCATTTCCCTGCATGTTGTACCCTGTATGTATGTGTATGTGACAAATAAAATTTGCTTTGATTTGATTTGATTGAGTTAGATGCAGGAAAAATGGGCAAGCATAAGGATTTACTATTTGATATATCAAAGTACTCCAGGGCAGGAACAGTGTTTAGCCGGTGACAGGGGTATGGGCGGCCGAGGCTCATTATTTCACGTGGCGAGCGAAGGCTGGTTTGTTTGGTCCGATCCATCAGATGAGCTCCTGTAGTTCAAACTGCTGAAGAAGTTCATGCTGTTAATGCTCGATGGGTCATGACTGTTTTAGCAGCACAAGGGGACCAACACAATTTTAGGCAGGTGGTCATAATAAAATGCCTGATCTCTGAAACTCCATGTTGCCCAGCAACAGCCCCAAAACCTGAAAGATCTGGAGAAGACCCGAATGGAGGAGTGGGCTAAAATACCTGCTGCAGTCTGTGCAAACCTGGTCAAGAACTACAGGAAACGTCTGACCTCTGTTGTAAACAAAGGTTTCTGTACCAAATATTAAGTTGTATGGTTCTATTGTATTAATACTTATTTCATGCAAGAAATTGAAAATTAATTATTTAAAAAATCATACAATGTGATTTTCTGGATTTTTTTTTTAGATTCTGTCTCTCACAGTTGAGGTGTAACTTTAATGAAAATGACAGATCTCTCCGTTCTTTGTAAGTGGGAAAACTTGAAAACTCGTCAGTGTATCAAATACTTATCTGCCACACTATTTCATAAATATCTATATTATTTACACTCACAAGACATATTTTGCACTTCTATATGTTCTTTGTGGTTGTTTTTCACACTTCGCTGACAAGCTGCAACCTGATTGGTCGAGTGGTCTAAAAGTATTCGAGAGCATTTTTTGCATTTCCGACAGTTTGGGAGCATTTATGAAATGCTGAACTATTTCAACAATGTGTTTCATTGCTTTGTAAAAAAAAACCCTTCAGCTTCAAATTCTACACAGTAAATTCACTATAAAACTGAACCCTTCAAATGTGACACATGTATGTGAACAAATAAAAAACCATCAGTCTTTATTAAAGATTTTTTTTATTAAACAGGTCATGATACAAGAGAAACAATATTGCTGCATTTGTGATATATTCAAACAGTGACTTGGCCTGGGGGTTGTGAGGATGGCTGGGGTGGGGGTGTGAGGATGGCTGGGGTGGGGGTCTGAGGGTGGCTGGGTGTGGGAGTGCAGGGTGTTTGGATCAACATGAAGATAGATATAATAGCACCAATGGTTAGCCTGTGGTTATTGCATTTAATGATCAAATGCAAAACTGACTTACAAACAAAATAACAGAAGAGACAAGAAAACAGAACAGGGAACTAGTTGACAGAGAAACAAGATTCACACAGACAACAGAAACATGGACAGTGCCAGCAAAAAATAAACAAAAAAAAAGACTGCAGGCTGCATTTTAGGAAAGTTAACATAAATAACAAACAAAAATCCAACTAGCCAACAAGTCCTTTATCGGATTAAGTAACAAAGGGTTCGCAGCTGATTTTTTTTTTTTTTTACAAACGAAGCCCTACTTCTGGATAGCTTCCTTCTTCGTGTTTTCTGTGTGTAGCAATGTCCTGATCTGGAGAGTTAACTTCGGGTCAAGCTGCTATTTTTGTTTATGATGTTTTTCTCCTTGTCTCCTTTTACTCTTCTTATTGGAGCGGAGCGTGCTTGGTCGGTTCCAGAGTGAACGTTTTGTGATTATGAAGGCTTCTTTTTTTTTCCCGTTTTCCCCCTGTATATTTTGGTTTTGTTGTCATGCATCTTTTAAAATGAAGCATTCTATGTTGGCTGTGTCATTTTGAATTTAAATCACACTGCACAGATACTGCACAATTTGGTTTGGTTGAGCTGGATTGTTTTCTCTTTCTCAATTTTTACTACAAGACTAAACTTTTTCTGTCTCTCAGGCAGAGCGTTTCGATGTAGAGACTAGACAACCACTCCAGCAGGGCACAGGGTATGGAGGGACAGCTGTCTTAAGATGAAACTCTGTTCCCTGCTGGGGGCTGAGCCTCAAAATATCTCTCATATTTGGTGTGTCCTTAACTTGCCAGTTTAGTGTGGGGAGAGCCCAAAGTTTTGCTGCCTTTAACTTTATTAAAGACCATTTCCAAGACCAAGAACAATTCTGATCATCATCATCTTTTCTCTGCTTGTGTTCTATATGGTGGATGTTCAGCCTGGATAAATTTACCAGGTAACAACATTTTTTTAATTTGTCATTTATTTTTAATAATATATTAATTAGGGCTGTCAAAATGCTAATTAATTTTAACAGCACTGAGGCGAAATTAAAACAATCAGTGAAACACACGTTTATTCGCAATGTTCTTTCTTAACTCAGATATAATTAAATAAATAAACTCCACCAAATTTTTTTTTTAATTAGTAAACATTGTTTTACTGATGCGGCAAGTGTCAAATCAGCGCCGGAATCCACCATGATGCACACAGTGTACCCTCTGGGGGTCACACCGACGCATTTTGTGTCTTTTTTGCTCATAACACTGAAACAAACTTAAAACTCTGTCTTTTTTGATCGTAGAGATTCAATTCAATTTTTTATTTGTATAGCGCTTTTAACAATGAACATTGTCTCAAAGCAGCTTTACACAGATAATGTGGTGATTAAAAGTGAATATGTTCTTTATAAGTAAGTTTGTTCCTGATGAGCAAGTCGGTAGCGACTGTGGAAAGGAAAAACTCCCCGAGATGGTATAAGGAAGAAACCTAATAGGGATCCAGACTCAAGAGGGAACCCATCCTCATCTGGGTTACACCGAATGGGAAGAGAAGGATATGGATTATTATGTGTCTTTATTGTTGTATGAAAGTTAATGTCATTGTGCAGTTTGGACTCCGGCAAGACTCGCTCTGGCAGCATAACTAAAAGGGAGAACCAGAAGGTAACACCGACATGAGGGATCTCTGGGATAAGAGACGACCCACCACACCACCATCAACAAACCTGAGTGAAAGTGTGAGAGTGGAGGGACGACAGCATCCAAATATCCCAGTTCACCAAACACTCTATATCCATGTTCCCTCCAGATCTGCTCCTTTACCTAAGAAAAAATTTAGTGATAAAAGGCTTGACTAAATAGATATGTTTTCAGCCTCAACTTGAACACTGAGACTGTGTCTGAGTCCAGAACACTGATTGGAAGGCTGTTCCATAACTGTGGGGCTTTATAAGAGAAAGATCTGCCCCCTGCTGTAGTCTTCATTATTTGAGGAACCAACAAATAGCCTGCACCTTTTGATCTAAGTAGGCGTGGAAAATCATACTGGTACAGAAGTTCACTCAGATACTGCGGCATGAGAGCATTAAGCATTAAGCATTAAATTATTTACATTTACATTTGCGGCATTTAGCAGACGCCCTTATCCAGAGCGACGGACAAAAGTGCTTTAAATCTCTAGTAATGAATAAATCCACACTGGTACGCCAGATTACAAACTTAACATAAATATAACCCTAAAATTCCACAAACATGGAAATGTTAATGCTAATTTAAGTGTTTCAGGAAAAGGTAGGTGCTTAGTCGTCGCATGAAGATAATCAGGGACTCCACTGTATGGATATTTAGGGAAAGTTCATTCCACCACCTTGGTGCCAGAACAGAGAAGAGCCTTGAAGTGTACTTACCTCTCAGTCTGAGAGAAGGTTGTACCGATCGAGCAGTGCTGGAGGATATCAGACAGCATGGTGCAGTGCGAGATGTGATGAGGTCACTGAGGTAAGATGGCGCTGGTCCATTTTTGGCCTTGTAGACAAGCATCAGTGTTTTGAATCTGATACGTGCAGCTACTGGAAGCCAGTGAAGGGAGCGCAGCAGTGGGGTGGTGTGGGAGAACTTGGGCTGATTAAACACAAGCCGTGCAGCTGCGTTTTGGATCATTTGCAGTGGACGGATAGCGTTCATAGGAAGACCTGCCAGCAGAGAGTCTTGAAATCACAAGAGACTAAACAAGCACCTGATTATTTTATAATCAGTGTGAGATGTAATTAGGAGCACTGTAGAGTAATTAAAACAGGAGTGATGTGCTCATATTTTCTAGATCTAGTAAGGACTCTTGCTGCTGCATTCTGAACTAACTGAAGCTTATTTCTGCACTTACTCCAACACCCAGACAGTAAAGCGTTACAGTAGTCTAATCTAGATGTAACAAAAGCATGAACTAATTTTCCTGCATCCTGTAACGACATCATATTTCTAATTTTAGCAATATTTCTAAGGTGAAAGAAGGAGATCCTGGTGATAATATTCACGTGAGCCTCAAAGGAAAGACTAGGGTCAATAATCACACCAAGGTCTTTGACAGCCATACACGCTGAAACAGAAGCACCATCCAGAGATGATACGTAATCGGAAAGTTTGCTTCTAGCTGCATGTGGTCCTAGTAAAAGTACTTCAGTCTTTTCTGAGTTGAGCAGAAGAAAGTTATCAAGCATCCACTGTCTAATGTCCTTTACACATTTCTCAACATTGTTAAGCTGATCTCTCTCATCTGTCTTTGCTGAAATATACAACTGTGTATTATCAGCATAGCAATGGAAGCGAATACCATGTTTATGTATAATTTTACCCAGAGGCAGCATATATAACGAGAAAAGCAGTGGGCCTAAGACAGATCCTTGAGAAACACCAAACTTTACCTCAGAGAGTGTGGAGAACTCACCATTTACATCAACAAACTGATAGCGATCAGTCAAATAAGACCTGAGCCAAGAGAGACCTGTTTCCTTTATTCCAACAACGTTCTCAAGTCTAGAAGGTAGTATAGTGTGATCAATGGTGTCAAAAGCTGCACTAAGGTCGGGCAAAACAAGTAAAGAGACAAAACCCTGATCAGAGGCCAATAACAGGTCATTTACCACCTTAACTAGCGCCGTCTCTGTGCTATGATGAGGCCAAAATCCTGACTGATACATTTAAAAAATTTTATTCATAAGTAGATGTGAGCAGAACTGCTGTGCTACAATCTTTTAATATCCTTAATATCGTTTTAATAAACCTTCTAAAATTTTGGATATAAAGGGGAGATTTGATATTGGTCTGTAGTTGGACAGCTGACATGGGTCAAGGTCAGGTTTCTTAATTAGGTGGTGGATAACTGCCAGTTTGAAGGATTAAGGTACATAACCAGTGCTAATGGAAGAGTTTATTATTTTTAAAACAGCTTCAATTCCCTCTGGAGTGATCTGTTTGAAGAAACTTGTAGGCGAGGGATCGAGAATGCAGGTTGATGATTTTGATGAGGAAATTAATGAAATTAAGTAATTCTCATGAATAGGAGTGAAGCTTTGTAGTTGATTGTCTGCTATAATTACACTGCTGTCTACAGGGTTACTTGTAAGATAATTTGGATTTATATTAACCGTCTGGATTTCTTGCCTGATGTTTTCAACTTTATTATTTAAAAAGTTCATAAAATCATTACTACCTAATGATGGTGTGCATGTGGGTGCAGTGCTTTTATTCCCTGTTAATTTTGCTACTGTGCTGAATAAAAATCTAGGATTATGCTTGTTATTTTCTATGAGGGTGGAGAAATATGCTGATCTAGCAGCACTAAGAGATTTTCTATAAATTAAGAGGCTCTCCTTCCATGCTATTTGAAATACTGTTAATTTTGTTTGACGCCATTTACGTTCTATTTTTTGAGTGGTCTGTTTTAAGCTGCACGTATGATCATTATACCACTGTGCAAATTGTTTCTTCCTGATCATTTTGGTCTTAAGGGGGGCTACATCATCTAGAGTATAATGTAACGTTGATTCTATGTATTCAATGGCCCAGTCGAGCTCTGTGGGGTCAGACGGAGATCTATTTAATATCGTAATGTCTGGAAGATTATTAATAAAAAGTGCTGCTCTAACTGACGTGAAAGTACGATTAACATGATAACGTGGTGAGGTACAAATGCAATGACTGAGGCAGATTTTAAAAGAGGTGAGATAATGGTCTGAAATAGCTTCAGACTGTGGAATTCTGACAATTTTTTATTTTTAATCCAAATGTTAACAACAAATCGAGAGTGTGTCCACCACTATGAGTGGGTCCTATAACATTCTGAATAATTCCAACTGAATCTAGAATGGAGACAACTGCTGCTCTTAAGGAGTCTTCCTGATTATCAAAATGAATATTAAAGTCACCAATAATTAATGCTTTGTCTAAAGAAGTAGCTTAATTTGTGATGAAATCTGCAAATTTTATGAGAAAATCAGAGTAGGGCCCCTGGGGGTCTATAAATAATAATTAGTGGAATTGACTGACTGGACCTGCTTTCGGTCACTGAATATGTTATGCTGGTGTAAAGAACTTCAAATGTTTTACATTTGTGTTCAGTCTTTTGTGTGACGCTTAGATTATTATTATAAATAGCTGCGACTCCACCTCCTCTGCCATTTAGACGGGGTTAATGTATGTAACTATACCTAGGAGGACTCGCTTCATTTAATGCTACATACTTATTCGGTTTAATCCACGTTTCTGTCAAAACATTATTTTTAATTCCTGGTCCGAAATAATTTTGTTTATAGTAAGCGCTTTTGACGTGAGAGATCTAATATTCAACAATCCTATCTTTGGATCTGAGGTGCTGTTGTGCGTTCAGTCTTATTTAATTTAATGTTAATCAGGTTACTTAAACAGACTTTCTGAGAATTCCTAAATTTTGGTTTTGCTCGGGGGACAGACACAGTCTCAATATGGTGGATCCTGAGTGACGACTCTGTGCAGCTAGCAGACGGTTGGTTTAGTCTGTCTGCTCACTAGCCTTGGCTCTGGACAGTCACTTGTTAACTAGTGCTGTTCTGAGACTAGGACCTATACTACAAGAAATGAGAGCAGCACCTTTCCGAGTGGGATGGACACCGTCCTGCCCTAACAGGCCAGCCTTGCCCTCAAAATTGCTCCAATTATTTATGAAGCCCACATTGTTTTTGGAGCACCACTCGGACATCCAGCAGTTCAGCGACCATAACCTGCTGTAGGCTACATCGCCACATCGCATTGGGATGGGGCCAGAGCATGTTACAGCATCGGTCATTGCCTTCGCTAATTTACACACCTCTATAATATTACTCTTAGTAACCTCTGACTGTCAAAGGCATATATCGTTAGCTCCTGTGTGAAAAACTATCTTAGAGAACCTATGCTTTCCTAGGAACCTGTGCTGCTTTGCGAGGGCTCTAATGCCGGAGTCGGGGGAATGCTAACTCCACCTAGGGCATCCAGACTTTCCCCTGCACAACCTGGACTGCTCTCGCACTCACTACTTCTCTCTAGACTCTGGATGCGCTCCTCTAATGCTAAGATCTTCTCCATCAAAGAGCAAACTAGCGTACACATCTCACAAATAAAATTATAGCTAACAACGGAGAAAGACTGACTAAACATGTCACACTTCACACACTGAATGAACTGAATGTTCGTCATAGCGGAGAAATTACGTACCTTAATGTGGTTACTGTAGTGTGTGTTCGTAGTTCTGGTGGGATTGGCCTCCACTCACTGCTTTCAAACCATCAAACAGGGAATAAAGCGCTCTTCCAAAAGCAAAAAGAGACGAAACGGAGCCAACAGAAAGTAAAGGATGCAGGAAATCAAAACGATATTTTGATATTTTAAAGCGATGAGAGAGAGAAAAAACTAACTGTAAAAATTTAAACGCTGATACAAACAAAATTCCCGGCAAACAGTCAACAACAGGAAACAGGAACTGACATCAGCAACCTCAGTCGAGGAGCAAAGCGTTTTAAGAGATAATAGCAATAAATCATTTGATTCTCCAAAGGGTCTATTTTATATTGAGTCTGTACACACTCCTAATAACACCAAAACTCTGCTTTTGTAAAACAAAGCAAGCAGACAGAGTATGCTTTTTGCGGTCTCTGTCATCTCACTTTACAGACACACAAAAAAAAAAAACCCTGAATCTCAGTGAATATTTGCGTCACAGACATAATATATTTATAGAAAGTTCTAAAAACACTATTTTAAAATAAACCAATTCACAACGAATACAAAGATTGTCTGTTTATATAATCCATATGACACTTATAAGAGGTATTGTATGAGGAAGTCTGGTGTGTCAGAGAAGTATGTGAGGGTGGTACAGGACATGTATGAGGACAGTGTGACAGCAGTGAAGTGTGCAGTAGGAATGACAGACTGATTAAAGGTGGAGTTGGGATTGCATCAAGGATCGGCTCTAAACCCTTTCCTGTTTTCAGTGGTGATGGACAGGTTGACAGACGAGGTCAGACAGAAGTCTCTATGGAGTAGGGTTTGTTTGCGGATTATATTGTGATTTATGGTGAGAGTAGGGAGCATGTTGATAAAAGCCTGGAGAGGTGGAGGTACATGCTGGAGAGAAGGGGAATGAAAGACAGTAGGAGTAAAACAGAGTACATGTGTGTGAATGAGAGTGAGGGCAGTGAAGTGGTGCGGTTGCAGGGAGAAGAGGTGGAGAAGGTGGAGGAGTTCAGGTATTTCAGGTACAGTGCAAAGTAATGGAGAGTGAGTTAGAGAAGTGAAGAAAAGAGTGCAGGCAGGGTGAAGTGGGTGGAGAAGAGTGATAGCAGGAGTGATTTGTGATAGAAGAGTATCTGTGAGAGTGAAAGGGAAAGTTTATAGGACTGTGGTGAGACCTGAGATGTTGTATGGTTTAGAGACAGTGGCATTGAGTAAAAGACAGGAGGTGGAGCTGGAGGAAGCAGAGCTGAAGATGTTGAGGTTTTCCTTGGAAGTGACGACGATGGACAGGATTAGAAATTTGTTTATTAGAGGGACAGCGCATGTAGTACATTTTGGAGACAAGGTGAGGGAGGCGAGATTGAGATGGTTTGGACATGTTCAGAGGAGGGAAATGGGGTATACCAGTAGGAGAATGCTGAGGATGGAGCCACCAGGAAGAAGGAAAAGAGGAAGCCCAAGGGGGAGGTTTATGGATGTGGTTTGGGAAGACATGCAGGTAGTTGGTGTGAAAGAGGCAGATGTAGAGGACAGGGTGGTATGGAGACGGATGATCCGCTGTGGCGACCCCTAATGGGAGAAGCCGAAAGAAGAAGAAGATGTAGTATGAATTATTTTGTGATCCAGGGTGATAGAAGAGGGTGACATCAAGGATTGCAAATAACATCCTGGTCATGTCTAAAGAGAGTTCAATCTCTTGGCTGATGATGTACTCAATGACACTATTAAAAAAAAAATTTAAGCATGAGGATTGTATTTGCACTCAGCTGGAATAAGATAGTTAGTTAGTTTTTATCCTTTATTTACACAACATAAAATGTATTCTTTTTGTTTTTTTACATTAGTGACCTGGCCAACAAAGCAGCAGATGTCACCATGACATTTAACACAACAAAGATAAAAAAAAAAATAAAAATCTAACAAAAACAACTAGAAAATTATTGGAGAAGCAACCAATATGGTTCGTCTCCAAGTTATTTCTAAGTGCCATAAATTAGACCAGTGAAGAGAAACTTTAGGTGCACATAAGTTTTAAGTGTTGGTGTTTTTTTAAATCCATTTAAATGTGAAGCTTTTCCCTTTTTTCCATAGCTATTTAAACAAGAGGACAGCCCTTATATTCATTTCTAAAGCATCTACTGTACTTCAGTATGTTGATTCTGTACTGATGAAGCCTCATAAAATTGAGAGAATTTGTTAAACTACAGCAATGCTTTTGACATGAACACCACCTCTGGTATTTTGATGTTTCCCAAGAAAGTCCCCATGTGTACATGGAACGCACATTTCTTTATTTACAGAGCTGGTGTTTGACGTCGAGACAGTACCCTCTTGATGTGCCTGATATGGGCAGCCTCATCTGAAGAGTGTGTCAACATGTTTCCAACATTTGCACGACATGAATAATTAGACACTGATAATAACAGCCAGTGCCAATTATAGCCTATAGTAAATCACAGTGAAATTTAGTGAATGAGATTATGGGGATTTTGGAGTGATGACTCTGGCGAAGCAAATAGGCCGAGCAACATCTTTATCTGAGCCAGGAGCAGGAATACCATCCTCAGCTGAGCAATGGGTAGATCAACATCCTCTTAGTGAAAAAGTCCTCAGCATGAAGAGGAGGCGGTGAATGTCCTCAGTGAAGATGGGGAAGAAGAGAGGTCTTCAGCAAAGAGGGAAGGTGGAACAGTGGGAAAGATGGTGCTCAACACTAGCAGCTGACAAAACTGTGGTTGGCTCTTGAGACATTCTCAAAACCCGTTAAAAAATTAGGGAGTCCAAAATAAACCAAAACAAAGAAATGCAAAATAGAATTCCTTAAAATCAGGTCCAAAGTCGACAATTCAAAAGATAAAAAAAAATCTAAATCTCAACAACTCTTCTCAGGAAAGCAAAAAGTAAAAAAACAAATTTAAACAAATGTACACAGGAGTACTCGGAATAGGAATGGAGACACAGGAAATCCAAACTGCAAAAAACTGACACCATAACATCAACAAACCGTACCAATGGGGGAAATTAAATACCAACAGGCTTGATTAGACACAGGAATAAACAATGGAAAGCTAATGAGAGACTCACAGTAAAAACAGTGGCACCTAGTGGAAAAAGAGGAAACACATGTAAAGAAAACAGAAACAACATTTAAACAACTAACCAATCACAGCTCACCACAATCCCTGATATAATTATTTTTGAACAGTTTTTACATAACAAAAAATATGTAATTTTAACAAGATCTGCAGTATATAGTATGGGTATATAAATACAAAGAATACATTTTGTAGCAATGTGCTCTTTCTACAATTGGGAAAATGGATTAAATATATGTACTTCACAAAGTAAAAGTGAAAAGGCAAATAAAATAACTTCTAGACAAGAATATACAAGATTAGTTAGAATTATCTTATATTCTTTCTTTAAAAGATTTTTTAGAATAATATTAACAGACTGCATGATTGTTGAAAGAGTTTAACAGATAAAATATATAAGACAGATAAAATATATAAAATAAACACTGACTTTAATCTTGATTCATTTCCATATATAATACAAAAATAATACAATCGCTATACAATATAAACAATTGTAATGCCAAGTAAAGAACAATCTGATTATGAAATTCATGTAAATCACAACATCTATTATTAACAGTCATAATGAGAACACTGGAAAATGATCTAATTCAAGAGTAGAATTGTTCCTGGACTTAAAATATTGGACACTATGACAAACAGTTGGCATAAATGTCTGGTTCCTCGTAATCATTGCTCAAGTCACTACTTTGCTCATCAGCATCAACATTAACATAGTCATCATCGAAGTCTGAATCCTCCTTCTCCTGGAAAAAGGTTTCTGTATTTTCATAATCTGCTTCATCGTCATCATGTACAGTCTCTCCTTGGGGACACTCATACGTGTTTTTGAAACCTGGAAAGTGATTTGAATCAGAATACAACATTTTTATTTTTTTATTTATTTTCCAGACTATAAGGCGCTACTTTTTCACCACGCTTTAAACCCCGCATCTTAAACAATAAAACGGCTAATGTATGGATTTTTCCTGGGTTTTTCGGTTTCACAAGCTTCAAGCCAAAGAACTGAGCCCCATAAGATTAGACCAATGAAATTGCCGAACGGGTTCAGGTGAACTAATGAAACTCTTTATATTAAATCAGATGTGCTCCCGCTGAATCGGGCCACACCACATCATAAATATGGATGATGTTCCTCTGATGTTTGACCTGCCTACTCATGTTTCCAATTGTCCTCATGTTTCTGTTTTTCTCTGTAAATAGTTTGTCTTTAAGTACCCCGTATTTCCAATGTCAGATCACAAAGTATTGTTTAGCACCAGTTTTTACCGAGCGTAGTGTTTCTACTTCCTGGTTTGCTTTTAATTAAACAATTTTCTTCAGCATTTGCATCCAGCTTTCATATTACATGACATTTCCTCACCAGCATCTCGTTTATTGTCTCTCTTGAGGTAAAAAATACAAAAAAAATAAACTTAAAAATGCTACAGCACAAAGTCTTATACTTTCTAAAATAATACCAAAAACTAATTACAGAAATCATAAGAAAAAATAAATAAAATTATATATATATATATATATATATATATATATATATATATATATATATATATGGAGCAGCTGCACTACAATAGCTGTTAAAAACGAGGCGAGACTTTAGACTTCTATCTATAAAGAGAATCCTTTTTTTTACATAGTAAAACTTTATTACTCACGTTGTGAAACTATCTTCTTATCCAGCTGATGTCTTTGTCTTTTCTGTCTCATTACAAAGCAAATAATAGAAATAAGAACTAAGATGAGAAGCAGTCCGCCGATCACTCCAAACCCGATGTAGAGAGCCAGTGAAGCTGTGAAAGAAAATGATCAGGTATTTATTTACATTATACTGCAGAACAGAAAATAGCAGAGCTTGATTATTTTACTCTACCTTTCACGGTGATGACCAGGAGCTCAGTGGCAGTAGAGGTGAAGTTACGTGAAGACACGCTAACTCCATAAGTACAGCTGTAGTTTCCCTCATGGACAAAATCTGCCTCAGGAAACAGGAAGATGGCTGAGTGGTTAACAGCTGATTGAGTTGTGGTGATGTTGGATCCACTGATCTTCAAATTGAAGAAACCTCCTGGATACTGGGGTTTAGTGGAGCAGATGATGGAGAAGCTGTAGCCCCTTGTCACATGTGGTCCATCAGAACCCCACTGAAATGATTCATTGGCAGCACTGAAGAATATATTGGGCTGCTGCAGGTTCACTTAAAAAAAAAAAAAAAGAAAAAGAAAATCAACGCTTAAGTTACACAGGGATGTGTAAAATATATATTTGACCTAATCTCTGATGTTTATTTAAGATTAGTAGTAGAAGCTTCCAGTGCCACTGATTTATAAGAGTAAATAGGTAAATCTTTAACTTTAAAGCTTTAAGGTTTTCTGACACTGGAAAGTCAAAGGAATGTATGTTGTTGTATTAATTCAGAGTGAGGTACACGAGAGGAAGGTGAGAACTATGTATAGCTGCTGTAACAAATAGAAGGAACTTACATGTTTCACTGGAATTTCAATAAAAAAAAAAAAGAAGAGGAAAAGTAAAAAGTTTCCTTTTTTAAAGTTAAAATTGCTGGAAAATTGAAGTGGAATAAGAACAATGGAACAATTAAGTCTCTGCAGTTTTAACAACTTTGGAAGGTAAATCTACTACATCACAACGCCCAATCATTAATTTATTTCTTCAAAAGTGTGTTTTATTATTCCCATAATGGCAAGAGATGAGAGAGGAAGTGGCTACTTTACTTCTGTCGGTTTCTGTGTGCTTTCAGTTACTTCTGTAATCCTAGAAATAGAGTCACTGAGCTGGCAGATCATGCAGCTCACATACACAAGCATGTGCACACACACACACACACACACACACACACACACACACACACACACACACACACACACACACTCAGCAAAAACTTGAAGTTAACAAAGTGAAAGCCGTAAATCCCTGACAGACCTGTTTGAGTGTTTTGAGTTAACGAGTTTTGAATATGCACAGACTAAATATAAATGAATCCCAGCAATCAATCAAAGTGCCAACTGTCTCCCAAGTATTCCTCTTATCTTATTCTACAGTAGTGCCATGACCCAGATCTGAAGAAAGACTTCTATGCCATGATAAAAATCACCAAACCCAATTTCAAGCCTCCTCAACTGCAATAGCTGTATAGTAGTGGCTGTTTTCTGAAACCCTCATGAAAAAAGCAGACTGGGAACATCTAATTGAGCATTATTATGTATAATTTTGGTGCAGGACACTTGAACTAAGGAAGCGGTGTTGATTGCAAAATGTTGTTGGGATTGGCTCATCATAATTTCCTTGGCTGTGCATTTGGTCCATGATAAAACACTGTCTTATAGCTTGTTTCCTTTGTTTGTCTATTTGTGGTGATGTTTTCAGGTGGTGATCATCATGTTGAGAAATTAAGCTAGTAAATTCATCGACAATGGAAGTGCCATTGTGCCCCTTATAGTTAATCAAGGTTCCCTTTAAAAAATTGCACAGACTTTGTCTACTTCTTGTTTCATCTCCATACTACCCTGTCCTCCCTCACCACATCCATTAACCTCCTCCTTGATCTTCCTCTTTTCCTCCTGCCTGGCAGCTCCATCCTCAGCATTCTCCTACCAATATACCACATGTCCCTCCTCTGCACACGTCCAAACCATCTCAGTCACACCTCCCTCAATTTGTCTCTCTAATAAACTTGTTTCTAATCCTGTCTATCCTCGTTACTCCCAATGAAAATCATCTTCAGCTCTGCTACCTCCAGCTCCACCTCCTGCCTTTTACTCAGTGCCACTGCCTCTAAACTATACAACATAGCAGGTCTCACCAGGGACATTGTTAGGCTATTAAAAACATTAATACACGACTGGGATTAATGGCTCAGGGACATGCTATGTGGAGCTAAAAAAAGGTCCTGCAGACCTTAAGTTTATTTATTATATGGGTGCAAGAATCATGCCATTTTAGACTTGGGAAAAAGTGTGGGATTGAAACCTTTTAAAAGTGACAAAGACATGCATTAATTTCTTAACATTAGAACAAAACAAAAGAGTAAGTCAATTAGCAGAGAATAATTTGTTACAGGCATATAAATGTAATTCCCAGGCAGTAGATTTTAACCTGACAGAGTAAAAGCATAAATTACTGGACCAATTTATGTCAAATGTTTTTAGTTAGTTTTGAATGTGCGTTGAAAATACAGTCTAAATAATCCAGAGGCCAGCAATCAATTAAAGTTCAAAGTCTCTTCAGTGTTCCACATACACTCTCCGTCCCCAGTGTTCTACACACTACAACATCCTGCTTTAGTGTTTTCCCTCCTGTTTCTTTATTAAAGACCTTTTTCACCTTACACCTGCTCCTACATTTTAATTAATCATTAATACTGCTCAGTAAAACATCCTGCACTTACCCACAGTAATGTTAATGGAGTTGCTCCTGGATGAAGTGGAGGATGTTTCCCTGTATGTGTAATCACAGGTGTACTCGCCCTGATGTGAGGCTTCTGCAGTCAGAGTAAATGTTGCTGTAGAATCTGCAGTTTGCTTCTTTATTGATGTTCCAGTTTTATATAAAATGAACTCTACAGAGGTGCATGTTGGGCTGGGTGTGGAACATCTGAACTGAAGCACTTCTCCAAATGAGACCACAGAGTTTGGGGAGATCCAAGTCAGTGAAGGAGTCTGCATGTCTTATAGTTAGAAGGTAGATTTAATAAATTAGTAAAAATAATATAAAAAAAAAACAGTTTAAAGTGTATATACAGTGAGGCAAAAAAGTATTTAGTCAGCCACCAATGACAGAGATCAAACATTTACTATAAGTCTCCACAAGGTTTTTACATACTGTTGCTGGTAGTTTGGACCATTCCTCCATGCAGCTCTCCTCTAGAGCAGTGATGTTTTGGGGCTGTCGCTAGGCAACACGGATTTTCAACTCCCTCCAAAGATTTTCTATGGGGTTAAGATCTGGAGACTGGCTAGGCCACTCCAGGACCTTGACATGCTTCTTACAAAGCCACTTCTTCGTTGCCCGGGTGGTGTGTTTGGGATCATTGTCATGCTGAAAGACCCAGCCACGTTTCATCTTCAATGCCCTTGCTGATGGAAGGAGGTTTTCATTCAAAATCAAAAATGGCCCCATTCATTCTTTCCTTTACACGGATCAGTCGTCCTGGTCCCTTTGCAGAAAAACAGCCCCAAAGCATGATGTTTCCACCCCCCATGCTTCACAGTAGGTATGGTGTTCTTTGGATGCAACTCAGCATTCTTTGTCCTCCAAACACGACAAGTTTAGTTTTTACCAAAAAGTTCTATTTTGGTTTTATCTGACCATATGACATTCTCCCAATCCTCTTCTGGATCATCCAAATGCTCTCTAGCAAAATTCAGACGGGTGGACATGTCTGGGGGACACGTCTGGCACTGCAGGATTTGAATCCCTGGCGGCGTAGTGTGTTACTGATGGTAGCCTTTGTTACTTTGGTCCCAGCTCTCTGCAGGTCATTCACTAGGTGCCCCCGTGTGGTTCTGGGATTTTGCTCACCGTTCTTGTGATCCTTTTGACCCCACGGGTGAGATCTTGCGTGGAGCCCCAGATCGAGGGAGATTATCAGTGGTCTTGTATGTCTTCCATTTTCTAATAATTGCTCCCACGGTTGATTTCTTCACACCAAGCTGCTTACCTATTGCAGATTCAATCTTCCCACCCTGGTGCAGGTCTACAATTTCGTTTCTGGTGTCCTTTGACAGCTCTTTGGTCTTGCCATAGTGGAGTTTGGAGTCTGACTGTTGAGGTTGTGGACAGGTCTCTTTTATATTGATAACGAGTTCAAACAGGTGCCATTAATACAAGTGGAGGACAGAAGAGCCTTTTAAAGAAGTTACAGGTCTGTAAGAGCCAGAAATCTTGATTTTTTTTTTTGTAGGTGACCAAATACTTATTTTTCACCATAATTTGCAAATAAATTCTTTAAAAATCAGAGAATGTGATTTTTGGGATTTTTTTCTCATTTTGTCTCTCATAGTTGAAGTATTCTTGGATCCAAGATGGCGGCGCGGCAGTAGCTCGCAGTGGCCGCTCCGGACCCAAAATGGTGCTAACTTTATTTTGTAGCCCGCCTTACACAACACATGGACATCGGAGCAACCGGTGTGCCTGTGTACAACCGCAAAACACTGAAAGAACTTAGAAACAACCCAAACAACACCATAAATGATGACCTGCAGCAGAAACTACGCGACCTCGGCGTGCTCCGAGAACCAGGCCTCCAGACCTTGGCATCGCCTGCGGAGGACGGACGGAGGAGGGGGAATCGGAAGCGCTGCGCGAGGAAGCAGAAACGCAGAAAGCGAGCGGGTGCTAATGCTAGGCTAAAAGCTAACCCTAGCCGGCCCGCTCTACCATCACTACTGCTGGCAAATGTCTGCTCCCTGGACAATAAATAAGACTACATCAGACTCCAACAAGCTACTCTGCGTGAGTACAGACACTGTTGCGTTTTTGTGTTTACGGAGACGTGGCTGAGCGGCAGAGTTCCGGACGCCGCCATCCAGCTGGACGGGCTAGCCGCGTTTCGTGCCAACAGAAATGCAGCTCTGTGCGGTAAGACTCGCGGCGGCGGTCTGTGTGTTTACATCAACACGGAATGGTGTAAGAACTCTGTGCTTGTTTCTACCTACTGCTCATCGCTGCTGGAGTTTATTGTTGTGAGATGTAGACCTTTTTATTTACCCCGGGAATTCACCACCGCTATTGTGCTCGGAGTGTACATACCACCTAGCGCTAATGCTAAGGAAGCGCTCAGCGTGCTCTACGGGACCATTTGCGGACTTCAAAACTCACACCCTGATGGATTGTTTATTGTCGCCGGAGATTTTAATCACGCAAATCTCAGGACTGTGCTTCCCAAATTCTATCAGAATGTGGACTTTGCAACCAGAGGAGAAAACACGCTGGATGTTGTTTACACAAACATCCGGGGCGCATACCGGGCGAAGCCCCGCCCCCACCTCGGTTACTCAGACCACATCTCTGTTATGCTGATCCCAGCATACAGACCACTCAGCAGGCGTTCAAGACCAGCTCAAAAACAAGTGAGAACCTGGCCAGCAGGATCCATGTCTGCTCTCCAGGACTGTTTTGAATGCACTGACTGGGTCATGTTCAGGGAAGCTGCAACCAATGGCGATTTCATCAACTTGGAGGAGTACACGTCAACAGTGACCAGCTACATCGGCAAGTGCATTGATGACGTGACTATTTTCAAGACCATCACTACACGCTCCAACCAGAAGCCGTGGATGACCGCCGAGGTGCGTGCGCTGCTAAAAACAAGAGACTCTGCCTTCAGAGCAGGGGACAAGACGGCCTTAAAAACAGCAAGGGCCAAACTGTCCCGTGCCATCAGAGAGGCGAAGCGCGCACACGCCAAGAGAATCCATGGCCACTTCCAGGACAGCGGAGACACCTGGCGCATGTGGCAGGGCATCCAGGCGATCACGAATTACAAGACCACATCACCTGCTTGTGACCGTGACCCTTCCCTCCCGGATGCGCTGAATGACTTCTACGCCCGGTTCGAGGTGCAGAACAACGTGGTGGCGAGGAAGACCATCCCTCCTCCCAGTGACCAGGTGCTCTGTCTAACCACAGCTGAAGTGAGGAAAACTCTATGCAGAGTTAACCCACGGAAGTCTGCTGGACCTGACAACATTCCTGGCAGAGTGCTCAGGGAATGTGCAGAACAACTAGCAGATGTATTCACTGACATCTTTAACATCTCCCTGAGCAGCGCCACTGTTCCCACGTGCCTCAAGACGACGACCATCATTCCTGTGCCGAAGAAGTCTTCTGTCTCCTGCCTCAATGACTATCGTCCCGTTGCACTCACACCCATCATGATGAAGTGCTTCGAGAGGCTCGTCATGAGGCACATAAAGACCCAGCTCCCACCCGCACTGGACCCCATGCAGTTTGCGTATCGTCCAAACCGCTCCACAGACGATGCCATCTCCACAACCCTCCATCTGGCCCTCACCCATCTGGATAACAAAGAGTCTTATGTAAGGATGCTGTTCATAGACTTCAGTTCAGCATTTAACACAATCATTCCTCAGCACCTGATTGAGAAGTTGAGCCTACTGGGCCTGAACACCTCCCTCTGCAACTGGATCCTGGACTTCCTGACTGAGAGACCTCAGTCAGTCAGGATCGGGAACAGCATCTCCAGCACCACCACACTGAGCACTGGAGCCCCTCAGGGCTGTGTGCTCAGTCCACTGCTGTTCACTCTGCTGACTCACGACTGTGCACCAACGCACAGCTCGAATCATATCATCAAGTTTGCTGATGACACGACCGTGGTGGGTCTAATCAGCAAGAACGACAAGTCAGCATACAGAGAGGAGGTGCAACGGTTAACAGCCTGGTGTGGAGCCAACAACCTGTCTCTGAACGTGGACAAAACTAAAGAGATGGTTGTTGACTTTAGGAGAGCACAGAGAGACCATTCTCCACTGATCATCGAGGGATCTTCAGTGGAGATCGTCAAGAGCACCAAATTCCTTGGTGTTCATCTGGCGGATAACCTCACCTGGTCACTTAATACCAGCTCCATCACCAAGAAAGCCCAGCAGCGTCTCTACTTCCTGAGAAGGCTGAGGAAAGCTCATCTCCCTCCCCCCATCCTGACCATGTTCTACAGAGGGGCCATCGAGAGCATCTTGAGCAGCTGCATCACTGCCTGGTTTGGGAACTGCACCGTCTCGGATCGCAAGACCCTACAGAGGATAGTGAGGACAGCTGAGAAGATCATCTGAGTCTTTCTCCCCTCTATCATGGACATTTACACCACACACTGCATCCGCAAAGCACACAGCATTGTGGATGACCACACACACCCGTCTCACACACACACTTCACCCTCCTACCATCAGGGAAACGGTTCCGAAGCATTCGGGCCCTCACAACAAGACTGTGCAAGAGTTTTTTCCCGCAAGCCATCAGGCTCCTTAACAAACATCTGAACTGAACTCTCTCTCACACACATACTCACACACACACTTACACAAAACTGTGTGACTGATCTGTACAACCGGACTCAACACACATACACTTCGCACACCCAGGTTTCAACACCATTTACACCTTTCATTGTCGCAATAATGTTTACATGCCGTTTGTTGCTGATCTTCCGGGACTTGCTCTCTTTGCACAATATTCTGTCCAAATCCTTTGGTCACTGATCACTTTATTTTGATTGCTGCTATTGTAGAATTGCACAATTCTGTTTACATTTCTCTGCTTACATTTTTCTGCTACTGTGCACCTTATTCTGTTACGACAGGTTACGACAGAGCTATTGTTGTTTATATTTTTATATTTTGTGTATTTTGTATTGTCCTGCACTGTCCTGTGTTGTCTCGCACTGTCTTGTGATGTCTTTTGCACTGTTTGCACCAGTTGCACACATGCACTTTATGTGGCGAGGATCTTAGTTCCTGGCCCTGTGTTATTCTGTTCTGTGACTGTTGTTTACTGTTGTTTTATGTTGTTTTATGTAGCACCTGGGTTCAGGAGGAACGTTGTCTCATTTCACTGTGTACTGCATCAGCTATATATGGTTGAATGACAATAAAAGCTTCTTGACTTGACTATACCTATGATGAAAATTTCAGGCCTCTCTCATCTTTTTAAGTGGGAGAACTTGCACAATTGGTGGCTGACAAAATACTGTCTTGTGATTTATATATATATATATATATATATATATATATATATATATATATATATATATATATATATATATATAAATAATATATTTGTATATATAATTTATACAAACAAACTCAAATAACTTACTTGAGCACATGACTCCAACATCTTCATGATGTCCACAGTTCTCTACTCCAAATCCATTGTGTGAGCACTGATCTAAGTAGCTTTCAGTTCCAGTACACTGAACATCATCCAGCCAGGTTGGTTCACTTTCCTGACCAAAGCGAGCATTACGAGGAGCACTGACGGCTTTACCACATCCAAGCTGCCTACACACCACCTCTGCATCCTTTAAGTCCCAGGAATGATCACACACTGTTCCCCACTGGGCTTTGTGCTGGATCTCCACTCGACCACAACAGTTACTTGGACCATTCACCAGCCTGATCTGATTACTTTCTAATTAATTGAATAAAAGGTTTTATTATTAACTAAATGTTTATCAGCTTGCATATGACCTATTTTCAATCCATATATGCTCAAGAATATTGATTTAATGTCTTTTAAATAAACAGTTTAAATATCCAAAATCAAATAATTAATATGTACAATATGTTTAAAATAGAACAAGATCTTTTATGCAGGTTTTACAGGATTTTGTTCAATAATTGCAGTCAGTAAAATCTTTTGAACATGATAAGTGCAGTTTGATGGAATCACAGTTTACTCAAGTTATCAAAAATATTTTATAAAGTATTAGCAAAGATTAAAACAAAATAATGTACAGTGGCTGGCAAGCTACTGTCAATTTTTTTTTTTTTGCATATTATGTAAATAGTTTTGTGTATAATCTATTAGCTGTAGATGCCAAAATAAACTTATTGTGGAACCTGCATTACCTGGTTTTAAAGATCTGTATCCATGGATCCATAATTTAAAATCACTAGGTAATAATTGGTAAGGTAATAATTGCCTAAAACCTCAGTATTTTTTACTCTCTAATAAAAGTGCATTCAATTCAATAAAAATATAATATTAATAAGTGATTTCTGTACCTGAGCAAGTAACACCAGCATCTTCACCATGGTTACAGTTGTGTTTCCGGAATCCATTATGACGGCACTGTGTGATGGTGCTTTCACTTCCAGAACACTGAACATTATCCAGCAATATTGGATCTTTTCCCTGACCAAAGTGGGCACTTTGATGATAACTGACAGCTTTACCACATTCAAGTTGTCTACACACCACATGTGCATCATTCAGATCCCAGTCATCATCACACACTGTTCCCCACTGGTTATTATAATAGATTTCCACTCTACCAGAGCAGGAGTTACTGCCACCAGCGAGTCGTATGTTAGTACCTAATACAAACCGAAACATGTAGATTAATAATCAATTAATGATAATTTATCTCATTACTACACATACAAATGTCAAAGAGAGAAAATAGCAAATGAAGCTAGAGCAACAACCAGTAACTATAAACCAAACTTCTTCTTCTTCTTCTTTCGGCTGCTCCCATTAGGGGTCGCCACAGCGGATCATCCGTCTCCATACCACCCTGTCCTCTATATCTGCCTCTTTTAAACCAACTACCTGCATGTCTTCCCTCACCACATCCATGAACCTTCTCCTTGGCCTTCCTCTTTTCCTCCTACCTGGTGGCTCCATCTTCAGCATTTTTCTACCAATATAATTCATGTCCCTTCTCTGCACATGTCCAAACCATCTCAATCTTGCCTCCCTCACCTTGTCACCAAAACATCCTACATGTGCTGTCCCTCTAATAAACTCATTTCTAATCTTGTCCATCCTCGTCACTCCCAACGAAAACCTCAACATCTTCAGCTCTGCTACCTCCAGCTCCACCTCCTGTCTTTTACTCAATGCCACTGTCTCTAATCCATACAACATCGCAGGTCTCACCACAGTCCTATAAACTTTCCCTTTCATTCTTGCAGATACTATTCTATCACAAATCACTCCTGTCACTCTTCTCCACCCACTCCACCCTGCCTGCACTCTTTTCTTTACTTCCCTAACACACTCTCCATTACTTTGCACTGTTGACCCCAGGTACCTGAACTCCTCCACCTTCTCCACCTCTTCTCCCTGCAACCGCATCACTCCACTGCCCTCCCTCTCATTCACACACATGTACTCTGTCTTACTCCTACTGACTTTCATTCCCCTTCTCTCCAGCGCATATCTCCACCTCTCCAGGCTCTTCTCAACCTGCTCTCTACTCTCACCACAAATCACAATATCATCTGCAAACATCATAGTCCAGGGAGACTCCTGTCTGACCTCGTCCGTCAACCTGTCCATCACCACTGCAAACAGGAAAGGGCTCAGGGCCGATCCTTGATGCAGTCCAACCTTCACCCTGAACCAGTCTGTCGTACCTACTGCACACTTTACTGCCATCACACTGTCCTCATACATGTCCTGCATCACCCTCACATACTTCTCTGACACACCTGACTTACTCATACAATACCACAACTCCTCTCTCGGCACCCTGTCGTACGCTTTCTCTAAATCCACAAATACACAATGCAGCTCCTTCTGTCCTTCTCTATACTTCTCCATCAACATCCTCAAAGCAAATAAGGCATCTGTGGTGCTCTTCCTCGGCATGAAACCATACTGTTGCTCACAGATGGTCACCTCTTCTCTCAGCCTGGCTTCCACTACTCTTTCCCATAACTTCATGTTGTGACTGATCAACTTAATTCCCCTGTAGTTACTGCAGGTCTGCACATCTCCCTTATGCTTAAAGATCGGAACCAGCACACTCCTTCTCCATTCCTCAGGCATCCTCTCCCCTTCCAGAATCCTGTTAAACAATCTGGTTAAAAACTCCACTGCCATCTCTCCTAAACATCTCCACGCTTCTACCGGTATGTCATCTGGTCCAACCGACTTTCCATTCTTCATCCTCTTAATCGCTGCTCTCACTTCCTTCTCACTAATCCTATCTACATCCTGCTTCACCAACTCCACCTCCTCCAACCTTCTCTCTCTCTGATTTTCCTCATTCATCAGCTGCTCAAAATACTCCCTCCATCTTCTCAACACACTCTCCTCACTAGTCAACACATTTCCCTCTCCATCCTTTATTGCTCTAACTTGCAGTACATCCTTCCCAGCTCGGTCCCTCTGCTTGGCCAATCGGTATAAATCCTTTTCTCCTTCCTTAGTGTCCAACCTCTTATACAGTTCCTCATATGCCTTTTCCTTGGCTTTCGCCACATCCCTTTTAACCTGCTGCCGCATCTCCTTGTACTCCTGCCTACTTATCTCATCACTCTGTCGATCCCACTTCTGTTTTGCCAATCTCTTTCCCCTAATGCTCTCCTGCACTTCCTCATTCCACCACCACGTCTCCATGTCTTGCTTTCTATTTCCAGATGTCACACCAAGTACTTTTCTAGCTGCCTCCCTCATCACTCCTGCAGTAGTTGTCCAATCATCCGGCACCTCTTCACCACCACCAAGCCCCTGTCTGACCTCTTCCCTGAACCTCACACTACACTCTTCCTCCTTCAGTTTCCACCATCTTATTCTTCTTTCAAACCTTACTTTCCTCCTCTTCTTCTTCGCCTCCAAAACCATCCTACAGACCACCATCCGATGCTGTCTAGCTACACTGTCCCCCCGCCAACACCTTACAGTCTCCAATCTCCTTCAGGTTGCATCTCCTACACAGAAGATAATCCACCTGTGTGCACCTTCCTCCACTCTTATACGTCACCCTATGATCCTCCTTCTTCTTAAAATACGTGTTCACCACTGCCATTTCCATCCTTTTAGCAAAATCTACCACCATCTGCCCTTCCACATTCCTCTCCTTAAAACCATACCTACCCATCACCTCCTCATCACCTCTGTTCCCTTCACCTACATGCCCATTAAAGTCTGCCCCAATCACCAATCGTTCTTTTCTAGGTACACCATCTACCACTTCATCTAATTCACTCCAGAATCTTTGTTTCTCCTCCATCTCACAGCCAACTTGTGGAGCATAGGCACTGATGACATTTATCATCATCCCTTCAACTTCCACCTTCACGCTCATCACCCTATCAGAAACTCTCTTCACCTCCACTACACTCTTACTGTACTCTTCCTTCAGAATCACCCCTACACCATTTCTCTTCCCATCCACACCATGATAAAACAGTTTAAACCCACCTCCAATGTTCCTGGCCTTACTCCCTTTCCACTTGGTCTCCTGAACACACAACACATCTACCTTTCTCCTCTCCATCATATCAGCTATCTCTCTCCCTTTACCCGTCATAGTTCCAACATTTAAAGTATCAACCCGAATCTCTACTCTCCTACACTGCTCCTTTTCC
The DNA here is from genome assembly GCF_946808225.1 of Silurus aristotelis. Lineage (NCBI taxonomy): Eukaryota > Metazoa > Chordata > Actinopteri > Siluriformes > Siluridae > Silurus > Silurus aristotelis. The sequence continues at coordinate 2,201,026 of NC_139590.1, forward strand.
TGCCGTCTCTGTAGACGCCTTCCTCCTCTCCTTCTCCTCCTTCGGCCAACAGTAGCCCAATTTCCACCGGTACCCTGTCGGCTAACGATACCTGTGGCGGTCGTTGTTAACCCGGGCCTCGACCGATCCGGTATGAAATTCTCATTTGTGATCCGCATATTTGATTTGGCACATGTTTTACGCTGGATGCCCTTCCTAACGCAACCCTCCCCATTTACCTGGGCTTGGGACCGGCACTAAGAGTACACTGGCTTGTGCCCCCCTATTGGCTGGGTTAGTAACTATAAACCAAACAAAAACTTAATTAACCGCAGCAGAACTGGATGATTAAACAGATTTGTGCCAAGGGACAAAAAGGAGTATTTATACACACACTAATAAACACAGATTTAAAGACATCTGTGAATTCAAGACACCTGAACATTGGCACTAATGACAGGACAAGAGTGGGGCATGATATAAATAACAAACACATACATACATGATAAAACCAAAAGCACAAGGTTTCATAAGCACGGAGGTAAGTAATGGTGCTATGAGATGTGCTACCCGAGGGGGAATCACTGATACTCTTTCTTTCAAAGCTTGATAAGAACATTGTTAGTATTTGCAAATAAGCTAGAATTCTGACCCTCAAAGACCTGTTAGTCTGCCTTTAAAATGTCCACCTCCACCACATTTATTATCCTAAATTAGATGCAACTGTTTGAGGTCGTTAGCTGCATAAAGACACCTGTCCACCCCATACAATCAGTAAGAATCCAACTACTAACATGGCCAAGACCAAAGAGCTGTCCAAAGACACTAGAGACAAAATTGTACACCTCCACAAGGCTGGAAAGGGCTACGGGGAAATTGGCAAGCAGCTTGGTGAAAAAAGGTCCACTGTTGGAGCAATCATTAGAAAATGGAAGAAGCTAAACATGACTGTCAATCTCCCTTGGACTGGGGCTTCATGCAAGATCTCACCTCGTGGGGTCTCAATGATCCTAAGGAAGGCGAGAAATAAGCCTAGAACTACACAGGAGGAGCTGGTCAATGACCTGAAGTCAAGAGCTGGGACCACCGTTTCCAAGGTTACTGTTGGTAATACACTAAGACGTCATGGTTTGAAATCATGCATGGCACGGAAGGTTCCCCTGCTTAAACCAGCACATGTCCAGGCACGTCTTAAGTTTGCCAATGACCATTTGGATGATCCAGAGGAGTCATGGGAGAAAGTCATGTGGTCAGATGAGACCAAAATAGAACTTTTGGGTCATAACTCCACTTAACGTGTTTGGAGGAAGAAGAATGATGAGTACCATCTCAAGAACACCATCCCTACTGTGAAGCACGGGGGTGGTAGCATCATGCTTTGGGGGTGTTTTTCTGCACATGGGACATGGCGACTGCACTGTATTAAGGAGAGGATGACCGGGGCCATGTATTGCTAGATTTTGGGGAACAACCTTCTTCCCTCAGTTATAGCATTAAAGATGGGTCGAGGCTGGGTTTTCCAACATGACAATGACCCGAAGCACACAGCCAGGATAACCAAGGAGTGGCTCTGTAAGAAGCATATCAAGGTTCTGGCATGGCCTAGCCAGTCTCCAGACCTAAACCCAATAGAGAATCTTTGGAGGGAGCTCAAACACAGTGTTTATTAGCGACAGGCCAGAAACCTGACAGATCTAGAGAAGATCTGTGTGGAGGAGTGGGCCAAAATCCCTCCTGCAGTGTGTGCAAACCTGGTGAAAAACTACAGGAAACGTTTGACCTCTGTAATTGCAAACAAAAGCTACTGTACCAAATATTAACATTGACTTTCTCAGGTGTTCAAATACTTATTTGCAGCTGCATCATACAAATAAATAGTTAAAAAAATCATACATTGTGATTTCTGGAATTTTTTTTTTAGATTATGTCTCTCACAGTGGACATGCACATACGATGACAATTTCAGACCCCTCCATGATTTCTAAGTGGGAGAACTTGCAAAATAGCAGGGTGTTCAAATACTTATTTTCCTCACTGTATATATATATATATATATATATATATATATATATATATATATATAAAAACACATTTTTTTAAAATAAATAACAAAACAAAGAACAATATTATATTTATATATATATATATATATATATATATATATATATATATATATATATATATATATATATATATACATACTGTAAATCTAATTACATGATGTTGGGTCATAAAGAGTTTTCTGTACCTGAGCAAGTAACACCAGCATCTTCACTATGGCCACAGTTGTGTGTCCCAAATCCAGCATGACGGCACTCTGTGATGTCACTTTCACTTCCAGAACACTGAACATCATCCAGCCATATTGTGCCACTTCCCTGACCAAAGTGGGCACTTTGATGAGCACTGACAGCTTTACCACATCCAAGCTGTCTACACACAACTTGTGCATCATTCAGATCCCAGCTATCATCACACACTGTTCCCCACTTGTTATTATAATAGATTTCCACTCTACCAGAGCAGGAGTAATTACCAGCAGCAAGTCGTATTTTAGTGCCATCTAAAACAAACAGGAAATAGTATGTTTATGTAAATGAATCATAGTGAATTCCATTACTACACTACACTGCAATATTACACACACATTATATATATATATATTGTGTGTGTAATATTGCAGTGTAGTGTAGTAATGGAATTCTATATGAGAAATATATAACTCATCTCACCTGCTGTTAATTAACCTCATTAGTTGCAAAATGTTTCTCCAACTGTTTAATTTTAAAAACACTTTTTTCAAGACCATTAATCTAGACTTTTCTTTTATGTTGCAACCATCAAAAAAAATGGATCTATTTCTTTCATAAAATGGCATTTATCCAATTTAAACATTTGATAAATTTTTTATGTTCAACTGTAAATAAAATCTGAGTTCATAGAATTTGCCGGTCATTAAATTCTCACTTTATTTACATTTTACACAGTATCCAACCTTTTTATAATTGAGGGTTTATTATACACAGGTATAAGTAAACACAAAGCTATTTCTTGGTCTCGTTGTCTTTTTCTATCAGGAACCTTCACAAAAATAACGTTACACCCCTTACTCTAAACTTTAAAAAGGGGAAACGTAAATTGCATTGAACAGGATCTAAAGAAAAGAACGACTGTCTTCTTTTGCTTACAGTGGTTTTTTATTTCCTGCCTAAGACTATAAGCTGTCACTAGTCGATTCAGCCAAAGATGCTACTCAGGAACCTTCCAACCACAAGATCAAGATGTTCTCTTTTGTGATCTGTCTTGCACGAGTTCTGAGGTCCTGGATGAACTCTAATGCATTTTATGATGATGCACATTGTAAATAGTTCTTTTATAATAAGAGAAAATGTAAAAACATGACCTCCTGCATTGTGTGGTGCAGAAACTATCTGTTTCCTGAAAGGAAGTCCATTTACTCACACTTTCGTTCTCAGTGTTTGTGCTCTCTAAAACCAGGAGGTCACTCCATGCAAGAGCAATCATTTAGTTTAGAACTCAAGTCAACTCTTTGTTTTTAGTTTTTTAATGAGAGTAAATTTTTTTTTTTTTTTATGAATGAAAAAGTTCAAATCATTGCTTTTTAAGAGAAGCATCTTGGCATAACAAATAAAATAAATAAATAAATAAAGTACACTTACCAGCTGGCACTGAAGCTCTAAGAATAGAGACTATGGAGAGAAAATAAAGAGAATGTAAACCAGTGAAAATTTGTAATGTACTTCCATTTACACAAATAAAACACATGCATGATTGAGATTCCTCTGACCAAAACTCCATGCTTCTGCTAAACTATGTAAATAAATGAATGTAAATATAAACTGTAGCATTTATATTAAGGCTGTTCAAAAATGTGCCTATTGTTATGCATAAACCAGTGTTTGTGCATATAATTGATTCAGACCCTCCAAAAATAAATATTGCCACCAATCATTAAAACAAGTCAGCATATATATATATATATATATATATATATATATATATATATATATATATATATATATATATATATATATATATATATATATATATATGAGCACAACAGTTTCTTTTTCCACAACATTTTCCACAACATTTTTACTAAAGTCATCAATTCCTCAAACAAGAAGTGAAACAGTCTGGACACATCACACATATAAAATTAGACACATAAGACGTCTCGCACAAAGTACGATTATTATCATACAGATCAAAGTGTCATTTATAAATGCATTAACTTTTTAAAAATGTGAAAAATGCAGCAATACTGTATCTTTATTTATGTATCTTTATCTTTAGCTTTATTACTAACAGATATTAAAAAAATAATTAGATCAAGCATTTAATGCAATTTTTCCATTATATTTAATGTTTCAAAATTTTACATTATAATAAAAATACATTCAAAATAAAAGCAAATGAAATGCCATTATTGTTATTAAACTTTCTTCTCAATTTTAATTTAAATCTTTATCTCAGTTCCAGAATTTAGAATTGGCTTATAAAAAGCTTGTCTCTATTCCTATTTCAAAGATATTGCATCATCATTTCCCAAAATTGATTGTATTGTTTTTGAAGAAGAATAACCCTGAATGGTCTCACCTTTACTAAAAGTATATTCCAAAGATATAAAAAGTGAAAATTAAAGAATTATATCACAAACAAGCCAAATGTATTGATACAAATCTTGTATTTACCGAGCAATAAAACGAAGTGAAGTCTCAGCATCCTGGTCCTTGAGGCGTCCTTCAGTTCTGTGCTAAGTGAGTGCTAAATGCAGCTGTTTTTTCATGGTAAAGCTCATGAGGTCATGATGATTTTGTTCATGTGTATCTGAAAGGCGGAGTTTCTTTTTCTTTTTGCTAGTCTTTGCTCATAACAGGCACCACTTGTTAGTGACACTGTACTCAAACTTAACAGAGTGTGAAAATTTCCACTTCTTCATTTGACTTCCTGTCAGACTGGTGGAGAAAGAAACAAAAATCAAAGATGTCAGCCCTAAGAAGATCATCTGGTGAGGTTCATGTCGATCTACATTCTTCAACAGGTTTTAAATTAAGTTAAAATGTGTTGAATGTAAAACGTCACAGCATATGATAAAGTGCTGACTCCTGACCAATTCTTCTATATGACTAAATAAATAATAGTACCCTGAAATTTAATTCAGTGTGATATTTAATATAAAAAAAACTGAAACTCAACAACAATTATTGCAGTGATGTTAGAGTTTTGTTGGGAAACATGAAAAAAAAAAAATCTAAAATACTTACGTAATGTTTCCACCCCCAGCATAAATATAATATTTGGTAGATCCACCTTTTGCTAGTAGATTCCCTCTGACCAACCAATCAGAGGACCGAAATGCTGACGCTATTCTGGGCCAGCTAGCTGCCCTGTGAGGCAAATTGGAAATCTGATTGATTGGTTAAAGAAACAGACTCCTTGCTAATATAGACTAAGATACATAGATACATAAGATACAAGTCTGAAGGTCCTGGGCAGATTAGATTGATATGGCAGCACATAGAGGCTGAAATTTGATTGGAGCAAAAACCTTCACATGCACATACCGGAAGCAGTGCAGCCAGGAGAAATTCTACGATATAAAGAGAATAAACTGTTGGGAATAAATTCATACAATTTCATGTATGGAGGGTCTGCTTGTCTGCAGGAAGACCCCACTTATACGGACTGTAGCAGATGAACAGCTGGTCCAACTTCCTTTACAGGGCAGTTCTGTGGATGAATGTGTCCAGTGCTCAAACTGGACACACACAATTAAGCTTCTCCTATTCAGGGTCCCAAAAGGTAGGAGGATAGAACGCCTGGAGCATGACTGGCCATGGGGCAACAGAGGGCACCTTGGGAACATACCGTTATTAATACATAACTTTGTACATGCTGTTTTTTGCACATCCATTTGACTGCTGCTATTGTTGTTTTGCACAAGCGTCTGTGTTACATTTTATGTTTATTTACAAGTACTCACCTGTATCCAGTTCTCTCTTTTGCACAAAGTATAATATTCAGTAAGTAAAATTCCCACTGGGATGAATAAAGAGCCTGCATGCCTGCCTGCCTAGCCCGCCGGCTAGATTGGTCCCCCAAAGCTGATCTAGAGGCCTCCGGGCAGAACTGCCTTTTAGCATCCTGGAATCTGTCAACGACAGCATTGACAGCGTCACCAAACAGGCCAGTTGGCACTACAGGGGCATCCAGGAGAAAATCCCTGTCTCTGTCATTGAGATCAGAGAGGGTCAACCAGAAGTGCCTCTTCACAGCCACCAGGGCTGCCATAGACTGGGCCAATAGCCCCAGCGATCTCCTTGGTGGCCTGAAGAGACAGGTCTGTGGCACGACTCAGTTCCAGGATGTTGTCGCTCTTAATTTCTTTTCCCTCTTCTAGCTCCTTAAGCAGGACAGCCTGGTATGGATGATGCATTGCTGGCAGAGAGAGCTTGCAAGTACCTCTTGGACACGGGTAATCGCCCTATATCCTCAACTCTTCAGTCCCACTGCATTACAGTGGAAGGTAACATTGGAACTGAAGAGGCAGGCCGAATAATCATTATTAACACACAGCCTAAAGGATCGCTTGCTGTTATCCATCTTTTTTATTTTTTACCTACTTACCTTGAAAGGAGAACAGACACACACAGAGGGCTTCCTGAACAACAGATGCTAGCTATTTCACCCCACTGGTGAAGTCATGCCCTTCCTTTGGACAGATTACACAGGTGGGTTCAGAATAAGGTCACGCGTTCCCAAAGCGTTGTTGATGCAGCTCGAGTTCCTGAAGGGGATTAGCAGCAATAAATTAGACTATGACTTGTAGATCCTGACTGAACCCAAGAATTTTATCAGGGAGTGTTTCAGTGTTTCTAAAGGCTCCTGGAAATTCTCTACAAGGGTTTGTTTAATGCCGTGCCAAAGACAATCAGCACTAAATGTGAATACATTTTTCATGAGTGCACTTCTAAACTGGTAAAACTAAATTAGGGTAAGTGTAGAAAAGCCTTTTCCTTTAATAGTTTTTCCATGCTTCACCACTTCACCAAAGAAAACTAACTGGACTTACCATGGTGTGTTTACTGAAGAGGGCACTGCGCTAACTGATGTTGAGAACTTCTGCAATACTGGCATAGTCTATTTTACATCTTTAGTGTTCCAAGATTGTTTAGATTTATCTCTTTAGTTGCATAGGTTCTTCACTTGGACTATCTAAGATGTTGGCGGCAATCACCTGTGTGGCTTTTCTGCTTTTGTGCATTGCATCTATATCTACTGTATTTCTATCTATCTGCTGCAAATGTGTGGAAAATGAGAGCATTTTTACCTGTACCTTAAGTACCTACTTTAAGGGTGCAGAGTTGATTGCCAAAAATAACAGCTTCATTAATGTTGAATAGTTTCTCTTGATAGCCTTTCTGAAGAAAAAAAAAAATAATGTCTTGTCCTTTCATCAATCTTGCTGAAATGTCCTGTTCTTCAGAATGTCACTGTGGTGTCCCGTTGTCTCCACATGTTAATAATGGCTTTTTGTGTGTGTGTGTGTGTGTGTGTGTGTGTGTGTGTGTGTGTGTGTGTGTTCCACAGCACACCTAATCTTTTGAAACAATTTTGTAGCCCCTACTTTCTTGATTCTGTTTCAGTAATGAGAGCCCCCTATAGCTTTGTAAGGTCTTTGAAGACTGTGGTTTTATTAGCAAGATATCAAGGAAACCAAACAGAAATCGCTGATCTACATTTGGTGTAGTGGCCCCCTCTGTAAGCCAGAGTGGAGTAGTAAAATGTTCTGTATTCATAGGTTGGAAAAACAATATCCACACATAACAATCACATAAAATCTATTTTTATTTTTATATTTTGTGTATTGTGTATTGTCTTGCACTGTCCTGTGTTGTCTTTTGCACTGTTTGCACCAGCTGCACACATGCACTTTATGTGGCGAGGATCTTAGTTCTGGCCCTGTGTTTTTCTGTTCTGTACTGTTTGTTTTATGTTGTTTTATGTAGCACCTGGGTTCAGAAGGAACGTTGTTTCATTTCACTGTGTACTGCATCAGCTATATATGGTTGAAATGACAATAAAAGCTTCTTGACTTGACTTGAGGTGAACTACACACATACAACAGCATAACACACTGCCCTCTAGTGTCTTGCCAATAATAATTATACAGTGTTACCTCATATTTAAATACACATATAAAATCATTTTTTATTGTTTAGTAATGGGCACATCCTGTGATCTTTTTGTTCGCTGACCAATACATCGCTCGCAACTACAATTTTTATTTAACATTTTTGCTTATACGCTGTAAAGTCTTTAAATCACTAAAACATGCATTTGTAACAAAGGAGTGTAAACTTATTTTTATTATGTATGTATATTTAAACAGAGCATAATATTTAAAGGTAAAATATCAGAGAGAAATTTGTATCGAACATTTTAGACAGTTTTTTTACATGCAATTTTTATAACAACAGTTATGTACGTGGATATTATTCGCGTTGCATTTTAAATTATTCTTCTGTGGGAAAATGTTTTCTGGATCTTTTAATCAGCTTCACTGTGATCTGTCTCAGTCTCTTCTTGGCCTCATTTCCAACCTGATCGAGTCAAAATTCACAGGTTTAGTATTTCATGATATATTTTAACTCAGATAACACAAAGATAAATAATTCCGTCTCTGTCATGCGGTTACAGGATGCTAATCAACAGCCAAGCAGGTTCTATAACCACCCTTTCTCTCTTTTTATAAACTGAAGTGTGTTAAGGAAAAATAAGAAAGTTATGTGGAGCAGCTTCACTACGATCAGTTAAAGAAAAGAAATCAGACTTTAGAATGCAACAGTGTAGTGTTATAAAACAAAACAAGATATTCAGTCTTCGTTTAACAAAGTATAACTTTTTACCTCACATTGTGTATCGAACTTCTTATCCATCTGATGTCATCTTTTCCGTGTCTTCACAGAACAAATGATAACCATAAAAATGCAGAACAGAATGTGAAAGTAATATTTTATTTAACTCTGTTTTTCACAGTGATGATCAGGAGCTCAGAGGCAGTGAATAAAATATATATCATTATATATCTCATTATATACAGGTGTATCTCTATAAATAAGAATATCACCAAGAAGTTGATTTATTTCAGTAATACAATTTAAAAAGTGGAACTACTATAGATTTGTTACACACAGACTGACATATTTTAAGTGTTTTCTTCTTTTGATTTTGATGATTTTGGCTTATATCTAATAAAACCCCAAAATTCAGTATCTCAGAAAATTTATATATAACTTAAGAACATTAAAAAAACAAAGATTTTTAACACAGAAATAGAACAGAAATGTTGGACTATTAAAATGCATGAACATGTCCAGCACTCAATACTTGGTCGGGGCTCTCTTTGCATGAATTACTGCAGCAATATGGCATGGAGGCAATCAGTCTGTGGCACTGCTGAGGTGTTCTGGAAGCCCAGATTGCTCTGATAGCAGCCTTCAGCTCTTTGTTGGGTCTGGTGTCTCACATCTACCTCTTCATGGATTCCCCATGGATTCTCAATGGGGTTTAGCGGCGATTGCTGGCCAATCAAGCACAGGGATACCATAGTCCTTAAACCAGCTATTAGTGCTTTTGGCAATGTGGGCAGATGCCAAGTCCTGCTGAAAATGAAATTAGCATCTCAATAAAGCTGGTCAGCAGAGAGAAGCATGAAGTGCTCTAAAACTTCCTTATAGATGGCTGTGCTGAGCTGAGCGACTCCCCAAACCACCAGTGACTGTCCAAACTTTACACTGGACCTCAAGCAACATGGATTCTGTTTCTCTCCTCTTTTCCTCCAGACTCTGGGACCTTGATTTCAATGAAATGCAAAATTGACTTTAATCTAAGAAGAGGACTTCGGCCAATTAGCAACAGTTCAGTCCTTTTTGTCCTTAGCACAGGTAAGATGCTTCTGATGTTGTCTCTGGTGCAGGAGTGGCTTAACACAAAAAATGCAACAGTTGGAGCGCTCCTTTTTTATTGGTCTGAATTTTGGGTTTTCATTAGCTATAAGCCATAATAATCAAAATTTAAATATATAAATAAAATAAATGAACACTTGAACACTAAAATAAATAAGAACTTTTTGATGATATACTAATTTATTGAAATAAACCTCCATATTGTTCCCAGTGTCATTGATATGCAGTAAATTTGTGAAGCTGTTGGTTCCATTGGTGAGGCATTGTGCCACTTAATCTAGGCCCCCTTTGAAAAAAAATGTATATGGACCTCATCAAGTCAACAGGCCATTAAATGTGCATGCAAGGTTACCACTTTAGTACTGGTAGATTATTATGGAACCTTGATGCTGTTCATTTGCACCATGTCCATGTTATTGCTCTTTGTGTGGACCACGCCTCTTTCCAGGCGCACCACGTATATTACTTTCACGCTTTGGAATCTGACTCAGAATGTGTGGACCCCGCCTCTTTCCAGGGGCACCACGGATATCTCCTCAGCGCTTCAGATTTGGGTTCGAACATTGTGGACCTCGGATATACCTACCCGTTCCGCTTTCCTCACACTCTCACGTACGGCTCGCCGGTTTCATCACGGTTTAATAAAACCAGCTTTACCTACTACGGCTTCTGCCTCCGTCTCTCCAAGCTTGACACCGTCTTACTTGTCCCTGAGATTATTCTTGCCACCCTGCCTGTTCCTGTCCCTGGTCTTGTTTCTGGCCCCCTAGTACCCGGTTTGGACTTTGGTTTTGTTTGGGCATTTTGTTTTTGCTCTGTTTGCCAGCTCTCTGATATTTTTGAACTGTTTTTAGACTCTTTATTTGCCCTAATTTCTTGCTGTAGAAGCTTCTACAGTCAGAGTAAATGTTGTTGTAGACTCTGCAGTTTGCTTCTTTATTGATGTCCCAGTTTTATATAAACTGAAGTCTACAGAGATGCATGTTGGGCTGGGTGTGGAACATCTGAACTGAAGGACTTCTTGAATCGATACCACAGAGTTTGGGGAGATGTATATAGCCTGCAAGTCTTATAGTTAGAAAGTAGATTTAATAATAAGTATGTTATATATAAGCTATAATAAGCCAGGTTGGTTCACTTCCCTGACTAAAGTGAGCTTTACCACATCCAAGCTGCCTACACACCACTCATCATCATCTTATGAGTATATATATATATATATATATATATATATATATATATATATATATATATATATATATATATATATATATATATATATATATATATATATATAAATAAATAACTTTACTAACAAACTAACACACAGACTAGTCCAGTAATCTGCTTTTACTATTAGGGAAAGAGAAAAACACTCAATTTTATAGGAAAATAATCAACAATGGTGAAATGGGATAAAGCAGGTTTGTTATCCCCTAAGTTGCTCTTATAACAATTTCTAAATGATTTGTGAGGAAGGAAATTCTGTATCAGGATTGGTAGTGGTAGCTCAGTGGTTAACACAGAATCTTAATAAAAGAGCTCAATTGAGAGCACAACATCTGAGTCTAGTGAACTGTCTTCAGCCTCTTCCTACAGCGAGTTACCCACACACACACACATATATATATATATATATATATATATATATATATATATATATATATATATATATATATATACACACACACATATATACACGCTCACCGGCCACTTTAATAGGTACTGCCTTAATCCTTCGAGAATTTGGTCCATACTGACATGATAGCATCACACAGTTGCACATCTATGATGTGAATCTCCCGTACCACCACATCCCAAAGGTGCTCTATTGGATTGAGATCTGGTGACTGTGGAGGCAATTTGAGTACAGTGAACTCATTGTCATGTTCAAGAAACCAGTCCGAGATGATTCGCGCTTTATGACATGGTGCGTTATCCTGCTGAAAGTAGCCATCAGAAGATGGGTACACTGTGGTCATAAAGGGATGGACATGGTCAGCAACAATACTCAGGTAGGCTGTGGTGTTGACATGATGCTCAATTGGTACTAATGGGCCCAAAGTGTGCCAAGAAAATATCCCCCACACCATTACACCACCACCACCAGCCTGAACCGTTGATACAAGGCAGGATGGATCCATGCTTTCATGTTGTTGACGCCAAATTCTGACCCTACCATCTGAAAGTCGCAGAAGAAATTGAGACTCATCAGACCAGGCAACGTTTTTTCAATCTTCTATTGTCCAATTTCCGTGAGCCTGTGTCAATTGTAGCCTCAGTTTCCTGTCCTTAGCTGTCAGGAGTGGCAACTGGTGTGGTCTTCTGCTGCTGTAGCCCAGAAGACCACAGTTAAAAAGTTACCACCTGAGTTAAAATATTTAAAATATAAAATACCACCTTAACTCAGTTACCACCTGAGTTAAAATATGCATACTTGCATCATGTATACTTCACACTAATAAATTGTGTAAAATCTATAAATATATTACAAACAAATAAAATGTTGAGATGAAATCTAGGGTTATCCTGATTCTTGAAGTGTCATTCAGTTTGCTGCTTGCAGCACTCACTGCTAATCTCTTTCCATGGTATAGCTTCATGAGGCAATTGAGAGGCCTTCCTGCTCATAAGCAGACCCTCAGCAAATGGATTATTGACAGTATTGCATCCTCTTACTGGTCCTTTGGTCTCCCCCCTCCATTCGAGAGTGTGGCAGCCTCTAAGGCTTGGTCCTCTGGAGTGTCAGTCCAAAACCTTTCCGATGCTTAGGACTGGTCCACCCGCTCACCTTTGTCAGGTTTTACAACCTTGACCTCTGTACCACTCCTGGCACTTCTGTCCTTCAACCTAGCTGTGCTCTTTCACACTAGTCGGGGACTGGTCAGCTCAAGTTCCTGAAAGGGAACGTCCCTAGGTTACGTATGTAACCCTAGTTCCCTGAGGGAACTAGATGCTGCGTCTCTATGCCACACAGACCTTCAGCTCTTCCTTCTTAGTTACAGAAGCTGATGCCGGCTTTACTCTGTGTGCATTTTATACTTCCTGGTCGTGATTTCACCCTGCCGGTGATAGCCTGCCTCCAATTTTGACTGATTACACACATTATTCAGAGTATGGACAACGCAGCCACGTTCCTAAAGCATTTTAACGCAGTGTCTTGTTCCCTTAGTGAACTAGGGTTACATACTTAACCTAAAGACGTTTTCCGTGTTTATCATAACATGATTTGATGGGATGTAATGACCTTCCCCTTTTACTTGGTTTGCTTGATATCACCACTAAAAGGAGTAATAAACATATAGGATATAAATTAAACGAAGAGCAAGCGTAATCCACAAAGAGCAAGAGTAATCCATGTTTGTTCACAAGATAACAGGTACAGCATGGGAAAAAGATTTCCGCTGTAAGGATGGTCAGATCTCTTCATGAGGCCAGACCCTGAGAATTACCATGCAACAAAACAATAAACCTTCTAATCTGAGGAGAGGATCTGTTTAATCTGAGGAGAGAAAGCCATATGTTCAGCTGCCCGTTTACCCATCTTTGAGCCCCCTCTTTCCCTTCTGGGGAGATGGCCGGGTCATGGAAAGGTGACTTAGAAGTTACTAGAATTTAAGCTACTATACTTGCATAATGTAATAATTACATTTTAGGAATGTATGCATTTTACCTTCACATGTTTGTTATCATTTTAAAGGTCTCAGTGTGATTGGAAGTATGATCTTAGACCCATATCATTAGAACAGATCTCAGGTTTGGGGAAATTCTGTCCTACTGACATAAGGGTTGCCCCTTATAAGATCCTTACCAGGTGTTGGTTTTATGGTTCATCACTCACTTTCCTCCCCTGCAGCATCGTTGGGAAGAAGGTTGGGGGCGTCTGACCCTGCATTGACTACAGGCAGCTGAACTCTCAAATCGCACCACTCCCTTAACCTCTCCCGCTTGTACCAGCCGCTTTGGAGGATCTAAAGGAGGCTAGGGTGTTTTTAAAGTTGGATCTCCAAAGCGCCTACAACCTGGTTCATATCCGAAAGGGGAACGAGTGGAAAACCGCCTTTACCACACCCTCAGGACATTACGAATACCGGATCATGCCGTATGGCCTCTCCATCTCTCCCGCAGTCTTCCAGGGCTTTATGAACGAGGTGTTCCGGCCAAAAGTTTGTCATGGTCTATATCGACAACATCCTGATTTACTCCTGGGACTTACAAGAGCACCGTGAACATGTGTGCAAAGTCCTGAAAACACTTCTGTCACACATCTGTACTACACTATCCAGACCACCGGAAGCCATTCGTGGTTAAGGCAGACGCTTCCTCAACAGGCGTGGGGGCCGCCCTCTCTCAGCGTTCCAGGTCCCCTCCTCAGCTCCACCCATGCGCTTTCTTCTTCCATAAACTGTCAGCTGCCGAACAGAACTATGATATAGGCAATCGCGAGCTCTTGTCCATCAAGCTGGCCCTGAAGGAATGGAGACACTGACTGGAGGGAGCCGGACATCCGTTCTTAGTGATCACCGACCACAAGAACCTCCATTATCTACAGGAGGCACGGAGACTCAACTCCAGGCAAGCTCGGTGGGTCCTCTTCTTTACCCGGTTTCGTTTCCACATCATGTACCGGGCCGGTACACAGAACGGAAAGGCTGACGCTCTCTCCCAGGTGTTCGGGCTAGAGGAACCCAGTGAGCCAGAACCTATCATACCTCCCGCACTCATTCTTGGCCCTATTGTTTGGGACGTTGACTAGGAGATTCGCACGGCCACTCTTCAAGAGCTCGCCCCGGAGGGGTGCCCGGAGGGATGAAATTATGTCCCCACCGCCTGCCGACGCGGTCTCATCCAATCAATACATGAGGGACCCGGATCAGGTCATCTGGGTGAGAAACGGACTTTGCAGCTCGTCCAGACTTGATATTGGTGGCCGAGGATGTCCCAGGAGGTCACACCCTACGTCCAGGGATGTTCCACCTGCGCCGTCTCAAAGGTCCCACACCACCTTCCTGTGGGCAAATTCAACACTAATGGTCCAACCTAGGTATCGCCTTCGTGACAGACCTTCCACGGTCGGAGGGCAACACCTGCGTCTTGGAAGCAGACGATCGCTTTTCTGAGGCCTGTCGGTTCATCCCCCTTAAGGCTCTGCCCACCGCGCTCGAAACGGCTGAGGCCCTCTTCCAGCACGTTTTTCGAAACGTCGGCCTCCCGGAGGAGATAGTCTCCGACTATCTATAAATAGGCCCCCAGTTTACATCCCACGTCTGGAGGGCATTCTTTCGATTACTGGGGGTGTCTGTCAACCTGACGTCTGGCTACCACCCGCAATCCAACGGCCAGGCGGAGCGGAAAATCCAAGAACTGAGTTGTTACCTAAGTACGTACTGCAGTTGGGACCAGGTGGAGTGGTGCTGCTTTCTGCCATGGGCCGAGTATGCCCAAAACTCCATCCATCATGACGCCACAGGTCTCACTCCATTCCAGTGTGTGCTGGGGTTCCAACCGCCCCTGTTCCCTTGGTCAGACGAGCCGTGCAACGTCCCCGCTGTGGATCACTGGTTCCGGGAGAGCAATCGGGTCTGGGAGTCAGCGCGCACACAGCTGCAAGGAGTCCTCTGTAGCACCCGCAGGCACGCCGTTGCGAGATGGTTGGAGTCCCTGCGCTTCCGTCCGGGAGACCTCGTGTGGCTGTCCATGAAGGACCTGAGGCTGGGACTGCCCTTTCACAAACTGCGCCCCCGGTTCATCGGGCCCTTCAAGGTTGCCAACCAGCGCCCCGGGCAAGAGGCAGGCCCCGGCGCAGGGTCAGGACATCCGGAGCCGTCCCTGGGGGAGGGGGTGGTGTCAGGGAGCACCCTGCTTCATCTCCCATGCATGCCCCACCCGCACGGAGCTCCTCACCATCCTACTGTTTATCCGAACCTGACACTCATTCCCGTACATCCACTGGCGATCAAAATTAGAGAACAATTTATAAACAATTGAACAATTCTGAAATAATGTCATTTTCACTGCTCAACAGTTGAAGGAGTTTTTGTCCTGTCTATACTATGCTACCAGAACACCTTTTCCACAAAATAACTAAGGCATTTAAAAAAAAACATTATTTTGCAGAAAACACACTGATCAAAATTAGAGAACAACAATGACTGTAGCATGGAAAAAGATTACAACAATATTTTCTGAAGGTTACAGCAGTCAGTCTTCCCGTGGGCTCACCCCCTGCAGGAAGGACCGTAAGGGACCGGTGCTGAGAGGATCGGGCAGCAGTCGAAGGCGGGGGTCTTGACAACCCGATCCCTGGACACGGAGGAGTGTCTAGGGAATCTGCTTAGACTGCTGCCCCCGCGACCCGAAATACGGATAAGCGGGAGAAGATGAATGAACATGAACAACAGTCAGTCATTTCAGCCCATCTGCGGCCACAGGACAGCACTAGTCTCTCACACTGCTCTGGTGTGATTTTGGTCCACTCTTCTTCCAGTCTCCTCGACAGTTCAGTGACTGTAGTGGGTTTCTTGGCCATAACTTTGTCACCAAGGATTTTCCAGAGGTTCTCTAGTGGGTTGAGATCAGGACCCTGGGCAGGCCATATCATTATTTCAATGTTTTCAGTTTCAATTAACTGCTTTACCCGTTTTGCTGTGTGACATGGAGCGTTGTCCTGCATGAAAACTGCGGGCTAATTGGGTGATGAACGCATGGAAGGAACTATATGTTGTTGAAGAAGGTTCTGATAAACATTTGCAGTCACTCTGCTATGTAGCTGTATAAGAGGCCCAACTCCTGCTGCAGAAAACATGCCCCAAACCATCACACTTCCTTCTCCACTTTTCACTGACTTCTTTACACACTTTGGGTTCAGTCTTTCTCCAGTTTGTCGCAAAACATAATGTTTCCCATCGGACCCAAATAAATTAAACTTGCTTTCATCACTGAAGTGAACTTTGGACCAGTTCTCCTCTGTCCACACAACAGAGTCAGTGAAACTGGAAGTTAGGCTGCCAGTTAAATAGGGGTTGACAGATAATCAAGGAAATTACCACCAGGTGCCAGATTAACACCAATAACTGGGATGTATCTGAAAGTGTTCTCTAATTTTGATCAATGTGTTTTCTGTAAAGTAATGTTTTTTTTTTTTTAAATGCCTTAGTTAATTTGTGGAAAAGGTGTTCTGTTCTGTGTTTTAATTAATCAATTGGTGTTAGAAATGGCTCATATGAAAAGCTAAAACCCTCCCAAATGATGTTTAATGCACTGAAATAAATTAGTTTTACTGAAAAAAGATTTATCATTTAATCAGGACAGAAAGGTCAAATTTTGGCAAGACAAAAGTTTTGTCGCCTATACAGAAATTGAACAAATTTACTGCAAATACATGCTGTTCGGCAAGGATTCATACAATTTATTGATGAAGTCATCAGGTATAGCAATGAAAGCAGTCTTTCATGCCTCCCAGAGTTCATCAATATTCTTTGGTTTCGTCCTCCATGCTTCCTCTTTCATCCTACCCCACATATGCTAATTTCTGACGACTGTGGTGTAATTCAACAGAAGATTCATCTGAAATATCCACCTTCTGCCACTTTTCCAGCTTGCATCCTTTTAGCAGGCTGTGGGCCTTGGCAAATGCCACACGGTTTTTCAATAGTCGTTTGTTTAGTGCTGGCTTCTGGGAACTGATTCGACCATGGAGGCCATTTCGAGACAGAATCTGACAAACTGTTCTGGTTGACATAGGGACTTTAGGTGACCAGGGCTCGTGGAGCTCTGCTGCAGTGGAAAATGGGCTGCCCTTGGATTTTCGAGCCAACAAACGGTCCTCTCAAACAGTTGTCTTGCAGTGTCTGCCTGACCCGGGTTTGTCAAAAACGTCTCCAGTCTCTTAAAATCTTTTTTTTTATCCTCTGTACTTGACACTGAGACACATTGAAAGTGTCTGCCACATCAGCAGTGGATCTGGTCTTCAGCCTCTTGATAATCAAAACTTTAGTCTCAGGGTGAATCTTAGGCATGTTTGCAGAGGTCTAGTTGCAGTTGATGTGAAGGTCTAGTATACTGGGGTTCTATTTATACACACCTGAGACCGAATTGATCCATTTTTTGTCACAGGTGAAGCTCATATGACAAGGCGACAACACTTATGTCTTTGCAAAAATTGACTCACTGGGGTTTACCAAGCTGTGAATATTAAAATACTTTTTGACAGTTTTATTTTGCACATTATTACAAAAGCTGTTGGGATTAAAATGAGCCATTACTTGTAAAAAAATCTTGATTAGAAATATATTTCAGGGGCACTTCAGGTCAATTTGTACAGAAGCGACAAGACTTTTGTCAGGGACTGTATATAAACCCCTCACTCACCTTCACTCATCGTCCGTTCATGTTTTTCGTATGCTCCATCTACGATGGGATTCACTCTCTAATCCTGCTTCTGCCGAAGCATATTCTAGGATTATTCCACACACTTCTCTTCATTTGCTCGGGACATTGTGGACCGCGCTCCCAGAGCGCACCACGGCTATCTCCCTCACAAACTCTTCACTACCGCTGGTGTTTATGTTCTTTCTGCATCCTCAATATTAAAAACTGCACCTATTTGTACTCCGGCTTCTGCCAGATACAGACTGGCGAGTTTGTCCGTGAGCATGTGTCATGGCTCTCACTGACTTAGCAAGTTATGACTAATTAACTAAATCAGTTGTTCTTTATGAATGAGCAAGCATTGAGCGGCCTACTTAAAGAATATTAGTTTACCGTTATATACTCTAACCAAGGCTGTATGCGTCTCCAGGTCCATAATGAATGATTAATTGAAAAGACAGAAAGCTTAGAATAATCTATTGAAATTACAGAAGAAATACAATCAATAAAGTGCTCAGATTGAATTAAAGATTTTCAAGTTAAATCTTTATTATAAATTGGAGTCAGATTAGAGATAAAAAAATTACATTTATGAAACAAACTGATATCCATTTTAGTAATCTTTTACAGCAGCACGAGAAAGACTAACACGCAGCATACCTTGACCCACACCAGTGAATTCTGTCATTGGGCCATTGGGTGGGCACCCCTACACAGCTTTCAGCTTTAGTATCCATTCGACAAGTAGAGTAAGGTATTTTTTGTTTCATTGGTACAATATTGTTGATTAATTTGAATGATAAATGTTTAGTTATTCCGGTCGGTGTTTGTTATTATAAATGTTGGTTGTTTCTTTTTCTTTCCTTATGTTTTTTTCTTTATTTGTTTTCTTTGTAGTTTTTTGGTGCCATGGTGCTGTGATCTTATTGGTATGGTGCTATGAAGTCAATCAATAGTTGTGATTTATAGAATGAATTTGCAACAAAGAATTGAGACAATGAGTTCTTCAGTGATGAAGTTTTATTGTACCTGAGTAAAATAAATTGAAGGCACCCGTCAAAAAAATCTCTGCCTCCTTTGTTCGAAGCTGTATTGCTGCTACAGAGACTAATGACAACACAAACGTTTGCCACAGGGGGCAATCTCTGACATTGTGTCTACATTTTGAGTTATTCAGAATCACTGAATTAATGACAAGAGCCTTAATTATAGAAGCAAGTTAATAATTCTACATTACAAAGCTACTTCTAAAATAAATCAATGTTTATATAGTTTCCATGTATATCAATGCTATAATTGAAGCTATATTGCAAATATCAGCAAACAAATTGCCTTGTGCATTTTTTTTTTATCTTAGATGTAAAAAGAATAATACGAGAATGAGGAGAAAGCCAATTTTGTGCTAAGTATATAAGTGTTAGCATTCTAACCAGTAGATGCTATGGTAAATAATAATAAGATATATGTGTAGAAAAGCATTATGTGCTAATAAGATATATGTGTAGAAAAGCATTAAGAAAATAAAACCAAATGTTTTACATAAATACATGAATCCTGAGTAAAGAATAAACTGATTCATATGTCATTTAAATCATTCACAATGATAATATCTTAACTATGGATAGTAATGATC
Source organism: Silurus aristotelis (assembly GCF_946808225.1). NCBI lineage: Eukaryota > Metazoa > Chordata > Actinopteri > Siluriformes > Siluridae > Silurus > Silurus aristotelis. The sequence continues at coordinate 2,221,000 of NC_139590.1, forward strand.
TAATTTAATCATAACTTGTTACTGGACTGTGGATACTGCACTCTAACCTACAAAATTGGCATAAATGTCTGTATCCACATCACTTCTTTGTTTATCGGGATCAACAATAATGTAATCATCATCCGAGTCTTTGGAATCCTCCTCCTGCTGGAAAATGGTTTCTGCATTTTGATAAACGTCTTCATTGTCATCTGTCTCAAGCTTTCCTTAAGGACTCTCATGTGTTGTTGGCACCTCCAACTTGATTTGCTTAAAATGTACAGAGGTTTAGAGGTTAATTTTCTATATAATTGATTTCAATAAAACTAATGTAAGAAATGGTCTGTCCTAAATGTTGTTAAAGGAAAATAATCAGTGATTACATCCTACATGTTTTTGTGCACTTTTATGCCTTGGCAATTAGACACATTTTTCATTCATCATAAAAAAAACATAAAAATTTAATCCGTTTATAGTAATTAGTGTAAAGTCTGCAAAACAAGATTAAGACTATTGTATTACTGGTATATTATTGTGAAACTCACACTGCATATCATTTGTCTTATTCAGCTGATCATCTCCTGTTTGTTGCCTTTTTACAAAGTAAATGATGAGTGGAACTAGGAAGAGAAGCAGTCCTGCTGTCACTCCAACACCAATGTAGGGAGCTAGAGATGCTGAGAGCAAAATCATCATCATCATCATCATCATCATCATCATCAAGATTTTAAAAAATATAACTGCAGAACAGAAAATAACAGACCCAATTACTTCTACTCTACCTTTCACAGTGATGACCAGGACCTCATTGGCAGTGGAGGTAAATGTACGTGAAAACACATTAATCTCATAGGTACAGCTGTAGTTTCCATGATGGACAAAATCTGCCTCAGGAAACAGGAAGACGGCTGAGTGGTTAACAGCTGATTGAGTTCTGGTGATGTTGGATCCACTGAACTTCAAGTGAAAGGAAACTCCTGGATAGTGAGGTTTAGTGGAGCAGATTAAGGAGAAGCTGTAGCCCCTTGTCACATCTGGTCTATCAGACCCTCAATGGAATAAACCACCGGCAGCACTGAAGGACATATTGGGCTGCAGCAGGTTTACTAGAAAATAACGAACAGAAAAGCCACTTTCGTTAAATCGGAACTGATGAAGAAGCTGCTAAGGGCTGTGTAAGGCACACACATTTTATCAATCTAACAATTATACTGTATATTGTTGATATTTATTTATTTGATAAAATTATAGATAAGAGTCTATAGTGTACTTTGTAGCCGTGAAAAGGTAAAGGTGTATGTTAAGATTGTTTGACACTAGAAATTTAGAGTGTCTAAACTTTGTAGTTACGTGACACAGTGGAGCATTCTAAGTCAGTTTTTGAGGGAGCTGACTGTGCACATTGTGCTCGCATGTCAATGCGAACACTCCGCTCTCAGTGGGCACTCTTCGAGGAAAAACAGGTGGTGGCGTTTCAGAGGTTCCTCTCACATTGCTCTCATGGGGCTGCTCAGCAGGCGCAGCCCCAAGTACCACCCAGCACCTCCCGTCATTGGGAGGTACAGAAACAGAGCGTCGCTACTTGCGCTCCCGCTGTGAGGGATTGTGTGCAATGCTCTGGGCCAAAGCCCCAGGAGATGACTGATCAGTCATTTTCAATAAGAGACCTGGTGCATCAACCCTGCCATGTTCAGTGCTTCAGGGCACAGCCAGGTCCAGCAAGCACTCTCCCCAATTTTTACCCGGCATCGTAGCAGACCTGGAGAACTCGTGGCCTCCTTTAACACTCCTCGAGCTACACCAGGGCGTAGCCCCGGCTCTAGGCGTACCAGAGGTTAGTCTATATAGGCTGATACCCTTAAGAGACTACCTGGCAGGTTGATTGTCGATAAAGTTGCATCCTCCTATGAGTCCTCTGGTCGCCCCACTCCCTTCGGGGTCAGAGCGCACTCGGCTTGGAGTGTGGCAGCTTCTAAGGCTTGGTCCTTCCAGGCCACAAAGGGTTGTTCCACCCCCTCCAACTAATGACAGCCAATGTCAAAGTTGGACAGCCAGTAGATTTTATTCCCTAATAATAAATTTTATTCTGTGGGATTCCACGGAAAGGCTATGACCAAGACAAATGCAGACACGGAAGTGCATGTTGTGAACCCATAAGAGCAAGTTGTGTAGGCTGACAATTACGTTTATCTAGTTTGTGTGTTAGTTTGTTAATAAAGTCATTCAAGTAATACTTTTAATGTCATGAAGTGCACAGGCACAAAAGCAGAAACAAATGCAAGTGCAGGTTAGGTATGTTTCTTCAAATTCTAAATGTGAAACAATTTAAGGTCAGGTGGTTGGCAAACAATATAACAGAAAAACAAGAACAAGAAAGGAGAAACAAAATGAGATCAAACACCAGGAAATTGCAAAACATTAAACAATGAACAAAAATAGTGGTGTAAAGTACAGTAAACTCTACACATTACTACAGAGAGCTATGACGGAAACAAAATACTATTTACAGTGAGGAAAATGAGTATTTGAACACCCTGCTATTTTGCAAGTTCTCCCACTTAGAAATCATGGAGGGGTCTGAAATTGTCATCGTAGGTGCATGTCCACTGTGAGAGACATAATCTAAAAAAAAAAAATCCAGAAATCACAATGTATGATTTTTTAACTATTTATTTGTATGATACAGCTGCAAATAAGTATTTGAACACCTGAGAAAGTCAATGTTAATATTTGGTACAGTAGCCTTTGTTTGCAATTACAGAGGTGAAACGTTTCCTGTAGTTTTTCACCAGGTTTGCACACACTGCAGGAGGGATTTTGGCCCACTCCTCCACACAGATCTTCTCTAGATCAGTCAGGTTTATGGCCTGTCACTGAGAAACACAGAGTTTGAGCTCCCTCCAAAGATTCTCTATTGGGTTTAGGTCTGGAGACTGGCTAGGCCACGCCAGAACCTTGATATGCTTCTTACAGAGCCACTCCTTGGTTATCCTGGCTGTGTGCTTCGGGTCATTGTCATGTTGGAAGACCCAGCCTCGACCCATCTTCAATGCTCTAACTGAGGGAAAAAGGTTTTTCCCTAAAATCTCGCAATACATGGCCCCGGTCATCCTCTCCTTAATACAGTGCAGTCGCCCTGTCCCATGTGCAGAAAAACACCCCCAAAGCATGATGCTACCACCTCCATGCTTCACAGTAGGGATGGTGTTCTTGGGATGGTACTCATCATTCTTCTTCCTCCAAACACGTTTAGTGGAATTATGACCCAAAAGTTCTATTTTGGTCTCATCTGACCACATGACTTTCTCCCATGACTCCTCTGGATCATCCAAATGGTCATTGGCAAACTTAAGATGTGCCTGGACATGTGCTGGTTTAAGCAGGGGAACCTTCCGTGCCATGCATGATTTCAAACCATGACGTCTCAGTGTATTACCAACAGTAACCTTGGAAACGGTGGTCCCAGCTCTTTTCAGGTCATTGACCAGCTCCTCCCTTGTAGTTCTGGGCTGATTTCTCACCTTCCTTAGGATCATTGAGACCCCACGAGGTGAGATCTTGCATGGAGCCCCAGTCCGAGGGAGATTGACAGTCATGTTTAGCTTCTTCCATTTTCTAATGATTGCTCCAACAGTGGACCTTTTTTCACCAAGCTGCTTGGCAATTTCCCCGTAGCCCTTTCCAGCTTTGAGGAGGTGTACAATTTTGTCTCTAGTGTCTTTGGACAGCTCTTTGGTCTTGGCCATGTTAGTAGTTGGATTCTTACCGATTGTATGAGGTGGACAGGTGTCTTTATGCAGCTAACGACCTCAAACAGGTGCATCTAATTTGGGATAATAAATGTAATGGAGGTGGACATTTTAAAGGCAGACTAACAGGTCTTTCAGGGTCAGAATTCAAGCTGATAGACAGGTGTTCAAATACTTATTTGCAGCTGTATCATACAAATAAATGGTTAAAAAATCATATATTGTGATTTCTGGATTTTTTTTTTTAGATTATGTCTCTCACAGTGAACATGCACCTACGATGACAATTTCAGACCCCTCCATGATTTCTAAGTGGGAGAACTTGCAAAATAGCAGGGTGTTCAAATACTTATTTTCCTCACTGTATAATGACAGGATGAGGTAAAAACAACACAAAGAGATACACGTGGCAATGACTTGAGAATAGAATGTGGAAGTGTTTAGTGTAAGAGGGTTTATCTCTGACTTTTAAAAAAAATTTCCAAAAATTATTTGGACAGCATATAAAAGGAAATAATCACAAAACACTTGTCAGTATAACAACCTGCCTGCACTTACCCACAGTAATGTTAATGGAGCTGCTCCTGGATGAAGTGGAGTTACTTTCCCTGTATGTGTAATCACAGGTGTACTCGCCCTGATGTGAGGCTTCTACAGTCAGAGTAAATGTTGCTGTAGACTCTGCAGTTTGCTTCTTTATTGATGTCCCACTTTTATATAAACTAAAGTCTACAGAGATGCATGTTGGGCTGGGTGTGGAACATCTGAACTGAAGGACTTCTTCAGGTTTGACCACAGAGTTTGGTGAAATCTGAGTCAGTGTAGGAGTCTGTATGTCTTATAGTAAAGAAATATTTTTAAAATGTTAGTAAATGTATTTAAGCACGAATTTCTTTTTTGCAAAAAGAAAAAGAACAATATCTTACTTGAGCACACGACTCCAGCATCTTCACCGTGTCCACAGTTCTCTACTCTAAATCCTCTGTGTGAGCACTGATCTAAGTAGCTCTCAGTTCCATTACACTGAACATCATCCAGCCAGGTTGGTTCACGTCCCTGACCAAAGCAAGCATTACGAGGAGCAGTGACGGCTTTACCACATCCAAGCTGCCTACACACCACCTCTGCATCCTTTAAGTCCCAGTAATGATCACACACTGTTCCCCACTGGGTTTTGTGCTGGATCTCCACTCGACCACAGCAGTTACTCGAACCATTCACCAGCCGGATCTTATTATGGACTGATTTATTATATAAAAATCAAAAGGATTGTATCAATGCCAGATTTTTCAGTTCATCAGATGTATCCATAAGCCATAGAAATCTTATTTAAAAAAAATACATTTTCTATCTGAACTACAGAGTCTCAGCTGAACAGTTGAATATCAAAGTGTTCAGGTTTTATTTATTTTTTTGATTTTTAGTTTTCTTAACCAAATAATTGCAATCAATGATTGCAGAAAACAATAACATTTTAACTAGATTTAATTGAAATAATTGTGTATAACAATATAAATTATTAAAACATGTACAATCCCAATTTTAAAAAGTTGGGACAATTTGTAAAATGTAAATAAAATCAGAATGCAATAAAGTGTTATTTATTCTCAGTAAAAAATATATTTTTGTATTATTGTAAATAGAATATGGGTTTATGAGATGTGCAAAACATGGCATTGTGTTTTCATTTACATTTTGACAGTGTCCCAACTATTTTTGGAATTGGGTTTTTACATGCACCGTTATACATTTACAAAATAATCAGCTGATCATCAGAATAACCAAATACAATGTTTACGGGTGAAATGTAGACATCTATAAAGATTTGTAAATGATGTTCATAAATCAGCACTTATTATATTTGAAGAAAAATTTAACAATTTGCTTTTTCATCAACTTAAGCATGAAAGTAGGTACAGTAAGATTTCAAACACTACAGAACTCTGACAGGCCAAAAGTTGCTGAAATAGAATATTAAACAGTATTATAGTTTCTAATTCTCATTGTAATTTTCCATTTCTATAGTAATAAATTACACTGGGAATCATATGGTGGAAATCTTGTATTACTATTTTATAGACATATGCAATTGTTGTAAAGAGGAGAGGAGTTTATGATCACAACACCTTACTGTAGATTATTTTCTTATAAAATGGAGGGTTTTATTCTTTCTGTAAAAGTAACACTAAAATACTGATCAGTAGTTGAAGCTTAGGCTGAATTATTAAACCAACACTGACTGACAGTTTTTGTGTTAGTCTGTTAATAAAGCTATTTACTGTAACACTATATGAAATTTATAGAGGATTTGTGGCAATTCTGGGAGAGAACAAAAATTAGATAGTGATTATTTATTATTTAATGATTATTGATGATTAATACTGGTCAGTAAAACATCCTGCCTGCACTTACCCACAGTAATGTTAATGGAGCTGCTCCTGGATGAAGTGGAGGATGTTTCCCTGTATGTGTAATCACAGGTGTACTCGCCCTGATGTGAAGCTTCTACAGTCAGAATAAATGTTGTTGTAGACTCTGCAGTTTGCTTCTTTATTGATGTTCCAGTTTTATATAAACTGAAGTCTACAGATATGCATGTTGGGCTGGGTGTGGAACATCTGAACTGAAGGACTTCTCCAACTGATACCACAGAGTTTGGGGAGATCCGAGTCAATGTAGGAGCCTGCATGTCTAATCATACATTAAAATATTAATTTAGTATGCATACATGCTTAAACAGGTTATTAGTGGAATAAAAAAACAAGCAAACAAACTAACAACAAAACTTACTTGAGCACACGACTCCAGCATCTTCATGATGTCCACAGTTCTCTACTCCAAATCCTCTGTGTGAGCACTGATCTATGTAGCTCTCAGTTCCATTACACTGAACATCATCCAGCCAGGTTGGTTCACTTCCCTGACCAAAGAGAGCATTACGAGGAGCACTGACGGCTTTACCACATCCAAGCTGGCTACACACCACCTCTTCATCCTTTAAGTCCCAGTAATGATCACACACTGTTCCCCACTGGGCTTTGTGCAGGATCTCCACTCGACCACAACAGTTACTCGAACCATTCACCAGCCTGATCTGATTATGGACTTCAAAAATCAAAAGGATTGTATTAATGACTCATTTTTCTGTTCATTAGATTTATCCATAAGACATAGAAATGTAATAATGAAAAACAGCAGCTGAGTATGCGGAATCATTTCAACTTTAATCAACACTTTCCTTGTTAATAAATGCTATTTATATAAGCTATTATAAAAAAAAATAAATAAAAAAAATCTAGCTGAACTACTATCCACCGGCTTCGCCTGGTCTCGGCGCCCCGCCTGTATGGAGCGCCTCTCCTACATACTAACTATCCACACCTGAACCTCATTCACGAGGCCTACTTAAGGACCTCGGCCCCACTATGTGGTGTCCCTTATTGCACGTTGTGCCTAGAGAACTTTCAAACTCTGTTTTCACCGCGTGGACCGCGCCTCTCCTCAGGCGCACCACGGATATCGCCTTCACGACTTGATATCCGTTTCGGACTTTGTGGGCCTCGCCACCGTTCGGCGTACCACAGATTATCTCCTTCCCATTTCGCTTCCCGAGCAACTCTCCGCTATCCTATGTTTTCTGAATAAAACTCACTCCATCTACTACGGCTTTCGCCTCCGTTTCTCCACGCATGACAGAATAACAGACCTCAAAACAAAAACCAAAAAATAGGAGTTCAGCCGCGGCTAGCACAGCCGCCACCCCTCCCTCCGGCAGCCCGATGGCCCTTCCGGCTTCGTTTACGGGTGACGCAGCCGGGTGTCATGGCTTCCTGCTCAAGGTGAGACTCTACATAGAGATGCAATCTCATAAATTCCCATCTGATCACGCTAAGGTGGCTTTCCTCATCTTACTTCTTTTCATCAAAGCGCGAGCCCGGCTATCAACTCTTACACGCAATTCACGAATCATTTTACGGAGGTTTTCAGCGTTGCCACAGGAGTGCTCTCAATGGTGAATCAGCTGCTCAGCCTACGCTAGGGGTCTGATAGCATAGCAGATTACAGCCCTTATTTCCGTACCTTAGCGGCCACTAGCGGCTGTATTGAGGTTGCACTCTTGAGTGTCTATCGTCTGGGTTTAAACCCAGAAGTCAGATATGTAATGGCGATCGACGATGACACTCTGGGTTTAGAGGCATTCATCCAACGATCCATCGGGATGTCCCAACGCCTCGCCACCTGCCGTCCTACAGAGGTTGAGACCACCTCTGCCTCAACGCCGGCTCCCGAACCAGAACCGATGCAGTTGGGGTCTCAGAGGCTCTCTAGGAGTGAGAGGAACCACCCGCAAACAGCATGGACATGCCTCTACTGCGGTAATACAGACCATCGCATCTCTGAACGCCCTACCCGGCCTTCCCGACCAGCAGTGACTACGGTAGAGTTTCCCACCGATATCTCCTCGCTGTCTAAGTTGGTCGTAACACTCTCTACCCCCACGCTCTCTCTCGCTGTCTCTGCCGGTAACTTCATCTCCCAGGACTGCCTCAACAGGCCCCAGCATCTCTGGGAGAGAGGTAACCAGAAACTAGCTGTCCAAACCATACAAGGACACCTGCTTGGTTGGGGCTGGGTGAAGTACTGCACTCCCACCATCACGCTTAGAGTGAGGCTGTTACATTGGGAGGAGATACGGTTCGCCACACGTCTTCCCCCCATCGGCTGTGGGATTGTGCGATCGAGCTGGTACCGGGAGCTAAACTACCAAAGGGCCAGGTGCATCCCCTGTCCGCACCATAACGCAAGGCCATGGAGGAATTTGTCTCACGAGCTCTCCGCCAGGGTTTCATCACCCCATCATCGTCACCAGCCACCTACAGTTTATTTTCTGTGGGAAAAAAGGATGGCAGCTTACGTATACACTACCTTAACCTGAATGCTCAGATCGCTCCTCTCCCATTCCCACTCCCTCTGGTCCCGGCCGCTCTGGAGGACTTACGTGAGGCTCTGATCTTCACCAAGGTGGACCGCCGGAGTGCGTTCAACCTTGTACAAATCCAAGAGGGAGACGAATGTAAGACCGCATTTCTCACTCCATCTGGGCACTATGAGTACAGGGGAATGCTGTATCCCTATCCGTTTCGCTGGCGGTATTCCAGGGGTTTATGCACAAGGTGTTCGGCTCCTTCCTTCACAGAATCGTCTAGTATACATTGACGACATTCTGATTATCTCCTGAACACTCTGATTATCTCCTGAAAACTTCCTGAGCATTTTGAACACGTGTAGATCCAAGTTGGCAGCGCGGCAGTAGCTTGCAGCGGCCTCTCCGGATCCAAAAATGGTGCTTTACTGTGTACCGTGTACAACTGTGTATAGTAGAAGTGACAATAAAAGCCTCTTGACTTGACGTGAGCCAGGTACTCAAACAACTACGGAAACACCAGCTGTTCCTGAACCTCTCTAAATGCGAGTTCCACTGACCCAAAATCCACTTCCTGGGTTATGTCATTAACGCAGAGGGTATACAGATGGACGAGAGGAAGATCACGGCGGTTTGGAACTGGCCACTCCCGTGGCGCCACTTCTCCGCCATCCTGACCCCCAGTGTCCTTTTGTGGTGGAGGTGGACGCGTCCTCTACTGGAGTAGGGGCTGCCTTGTCCCAAGAATCCGGAAAACCCCCCGGCTTCACCCGTGTGCCTATTTCTCGTGAAAGCTGTCCCCAGCCGAACGAAATTACGACATCGGCAACCTGGAGTTGCTGCCCATTAAGCTGGACTTGGAGGAATGGAGGCACTGGCTGGAGGGCACTGCTCACCCATTCATGTTTATCACCAACCACAAGAACCTCCAGTACCTCCGGGAGGCCAAAAGACTGAACCCACGACAAGCCAGGTGGGCCCTGTTCTTCACCCGCTTTCAATACGTCCTTAAATACAGACCTGGATCAAAGAACGGGAAGGCGGACGCCCTCTCCAGGATGACCGGTAAATCCCAAGCCTATCATGCCACTCCCGTTCATTCTCGGCCCCATCGTCTGGGACCAGCAGGAGGAGATTTGCCGGGCCACACTCTAAGAACCGGCCCCGACTGGAGGTCTGGAGGGTCACACCTATGTTCCGACCACCTGTAGGCAGACTCTCCTCAAGAGCGTCCATGAAGTGCCGGGGTCAGGTCATCCCGGGAGCAAGTGGACTATCAGATTAGTACAAGCTCGATACTGGTAGCCTGAGATGAGCCAGGACGTGGCGAAGTACGTACGGGAGTGCTTCGCCTGCACCATGGCTAAGGTACCACGACACCTTACAGTAGGCAAGCTAGTGCCTCTCCCCATACCACACCGTCCCTGGTCCCACCTCGGGATATACTTTGTCACTGACTTACCTTGGTCGGAGGGCCACACGTGCATTCCGGAAGCGGTCGACCGGTTCTCCAAGGCCTGCTGCTTCATCCTGCTAAAAGGGCTGCCTTCGGCCCTGGAAACCGCGGAAGCTCTCTTCCACCACGTATTCAGGAACTTCGGGCTTCCAAAGGAGATCGTGTTTGACCGCGGGCCCTAATTCATGTCTCATGTCTGGTGGGCGTTCTTCCGGCTGCTGGGGGTGTCAGTCAACCTCTCTTCTGGTTATCACCCTCAATCCAACAGCCAGACAGTACGCCCAGAACTCGCTACGCCAGGTACGCCCTTCCAATGCGTGTTGGGGTTTCAGCCACCCCTCTTTCCCTGGTCGGACAAACCATCTCATGTGCCGTCTGTGGACTACTGGTTCCGTGAAAGTGTCCGGGTATGGGAGTCGGCACACACCCAGCTGCAGCGGGCCCTCCGCACCATCACCGTTTCGGGTGATCAAGAGGCTTTTATTGTCGGGTGTTCCACGGTGCTCACCCGCTTTGTCCAGCGGCCCAGGCGCAGGGTTTGGGCATCAGGGGCCACACCAAGGGGAGGGGGTGATGTCAGGGCTCCACCGACTTTGCCTGGTCTCTGCGCACTGCCCGTACGGCGCGCCGCTCCTGCAAACTAACTATCCACACCATTCACGAGGCCTACTTAAGGACTTCGGCCCCACTATGGGGCATCCGTTATTGCACGTTGTGCCTAGAGAATTTTCGAACTCGTGTGGGCCGCGCCTCTCCTCAGGCGCACCATGGATATCGCCTTCACGACTAGGTATCTGTTTCGGACTTTGTGGGCCTCGCCACCATTCGGGGTACCAAGGATTATCTCCTTCCCTTGTCTCATTCACTTCCCGAGCAACTCTCCGCTATCATTTGTTTCCTGAATAAAACTCACGCCATCTACTACGGATTCCACCTCCGTTTCTCCGGATGACAACTACAGAGTCTCAGCTGAACAGTTGAATGTCAAAGTGTTCAGGGTTTTTTTGTTTTGTTTTCTGAACCGAATTATTGCAATCAATTTAAACAGTTTAGCTTGTTGGTTAACACAAGCCATGCAATGTTTGCTGAAAACAATTACATTTTAACTAAATTTATTGGAAATAATTGTGTATCAAAATATAAATTATGAAAACATGTACAATACAAATTCCGGAAATATTGGTACAATTTGTAAAATGTAATTAAAATCAGAATGCAATGAAGTGGTATTTATTCTCAGAAAAAACATATATTTTGTATGATTGTAAATAGAATATGGGTTTATGAGATGTGCAAAACATGGCATTCTGTTTTCATTTACGTTTTGACAGTGTCCCAAATTTTTTTGGATTCGGGTTTTTACATGCACCGTTATACATTTACAAAATAATCAGCTGATCATCAGAATAACCAAATACAATGTACTGGACAAAGAAGCAGCTCAAAGGCTGAAATGTAGACATCTATAGACATTTGTAAATGGTGTTTATAAATCAGCACTTATTATATTTGAAGAAAAATAAAACAATTTGCTTTTTCATCAACTTGAACATAAAAGTAGGTACAGTAAGATTTCAAACACTACAGAACTCTGACAGGACAAAAGTTGCTGAAATAGAATATTAAACAGTATTATAGTTTCTATAATACTTTTATAGAGAGAATAAAAATTAGATAGTGATTATTTAATGATTAATGATTATTGATGATTAACACTGGTCAGTAAAACATCCTGCCTGCACTTACCCACAGTAATGTTAATGGAGTTGCTCCTGGATGAAGTGGAGTTACTTTCCCTGTATGTGTAATCACAGGTGTACTCGCCCTGATGTAAAGCTTCTACAGTCAGAGTAAATGTTGCTGTAGACTCTGCAGTTTGCTTCTTTATTGATGTTCCAGTTTTATATAAACTGAAGTCTACAGAGATGCATTTTGGGCTGGGTGTGGAACATCTGAACTGAAGGACTTCTCCAACTGATACCACAGAGTTTGGGGAGATCCGAGTCAGTGTAGGAGCCTGCATGTCTAATCAAACATAAAAATAGTAATTTAGTATGCATACATGCTTAAACAGGTTATTAGTGGAATAAAAAAAACAAAAAACAAAACAACAGCAAGAAACTTACTTGAGCACACGACTCCAGCATCTTCATGGTGTCCACAGTTCTCTACTCCAAATCCCCTGTGTGAGCACTGATCTATGTAGGTTTTAGTTCCATTACACTGAACATCTTCCAGCCAGGTTGGTTCACTTCCCTGACCAAAGCGAGCATTACGAGGAGCACTGACGGCTTTACCACATCCAAGCTGCCTACACACCACCTCTGCATCCTTTAAGTCCCAGTAATGATCACACACTGTTCCCCACTGGGCTTTGTGCTGGATCTCCACTCGACCACAACATTTACTCGAACCATTCACCAGCCTGATCTGATTATGGACTGATTTATTGTACAAAAATCAAAAGGACTGTATTAGTGACTGATTTTTCTGTTTACCATTTGTATCCAAAAGCCATAGAAATCTTATAATGAAAAACAGCAGCTGAGTTTCCAGAATCATTTCAACTTTAAACAACACTCTTTTTTAATAAATGTTATTTTTATAAGCTATTATAAAAAAAATGTCTATCTGAACTACAGAGTCTCAGCTGAACAGTTGAATATCAAAGTGTTCATTTTTTTTTTTTTTTTTTTTTTTAAGTTTTCTTAACCAAATGATTGCAATCAATTTAAACAGTTAAGCTTGTTGGTTAACACAAGCTATTCAAAGTTTGCTGAAAACAATTACATTTTAACTAGATTGAATGGAAATAAGGGGGGAGTGGTGGCTCCAGCGGTTAAGACGCTGGGTTATAGATCGGAAGGTCTGGTGTTCAATCCCCGGTATCGCCATCCTGCCACTTTTGGGCCCTTGAGCAAGGCCCTTAACCCTCTATGCTCCAGGGGACCCTTACAAGGAAAATAAATCAAGGACCGTGACGTCAGAGCGATGTGGGGCTGCCTTCCCATGGGCTCACCACCTGCAGGAGGGACCGTAAGGGACCGGTTCTGAGTGGATCGGGCAGCAGTCGAAGGCGGAGGTCTTGACAACCCGATCCCTGGACAAGGAGAAGTGTCTAGGGAATCCGCTTAGACTGCTGCCCCCGCAACCCAAATTACGGATAAAGCGGGAGAAAATGAATGAATGAATGAATGAATGGAAATAATTGTGTATCAAAATATAAATTATTAAAACATGTACAATCCCAATTTCCAAAAATTTGGGACAATTTGCAAAATGTAAATAAAATCCAAATACAATAAAGTGGTACTTATTCTCAGTTTAAAATATATTTTTGTATTATTGTAAATAGAATATGGGTGTCATGCGATAGAAATGGAGGCAGAAGCCGGAGTGCAGTTTGTGTGGTTTTAATGAAGAGAAGATAGATCGACAAACATGTACCAACTGGGATGGAGAGTCCGAGAAGGAAACATCAGTGGTGGGCTCAGAGAGCGCGGTCCACAATGTCCAGAGCAAAGATTGCAGGATATTCCGAGATATGCTTTTAGGGAAAAGCATAGCACTGAATTGTACGGTGAGTCCAACTGAAGTCGAAGCATATGGTTAACAATAACGGACGGTGAATGAGAGTGAGTGAGGGGTTTATGTATGTGCCGGGAACAAGTGTCAGGTGTGGATAATTAGTAGGATGGCGAGGAGCTCCATGCGGGCGGGGCGCACACGGGAGGAGAAGCAGAGTTCTCCCTGACAATAGGTTTATGAGATGTGCAAAACATGGCATTCTGTCTTCATTTATGGGAATCATATGGTGGAAATTTTGTATTACTATTTTATAGACATATGCAATTGTTGTAAAGATGAGAGGAGTTTATGATCACAACACATTACTGTAGATTATTTTCTTATAAAATGGAGGGTTTTATTCTTTCTGTAAAAGTAACACTAAATTACTGATCAGTAGTTGAAGCTTAGGCTGAATTATTCAACCAACACTGACTGACAGTTTTTGTGTTAGTCTGTTTATAAAGCTATTTACTATAACACTATATGAAATGTATAGAGGATTTGTGCCAATTCTGGGAGAGAATAAAAATTAGATAGTGATTATTTAAAGATTAATGATTATTGATGATTAACACTGGTCAGGAAAACAGCCTGCCTGCACTTACCCACAGTAATGCTAATGGAGCTGCTCCTGGATGAAGTGGTGGATGTTTCCCTGTATGTGTAATCACAGGTGTACTCGCCCTGATGTGAAGCTTCTACAGTCAGAGTAAATGTTGTTGTAGACTCTGCAGTTTGCTTCTTTATTGATGTTCCAGTTTTATATAAACTGAAGTCTACAGAGATACATGTTGAGCTGGGTGTGGAACATCTGAACTGAAGGACTTCTCCAGGTGAGACCACAGAGGTTGGGGAGATCTGAGTCAATGTAGGAGCCTGCATGTCTAATCAAACAGAAAAATAGTAATTTAGTACGCCTACATGCTTAAACAGGTTATTAGTGGATTAAAAAAACAAGCAAACAAACAAACTAACAACAAAACTTACTTGAGCACATGACTCCAGCATCTTCATGATGTCCACAGTTCTCTACTCCAAATCCTCTGTGTGAGCACTGATCTATGTAGCTCTCAGTTCCATTACACTGAACATCATCCAGCCAGGTTGGTTCAGTTCCCTGACCAAAGCGAGCATTACGAAAAGCACTGACGGCTTTCCCAAATCCAAGCTGGACACACACCACCTCTGCATCCTTTAAGTCCCAGTAATGATCACACACTGTTCCCCACTTGGCTTTGTGCTCGATCTCCACTCGACCACAACAGTTACTCGAACCATTCACTAGCCTGATCTGATTATGGACTTCAAAATCAAATGATTGTATTAATGACTGATTTTTCTGTTCATTAGATGTATCCATAAGACATAGAAATGTTATAATGAAAACAGCAGCTGAGTTTGCAGAATCATTTTAACTTTAAACAAGACTTTCTTTGTTAATAAATGCTATTTTTATAAGCTATTATAAAAAAAAAAATTCTAGCTGAACTACTATCCACCGGCTTCACCTGGTCACCTGTTTCTCCACGCATGACAGAATAACAGACCTAAAAACAACCACCAAAAAATAGGAAATCACACTACCTCCAATGAATCCCCAGCCATTCACGCCGTCAGACACGGTCTGTGAGCTCAGCACCGCTATCCGAGCCGCTTTCGCTTCAGCCGCGGCTAGCACAGCCGCCATGGCTTCCTGCTCAAGGTGAGACTCTACATAGAGATGCAATCTCATACATTCCCATCTGATCACACTAAGGTGGCTTTCCTCATCTCACTTCTTTCCGTTAGAGCGCGAGCCCGGCTATCAACTCTTACACGCAATTCACGAATCATTTTACGGAGGTTTTCAGCGTTGCCACAGGAGTGCTCTTAACGGTGAATCAGCTGCTCAGCCTACGCTAAGGGTCTGATAGCATAGCAGATTACAGCCTCCATTTCCGTACCTTAGCGGCCACTAGCGGCTGGATTAAGGTTTCACTCTTAAGTGTCTCTCGTCTGGGTTTAAACCCGGAAGTCAGATATGTTATGGCGATTGATGATGACACTCTGGGTTTGGAGGCATTCATCCAATGATCCATCGGGATGTCCCAACGCCTCGCCGCCTGCCGTCCTACAGAGGTTGAGACCACCTCTGCCTCAACGCCGCCACTGGCTCCCGAACCAGAACCGAAGCAGTTGAGGTCTCAGAGCCTCTCTAGGAGTGAGAGGAACCACCAGCAAACAGCAGGGACATGCCTCTATTGCGGTAATCCAGACCATCGCATCTCTGAATGCAATACCCGGCCTTCACGACCAGCAGTGACTATGGTACAGTTTCCCACCTATATCTACTCACTGTCTAAGTTGGTCGTAACACTCTCTACCCCCACTCTCTCTCTCGCTGTCTCTGCCGGTAACTTCATCTCCCAGGACTGCCTCGACAGGTTCCAGCTTCTCCGGGAGAGAGGTAACCAGAAACTAGCTGTCCAAACCATACAAGGATGCCCGCTGGGTTGGGGCTGGGTAAAGTACTGCACTGCCACCATCACGCTCAGAGTGAGGCTGTTACATTAGGAGGAGATACAGTTCGCCACACGTCTCCCCCCTTATCAGCCGTGGGATTGTGCGATTGAGCTGGTACCGGGAGCTAAACTACCAAAGGGCCAGGTGCATCCCCTGTCCACACCAGAACGCAAGGCCATGGAGGAATTTGTCTCATGAGCTCTCCACCAGGGTTTCATCACCCCATCATCGTCACCAGCCACCTCCAGTTTCTTTTTTGTGGGAAAGAAGGACGGCAGCTTACGACCCTGGATACACTACCGTAACCTGAATGCTCAAATCGCTCCTCTCCAATACACACTCCCTCTGGTCCCGGTCACTCTGAAGGACTTACGTGAGGCTCTGATCTTCACCAAGCTGGACCTTCGGAGTGCAGGGGTTCCAGGGGTTTATGAACGAGGTGTTCCGCTTCTTCCTTCACAGAATCGTCTAGTATACATTGACGACATTCTGATTATCTCCTGAACACTTCCTGAGCATTTTGAATACGTGTAGATCCAATTTGGCTGCGCGGCAGTAGCTTGCAGCGGCCTCTCCGGATCCAAAAATGGTGCTTTACTGTGTACCGTGTACAACTGTGTATAGTAGAAATGACAATAAAAGCCTCTTGACTTGACTTGATGTGTGCCAGGAACTCAAACAACTACGGAAACACCAGCTGTTCCTGAACCTCTCCAAATGCGAGTTCCACTGACCCGAAATCCACTTCCTGGGTTATGTCATTAACGCAGAGGGTATACAGATGGACGAGAGGAAGATCACGGCGGTTTGGGACTGGCCACTCCCGTGGCGCCACTCTTCCGCCATCCTGACCCCCAGTGTCCTTTTGTGGTGGAGGTGGACGCGTCCTCTACTGGAGTAGGGGCTGCCTTATCACAAGAATCCGGCAAACCCCCCGGCTACACACTGTGTGCCTATTTCTCGCGAAAGCTGTCCCCACCAGAACGAAATTACGACATCGGCAACCTGGAGTTGCTGGCCATTAAGCTGGACTTCGAGGAATGGAGGCACTGGCTGGAGGGCACTGCTCACCCATTCATGTTCATCACCGACCACAAGAACCTCCAGTACCTCCGGGAGGCCAAAAGACTGAACCCACGACAAGCCAGGTGGGCCCTGTTCTTCACCCGCTTTCAGTACGTCCTTACATACAGACCTGGATCAAAGACTGGTAGGGTAGACGCCCTCTCCAGGATGACCGGTAAATCCCAAGCCTATCATGCCACCCCCGCTCATTCTCGGCCTTCATCGTCTGGGACCAGCAGGAGATGATTTGCCGGGCCACACTCTAAGAACCGGCCCCGACTGGAGGTCTGGAGGGTCGCACCTATGTACCGACCACATGTAGGCAGACTCTCCTCAAGAGCGTCCATGAAGTGCCGGGGTCAGGTCATCCCGGGAGCAAGCGGACTATCAGACTAGTACAAGCACGATACTGGTAGCCTGAGATGAGCCAGGACATGGCGAAGTACGTACGGGAGTGCTTCGCCTGCACCATGGCTAAGGTACCACGACACCTTCCAGTAGGCAAGCTAGTGCCTCTTACCATACCACACCGTCCCTGGTCCCACCTCGGGATATACTTTGTCACTGACTTACCTTGGTCGGAGGGCCACACGTGCATTCCGGAAGCGGTCGACCGGTTCTCCAAGGCCTGCTGCTTCATCCCGCTAAAAGGGTTGCCTTCGGCCCTGGAGACCGCGGAAGCTCTCTTCCACCACGTATTCAGGAACTTAGGGCTTCCGGAGGAGATCGGCTACTTGGGGTGTCAGTCAACCTCTCTTCTGGTTATCACCCTCAATCCAACAGCCAGACAGTACGCCCAGAACTCGCTATGCCAGGTATGCCCTTCCAATGCATGTTGGGGTTTCAGCCACCCCTCTTTCCCTGGTTGGACAAACCATCTCATGTGCCATCCGTGGACTACTGGTTCCATGAAAGTGTCCGGGTATGGGAGTCGGCACACACCCAGCTTCGGGTGTGGTTGTCCATGAAGGACTTAAGGCTGAAGCTGCCCTGTCGTAAGCTGGGTCCCAAGTACATCGGACCGTTTCGGGTGATCCATCTGGTCAACGAGGTGTCCTACCGATTGGAACTGCTTGCAAGGTACCGCATACACCCCACGATTCACTTGTTACTATTGAAGCCTTGTGTCATACCCATCTCTTGTCTTCCAGGTGTGCCAGGGGACCCCATGCCGCCAGAGGTGCTAGGGCAACCATCGGTCTTGTCAGTGTGGGCGATCCTGGATTCCCACCGTCAGGGCGGGCGGTTGGAATACCTCGTCGTCTGGTAGGGCTACGGCGCGGAGGAGCACTCCTGGTTGGCACGGCAGGACATACTGGACCCCACGCTCCTGGAGGAGTTCCACGGTGCTCTACCACTTCGTCCAGCTCCCCGGGCGCGGAGTAGGCCCAGGTTCAGGGTTTGGGCATCAGGGGCCACACCTAGGGAAGGGGGTGATGTCAGGGCTCCACCGGGTCTCTGGTCTCTGCGCACCGCCCGTACTATCCACAGCATTCACGAGGCCTACTTAAGGACCTCGGCCCCACTATGGGGCATCCGTTATTGCACGTCGTGCCTAGAGAACGTTCCAACTCTGTTTTTATTGTGTGGACCGCGACTCTCCTCAGGCGCACAATGGATATCGCCTTCACGACTAGGTATCTGTTTTGGACTTTGTGGGCCTTCGCCACCATTCGCCGTACCAGGGATTATCTCCTTCCCTTATCTCCTTCACTACCCGAGCAACTCTCCGCTATCATATGTTTTCTGAATAAAACTCGCTTCATCTACTACGGCTTCCACCTCAGTTTCTCCGCACATGACAACTACAGAGTCTCAACTGAACAGTTGAATGTCAAAGTGTTCAGGGGTTTTTTTTGTTTTCTGAACCGAATTATTGCAATCAATTTAAACAGTTAAGCTTGTTGGTTAACACAAGCCATGCAATGTTTGCTGAAAACAATTACATTTTAACTAGATTGAATGGAAATAATTGTGTATCAAAATATAAATTATGAAAACATGTAAAATACAAATTATGAAAAAATTGTTACAATTTGTAAAATGTAAATAAAATCAGAATGCAATGAAGTGGTATTTATTCTCAGCTAAAAACATATATTTTGTATGATTGTAAATAGAATATGGGTTTATGAAATGTGCAAAACATGGCATTCTGTTTTCATTTACATTTTGACAGTGTCCCAAATTTTTTTTTTAAATTTAAAAAATAATCAGCTGATCATCAGAATAACCAAATACAATGTACTGGACAAAGAAGCAGCTCAAAGGCTGAAATGTAGACATCTATAAACATTCGTAAATGGTGTTCATAAATCAGCACTTATTATATTTGAAGAAAAATTAAAAAATTTGCTTTTTTATCAACTTGAACATAAAAGTAGGTACAGTAAGATTTCAAACACTACAGAACTCTGACAGGACAAAAGTTGCTGAAATAGAATATTAAACAGTATTATAGTTTCTAATTCTCATTGTAATTTTCCATTTCTATAGTAATAAATTACACTGGGAATCATATGGTGGATATTTTGTATTACTATTTTATAGACATATGCAATTGTTGTAAAGAGGAGAGGAGTTTATGATCACAACACCTTACTGTAGATTATTTTCTTATAAAATGGAGGAATTTATTCTTTCTGTAAAAGTAACACTAAATTACTGATCAGTAGTTGAAGCTTAGGCTGAATTATTCAACCAACACTGACTGACAGTTTTTGTGTTAGTCTGTTAATAAAGCTATTTACTGTAACACTATATGAACTTTATAGAGGATTTGTGCCAATTCTGGGAGAGAACAAAAATTAGATAGTGATTATTTCATGATTAATGATTATTGATGATTAATACTGGTCAGTAAAACATCCTGCCTGCACTTACCCACAGTAATGCTAATGGAGCTGCTCCTGGATGAAGTGGAGGATGTTTCCCTGTATGTGTAATCACAGGTGTACTCGCCCTGATGTGAAGCTTCTACAGTCAGAGTAAATGTTGTTGTAGACTCTGCAGTTTGCTTCTTAATTGATGTCCCACTTTTATATAAACTGAAGTCTACAGAGATGCATGTTGGGCTGGGTGTGGAACATCTGAATTGAAGGACTTCTCCAACTGATACCACAGAGTTTGGGGAGATCCGAGTCAATGTAGGAGCTTGCATGTCTAATCAAACAGAAAAGTAATAATTTAGCATGTATATATGCTTAAACAGGGTATTAGTGGAATAAAACAAACAAACAAACAAACAAACAAACAAACAAAAAAAAACTGACTTAAACACACGACTCCAGCATCTTCTTGATGTCCACAGTTCTCTACTCCAAATCCTCTGTGTGAGCACTGATCTAAGTAGCTCTCAGTTCCATTACACTGAACATCATCCAGCCAGGTTGGTTCAGTTCCCTGACCAAAGCGAGCATTACGAGGAGCACTGATGGCTTTCCCACATCCAAGCCGCCTACACACCACCTCTGCATCCTTTAAGTTCCAGTAATGATCACACACTGTTCCCCACTGGGCTTTGTGCAGGATCTCCACTCGACCACAACAGTTACTCGAACCATTCACCAGCCTGATCTGATTATGGACTGATTAATTGTATAAAAATCAAAAGGATTGTATTAATGACTGATTTTTCTGTTCATTAAATGTATCAATAAGCCATAGAAATGTTATAATGAAAAACAGCAGTTGAGTTTTTAGAATCATTTCGACTATTAAACAACACTTTCTTTCTTAATAAATGCTATTTTTGTAGCTGAACTACAGAGTCTCAGCTAAACAGTTGGATATCAAAGTGTTCAGGTTGTTTTTTTTTTTTTTATGTTTTCTGAACCAAATAATTGCAATCAATTTAAACAGTTAAGCTTGTTGATTAACACAAGCCATGCAAAGTTTGCACACTGTTTCCACTGGGCTTCGTGCTGCGGCTCCATTCGACCGCAACAGTTACTTGGACAATTCACTGGTCTGATCTGATTATGGACTGATTATATAAACAATGCAAGGTTTTTATTAATGACTGATTTTTATGTAAATCAGTTCTTCTCTTTGGCTATAAAAATGTAATAATAGAAAAACAGCAGCTGAGTTTGCATACAAGTTTAAACTATAAACAAGCCTTGCATTCTTGATGAATGTCAAACTGAAGTTATTATAAAAAGTGTTTTGCATCTGAACTACAGAGTCTCAGCTGAACAGTTCAGCTTGTTGATAAGCCCAAGCCATGCAACACTTGCTGGGAAGAATAACAATTCAACTTGACTCCATGAAAATAATTTTGGATCATAATAGATAAAGGCTGAAGGAGCAGCGTATCAGAAAAGGATCAAATTTAGATGTCTACAGACCTTCATCTTCCAGGGGTTCGTAAATTATAAAAGTTAAGTGTAAATGTAGGTAAGATGTCGAGCACAGTATTGCTGAATTTTCAAATCTGACAAAATTTGCTCATTAATATTCTATTCCACTGAATTTGACAAAGATTTTTATTTTGAACATAAATAAGCCGCACCTGTCTATAAGCCTCAGGTGTCTACACTGAAACTAATTAACTTTATACAGGCTTTAACGAAAGACAGTGCCTGTTACACAGTTTAATGGGTGAAATATGTTGTGGCTCCTTTAAGAGCAGAGCGGGATTTTGGAGATAGCCTGCCGCCGCATTTACCGGTATTACTGCATGTGTGCAAGACCAAGGATTATGTCCTTATTATTTTCTGATGCTAATTTCTAAGTTTCTTTGACTAACCTGTAACATTGTTGCCAAGAAAAATAAAAAAGCACAAGTTTTGGAAACCTGTCTGTGCTTATATGATTTCTGTTGCAACTGTAGTTAGCGAGTGAGCGGCAAGTCAAACGTCAGAGGAGCCTCATCCATATTTATATTGTGGTGCGTTCCACAATTTTATTGGTCTAATGTTATGGGTCTCAGTTTTTTGTCTTGAAGTTTGTGACTCGGGAAAAATCCCAGAAAAATCTATAAATTAGCCGCTTCGTTGTTTAACCCGCGGGTTCAAAGCGTAGGAAAAAGGTAGCGGCTTATAGTCCGGAAAATATGGTAATCATATGTAATTGTTAGAAGGAGAGGAGTTTATGATCACAACACACTGTTAATTTTCTTCTAATAAAATGGAAAGTTTTATTCTTTTAATAAAAGTAACACTAAATATCTGATCAGTAGTAGAAGCTGAATTTTTCACCCATAACTGACTACAGTGTTTATTTTACTCTGTTAATGAAGCCACTTACAATAACACTATATTTTAATTATAAAGAAATTTGCTAATTCTTAGAATAACAATTATTTAGTGATTATTTAATAAGGGAATAATAATTATAAATAATACTGGTAAAACATCCTGCCTGCACTTACCCACAGTAATGCTAATGGAGCTGCTCCTGGATGAAGTGGAGGATGTTTCCCTGTATGTGTAATCACAGGTGTACTCGCCCTGATGTGAAGCTTCTACAGTCAGAGTAAATGTTGTTGTAGACTCTGCAGTTTGCTTCTTTATTGATGTACCAGTTTTATATAAACTGAAGTCTACAGAGATGCATGTTGGGCTGGGTGTGGAACATCTGAACTGAAGAACTTCTCCAACTGATACCACAGAGTTTGGGGAGATCCGAGTCAATGTAGGAGCCTGCATGTCTTATCATATAGAAAAATGTTTAATAAATTAGTAACTATATTTGCTTAAACAGGATATTAGGATAAAAATAATAATAACTTACTTGAGCACACGACTCCAGCATCTTCATGGTGTCCACAGTTCTCTACTCCAAATCCACTGTGTGAGCACTTATCTAAGTAGCTCTCAGTTCCAGTACACTTAACATCATCCAGCCAGGTTGGTTCAGTTCCCTGACCAAAGCGAGCATTAGGAGGAGCGCTGACGGCTTTCCCACATCCAAGCTGCCTACACACCACCTCTGCATCCTTTAAGTCCCAGGCATCATCACACACTGTTCCCCACTGGGTTTTGTGCAGGATCTCCACTCGACCACAACAGTTACTTGAACCATTCACCAGCCTGATCTGTTGACTCTCTGATTTATTATAAATAAAAGGCAGAAGATTTTTATTAATGACTTTTTTTCTGTCATTCAGTTCCAGTCTTGAGTCAGAAAGAGCTCATTTTCCAAAAAGGAAAACAGACGTACAGTTTATACTATTTTATTTGTTACTGTGTTTGCTCAAGTATAATTTGTTTTTGTTTTGTCTAATAACCAGTTTGACAAATAATATTAATGTAATGTGGATCTTTTCCTGTAAATTCTCCAGAAATGTTTTACGAAAAGGTTGCAGTCTGTACTAAATATTTAAGGCTGATACGTGCAGCTAAATTGAAAGAATGTCAGTTTAACTCGACTTCATTTAAAATGAAACTGTACAACATACAAACAATAAACCCCAGTGTCAGGGCCATGCATTTCACACCGAGGCCTTCAGTGGTGTCCTACCTGAATCCATCCACCGCATTACAATCACTATGATGCCATGGTGATAGAAACCATCAGTTTTATACAGAAACACATTGAAACAGAGCGAAGCATAACAGACAGGTATTTCATGCAGTGAGAATGAGGGCCATTACTAAAGTAAGAAAACTAATTAACACAATTCAACACATCTCCTCCAACACCTCTCCAACACATCACCACCATCACCACCATCGCTACATCATCTCTAGCAGAAGCACCATTTTCAACCTCATAGTTCTCCGAGCATGGAAACCCCAGGGATTATCATTTTCCTGCTGGTTTCAATTGTATGTTTTTCCAAATGAAAAAAGTTAAATAATAAACATTTTAAATTGTTTTGGCCGACCTTTCCTCACAATTTCCAGCTTTTCTTGAAATGTCTGTCTTGAAAATGTTCTTGTAAGTTTATCTGAGACCAGTCTGTCAGCCATTATGGAATAATAAAAAAAAAACAGCCATTAAATCTACACGAATATTGAGCTTTCCTCTGACTAGTCATGTCAAGTTTATTTCTGTAGCGCTTTTCACAACAGACATTGTCTCAAAGCAGCTTTAAAGAATTTCAGAGTTAAAGATATACTAGTGTGATCTCTGACCATCCAACCTAAGAATGTGAAAATGCTGGTGCTATTGTACGCCTGCTAAATGGCCCCGGTGTCACCAACTCGAATTTGAGTGGTTAAATCAACAGTTTTATTGTCATGTATTGGAAGCTACAGGTGCCCACAGTGTTGATTTTGAAGGCCTTAAGGCTGATTTCTTTTACCGTGGCAACACATGATGGCTGACATATGATTTGATAGAAACTCTAACATAAACATACACTTCTGAAAGCAGCACAACCAAAAGAAAAGCACTGAAATAAAGAGAATAGACTCTTAGTAATTATTTAATAAATATTCATTGGGGAAAAGAATAGTAAAATGTAAGTAATTTATTCTGATAGTATTAAGGCCAGCAGAGAAGAACTTTTGGCCCTGAAGCTCGCCACTGATTAAACCATGAACATGTACAATGAGACATTCACATTTAATATAACATTCATGAAATATAAAGATACTCATTCATTCATTCATTTTCTCCCGCTTATCCGTAATTCGGGTCGCGGGGGCAGCAGTCTAAGCAGGCCCCCGCCTTCGACTGCTGCCCAATCCTCACAGCACCGTCCCTTACGGTCCCTCCTGCAGGTGGTGAGCCCACGGGAAGATATAAAGATACTGATCTGAAATAATTTATTAGTAACTCAGTAAATTACATTTATATAATTTGACAGATACCCTTCTCCAGAGCCACTTACAACTGAAGTGTAACACACCTGAGCACCTGGGGGTTAAGGGACTTTCTTAAGGGCCCAAGAGCAGCATTTTGGTCTGAACCACTGAGTTACGAAGTCACCACATGTTGAGTAGCTGAACAGAAAAGAATTGTACCACAAAACTATTGACTTTTCACAAATTGTTGAATTATTGTCTAACAGCATTACAGTTCTCCACCTCTTCTTATATTACCATTTGTTATTGTTATCATATAAGAAAAATAATTTTGTAACAGCATACGCCGAAGTGACATTAATTATTATCAACAGCAGCTGTTAAGCAAATCGGATATAACAGCCAGACAACTTCAGCCTGTTGTGGAATTTGCAGCTGTTACCCGGTTCTGAAGATCTGTATTTCAGGATTTTGGGGTTCTGTCATGCCTCTTATCTCCACCAGATGTCCCCATTGTTTCCTTATGTTGTTTTCTTCTGTTCATTAAATCAATCATCTTCCAAACTTCAACCTGTTTGAGTCTGTTTCTGCTGTTGGGTTCACATACTACTCTGTGGCACAATCTGAGAGAGGGTCTGATTGTACCGCTGTTTACCTTCTTTAACTTCTAGCTCAGAGTTTACATCTGATTAAGTTGATTTATTAACATTTTATGTTAAAATGACTGGAAGTGCTAGCTATATATATATATATATATATATATATATATATATATATATATATATATATATATATATATATATATATATATATATATATATTTTTTATTAATTAATAAAAGGTAATCAGTGATATATAAATACAATTACACTTATAACAATGCCATAAAGTAAAAGTTTTCTGTACCTGAGCAAGTAACACCAGCATCTTCACCATGGCTACAGTCGTGTTTCCCGAATCCATTATGACGGCACCGTGTGATGTCACTTTCACTTCCAGAACACTGAACATCATCCAGCCATATTGCGCCACTTCCCTGACCAAAGTGGGCACTTTGATGAGCACTGACAGCTTTACCACATCCAAGCTGTCTACACACCACATGTGCATCATTCAGATCCCAGCTATCATCACACACTGTTCCCCACTGGTTATTATAATAGATTTCCACTCTACCAGAGCAGGAGTTACTGCCACCAGCGAGTCGTATGTTAGCGCCATCTAATACAAACAGCAAAATGCATGTTAATATTCATTCTTTATCATTAATTTTATTACTATCTGATATCCTACTGTCGTTTTTTATTGTACAGTATATTTTCCCATTAAGTATAAATTATCAGTACAATCATCTAAACTCCAAATAAGCATCAGTAGACGTGTACCTCTGTGTTGAATGACTGAAACTGTTACATCTACAAAATTCATCAACTAGAATGAAAGTGGTGTTAATTCACCAGGCAAAATATATATATATATGTCAAGTCAAGTCAAGTCAAGTTTATTTGTATAGCGCTTTTCACAACAGACATTGTCTCAAAGCAGCTTTACAGAAAACAACAGTGAAGGTGAATGGTGTGCGTTTGTCCCTGATGAGCAGCCGTGGCGACAGTGGCAAGGAAAAACTCCCTTAGATGATATGAGGAAGAAACCTTGAGAGGAACCAGACTCAAAGGGGAACCCATCCTCATATGGGTGACATCAAAAGTTTGGTCATAAATCTTTCAACAATACAGAACAATTTGTGATCATCATAGATCCAGCATCAGCTTCTCCATGCCAGGGCCTTTAAACACTCGGCATCTACTTCTCCATGATCATCCATAGGTCCATAATCTTCACGAGGTGGGACGTGACTGGAGCTGGCCAAACCTCAGGAAGCCTCGGGATGGGGAGAGAAAGAGAAGCAGTGGAGAGGAATTAGCGTAGCTGCTGTTCATGATATTAACAGCACAAGTTGATAATGTGCATGTGATCAGATGTTCTGGAGCACAAGGTTGTGATGTGATGTGTGTGATGTGTGTTATGTGTAGGCTTTGCTAAAAAGATATGTTTTTAATCTACACTTAAACTGGGAGAGTGTATCTGAACCCCGAACACTGTCAGGAAGACTATTCCAGAGTTTAGGAGCTAAATGTGAAAATGCTCTACCGCCTTTAGTGGACTTTGCTATTCTAGGAACTACTAGAAGCCCAGAGTTTTGAGATCTCAGGGAGCGTGACGGATTGTAGCGTGTTAAGAGACTGGATAGATACATGGGAGCCAAACCATTTAGTGCTTTATAAGTGAGTAGCAGTAGTTTGTAGTCTATTCGAAACTTAATAGGAAGCCAATCTAGGGACGATAAGATTGGGGTTATATGATCGTATTTTCTTGACCTAGTAAGAACTCTTGCTGCGGCATTCTGAACTAACTGAAGCTTGTTTATTAATGATGCAGGACATCCACCTAGTAATGCATTACAGTAGTCTATTCTAGAGGTCATAAACGCATGGACGAGCTTCTCTGCATCAGATATAGATAACATATTTCTTAGCTTAGAAATATTTCTAAGGTGAAAGAAGGCTGTTTTTGTAACTTGATTGATGTGATTTTTAAAAGATAAGTTGCTGTCTAAAATAACTCCCAGGTCTTTTACCGTTGAACTAGTAGTTACAGAACAACCGTCTAAATGCAGGCTGAGATGCTGGAGCTTCTGTGTACTATTTTTTGGGCCGATGAGCAAAATCTCAGTTTTATCAGGATTTAATAGCAGAAAGTTATGGGTCATCCAATCTCTTATTTCTTCAACACACTCAGTTATGCGAGCTAATTGAGCTGTATCGCCTGGTTTGGATGAAATATATAGCTGGGTATCATCAGCATAACAATGGAAGCTAATTCCATGCCTTCTAATAATATTTCCTAATGGAAGCATGTATATTGTAAAAAGCAGGGGTCCCAGAACTGACCCTTGTGGCACGCCATAATTTACTAGCATTATCCTGGATAGCTCTCCATTTAAATCTACGAAATGGTAACGATTGGACAGGTAGGATTTAAACCAGCTTAATGCCTGTCCCTGAATACCGATGTAATTCTGTAAGCGATCGAGGAGAAGATCATGATCTATAGTGTCGAACGCAGCACTAAGATCTAGTAAAACTAATAGGGAGATGTAGCCTTGGTCTGAAGCTAAAAACAGGTCGTTAGTGATTTTAACTAGAGCAGTTTCTGTGCTATGATGGGGCCTAAAACCTGACTGAAACTCTTCAAAGATATTGTTCTCCTGCAAGTGGTTACATAGCTGGGCAGCGACAATCTTTTCTAAAATCTTAGACATAAATGGGAGATTTGAAATTGGTCTGTAATTCGATAGCGTGTTTGGATCCAGATTAGGTTTTTTAATGAGGGGCTTAATAACTGCTAACTTGAGGGATTTAGGGACATGACCTAACGATAGTGAGGAGTTAATAATATTTAAAAGAGGCTCACCAGCTGTATATAACACTTCCTTCAGTAGTTTAGTGGGAATTGGATCTAACTGACATGTTGTTGATTTAGCTTTCATAATAGCATCATACAGCTCTTCCTGTCCTATACATGTAAAACAGTGTAGTTGTGGGGTTGTAAGTACGATTGTGTCGGGAGATGCTGTCAGAGGTTGAACTGCCACAATTGTTTTTCGAATGTTATCTATTTTTTCAGTGAAGAAATTCATAAAGTCTTCACTACTAAACTGTGATGGAACACATTTTTCAGATCCCTGATTTGTTGTTAATTTAGCGACTGTACTGAAAAGGAACCTGGGATTGTTTTTGTTATTTTCTATGAGTTTGCTCAGGTGTTTAGCTCTAGCAGCTTTTAGCGCCTGTCTGTAGCTAAGCATACTGTCTTTATACGCAATTCTAAATACCTCCAATTTAGTTTTCCTCCATTTTCTCTCCAGATTACGTGTTGTTCTCTTTAGGGCATGTGTATGACTATTATACCAAGGTGCAGGTGCTTGTTCTCGAACCTTTTTTAACCGGATGGGGGCAACAGTGTCTAAAGTGCTAGTGAGGATAAGGTCTATGTTGTTCGCCATCTCATCAAGATGATCAGCATTTATGGGTTTAATGTGAAACTGAGATAAATCAGGCAGGTTATTTATGAATCTGTCCTTAGTGGTTGGAATAATAGTCCTACCAGGTCGATAACGTGGTGAAACACGGTTAATCTGCTCTACCGGTAGTGTGTACAGTAGGAGATAATGGTCTGTGATGTCATCACTCTGGGGTAAAATATCTATATCAGTGACGTCTGCTCCGTGGGATATTATTAAGTCTAGTGTGTGGTTAAAACGGTGGGTTGGTCTGGTGACGTTTTGTTTAACTCCAAAAGAGTTTAGTAAATCGACAAATGATAATCCTAGGGCATCGTTTTCATCATCTACATGAATATTAAAATCTCCTACAAGCAGCACTTTATCAAAGCTGATCAGGAGGTCTGAGAGAAAACAAGCAAACTCATGAAGAAAATCAGCGTAGGGTCCTGGGGGTCTGTACACGGTGACCAGAGCGAGTTTTCTATGCATCTCTGAAAGTGCAATTTTAAGAACGAGCACTTCAAATGATTTAAAGCTGAATCCTAATCTCTGACTAACATTAAGAGAAGCACTATAAATGGTTCCTACACCCCCCCCACGACCAGTCTGACGGGGCTCATGCTTATAAACATATCCTGACGGTGTCGACTCGTTTAGACCCATATAATCACCTGGTTTAATCCAGGTCTCAGTGAGACAGAGTGCATCGAGATTATTCTCTGTGATCATCTCATTTACAATCAGTGCTTTGGGTGCAAGTGATCTAATGTTTAAAAGACCGAACTTTAGAACTTTGTTGTGTTTGTTTATCTGGCATTTTTCAGTTTTAACTGCAATAAGATTATTTCTGGATCTTGTGTATGTAATTCTTGGTTTTACTACACGAGGAATAGATATGGTTTCTATAAACTGGGCTGTGTGTGAACTTGTAACTATATAGTAACAATATATAGTATTGTTTTAGCAAAATATAAAATAAAAATAAAAACAACAAGAAACTCAACAAACCACAATACAGACAACACAAATATCACAGACAATCAGACAACACCATACATCCCAGACAACACAATTCTCAATCACAGACAGCACAAAGCTCAAAGATTAGCAGTTTTATGAGGAAGTTTCAGAATGAACTCTGATGAGGGCTAAAGCTGATGAAGAGGATTATCCAAGACAGTTCGAGGTGAGAAATTGTGTTGTTGCACGGGAGGAACTGAGTGGCTGCCTGACTCTGGTTTACTGAGGGAAGTTGTTGAACCTCCTGCAAAACTGTCTCTGCTTGATTCAGCCAGACGAGCTACGCAGTGAACTTTACAATCACAAGGTATAATTATTTCTATTTGGGATAAGTATTGTACGAGCTCTGAGGTCCTGGATGAGCTGTCAGAGATTGCAGTGACGTTGGAACTACTTCCACATGCACAGCTGACCACCAGCTTAACTTCCAACGTACACACTAATATGATTAAAAATACAGCACACTCATGCACATACACCTGAGCATCAGAGCAAAAAACTGAGTTACAGTACAGTGGCCAGGGTCATACAGAGGTTTTCCAAGACAGGTTCCACTCGGATTCCACCTTGTGCTGTCCATCAAGTGCAGAAGCTGCTTCAAAAAACAGATGCATGAGTGCTGCAGCATTGCATTAGTGGTTGCTGAAAAAAATCTGTCAAAGTGATGGTGTAAATCATGTGTGGTGACGCCATGCTAAGGAGGACCAAGAAAATTGTGTCTTGCCTACAGTCCATCATGGTGGTGGCAGCATAGTCTGGGGCTGCATGAGTGCTGCTGGTACTGAGGAGCTGCGGTTCATTAAAGGAAACATGGATTCCAACATGTACTGTGAACTTCTGAAGCAGGACATGATGCCGAACTGCAGTTTTCAAACATAAAAACAACCCCAAACACCAGAGGTGGGAGTAAGTCACTAAATGCAAGTCTCAAGTCAAGTCCAAGGTTCAACATTGCAAGTCAAAGTCAAGTCAAGTCATTCTGTTGTAAGGGTCAAGTCAAGTCAAGTCAAGTCATACTCTTTGTCAAGTCAAGTCAAGTTGCAACTTAGTCATCAAGTCATACCAAGTCGCACACAGATTTGTTTGACACATTTTTTAACTCAGGGACTTTTATTAATTATTTAGACACAGAGGGCTGATGATGGGTTACAAAAATAAATAAATTAACTTGCGTGTAATAAAATAATATCGTTAAGAAGCACTTTAAATGCTTTAAAATAAAAATTAATTAAATGAACAAGTAAACAAGAATTAATAAAACTTTTCCCATCTTGTGCTAGCCCTACATATAGTTATTTTGCTGTGATGTCCCCTATGAAAGTGTAAACTAAACAAAAACATTCAACATTTCAATTTAATCCAATTAGGCCAACGTGAACACGCCTAATAAAGCCACCCAAGTAGCACACATTGACTTTTTCATTCTCTAAATGGTGATTTAATGAGAGAACACATGGAGCCACTGCACTGATTGTCACTACTTTTTTTTCCCTGGGTAAGATCGGTGGCCTCTGCAAAGGGGTGTAAGATGCGGACAAGTTCTTGTAACTGGCTCCACTCTCGTGATGTAAAGATCAGTTCTTTATGGCCAACATTTCAAAGAACTACGCCCAGTGTTTGGTTTTCACATGCAAGGATTGCTTTTAACTGTCTCAGGGTGGAATTCCAGCGAGTAGTCACTGAAGCTGGGATTCCATGTTGACCGAACTCCGACTCAAAGTTCTCTTTGAAAGAAGAACTGGTGTGGAGCAATGAGCTCAATTTTGAGGACTTTGACAAACTGGCACTTGCAACTTTTGTGTCTTTAAGGCCATCCCCTATGACCAACTGCAAGGTATGAGCAAAACACTGGAGTCTGGTTTGTGATTTCAAAATTCTATCCATCATCTTTTGCTCCTCTACAGACACATCATTCCACATCTCTGCATCTTTTAGACTATCCTCCACCTCCTCCTCTGGTCCTGGAAAGCAGACAGTGAAGGCTTTCTTCATGTTGGCCACATTATCGCATATCACATGTGAAATCTTCTTCTTGATGTGATACTCATCACATATTTGGTGAAATTTTTCACATATGTTTTCACCAGTGTGTGATCCTTTGAACCGGTCACATGCTAACAAGATTGACTGTAGCTTCAGATTGTCATTTTCAATGTCGAAGCCAGTGTGCTGTGACCCCTAAAAAGCCCCTCATTTTACGATAAGACCAAATGTCAACAGTCACTGACACATTGTCTATTCTGGCAAGTTCCGCTTTTAATTTAAGCTTCCTTTGGCTCACCTGATCTTCATGTTTTGAGGTCATTGTGCGACTACAAACAGGAGTGTATTTACTGTCCACAATCGACAAAAAGTGATGAAAGTTTTTATTGTCAATTATTGACAATGGAAGATTGCAATTTATGATCAGGTCTGATAGTATTGAGTGCGTTATTGCTTGTTGCTGAGGATGACTATTGCTGTAGAGCGGAACAGTGCGCTGGTCAAAGAACTGCAAGATGCGAGGCTGCATTGAGTCTATCTCAAATTTGGCCTTAAGGTACTCTTCATATCTAAAAAAAAAGAAAAGCACCTATTACTTTATGTAATAGACACATGTTTTTGACCACTATTTCGGCGGGCGTGAACGTTACTGTCAAATAACTTGTGTAATGCAATTTTCGTTTCAACTCTGATTCTGATGAATGTGGAACTCAAGTTTACATTATTATATCTCTAACTGTTTGATTTAAGTTGGAAGTAGATAGATACCACAGAAAAACTCGTGCTTGAAAACTAGCAAAAAATTTGCGTTGCCCCAGTGACCAACCACTACTTACTTCTCGCTTTGCAACTTGAAGTGACAAATAAAATTTCAAGTTGTGGCCCATAAATCACTTATCTTGGCACTGCAGATATTACACACAGCCGTTCTTTTCTTGGCCGTGTACGCGTAATCTCTAAACCCAAACTTTATTATCCTCGGGGCTGGTGTTGTTGTTGCGGTGTCCATGTTGTCTTGTCCGCGGAGGGATCTGCTGTTTTGGCAGGCGGCAAGCGGCTTCCGGATAGCATCTAGCGGTTTACGCATGCGGAAGAGTAGCTTGGGTTCGCCGACTTATTGGAAAATATATAGTTTATTCTAAAATATATAAAATAAAATCACAATAATTGAAAAAAAATATTTTCCACAAGTCATTTCAAGTAAAAAGGCACAAGTCCGAGTCAAGTCTAAAGTCAAGTCGAGTCTTTTCAGAGATCTAGTCAAGTAAGTCTCAAGTCCAGAAAATTGTGACTCGAGTCTGACTCGAGTCAAGTCATATGACTCGAGTCTCCCACCTCTGCCAAACACACCACCAAGATGATAGTGATGGAGTGGCCAAGTATCTCTCCAGACCTGAACCTGAATAGCTGAATACATGAGCCCTAAATAGACATCACAAGACAGTGAAGGGCAGATATACAAAACACAAAGTAGTGTTACTCCGTATTGGAAATAACATTTATTTTGCGCATGCATGAAAAGAATCAATAGTGCTAGTCACAATAGTGCTAGTTCGCAAAAGAATCAATATTGCTAGTCACGAGGAAGTGGATAGCAGCTTAAAGTAGCGCTATCCTGCATATGTTTGTGTCAGGAAATGGTGAGTGAAGACTTGAAGAAAGAACCCAAATGCAGGATGCAAGCAGAGTAATATAGAATACTGTCTTTATTGAGAAAGAGGCAGGGGGGAGTAACACAGGTCATACACAGTTCTAGGGTCAAAGCCAACAGACAGAGCAATTGGGCACAGGCAAAAAAACAGTCCAAGTTCAAGATCCAGGACGCAGAGATGTGCTGGAAAACCAAAATCAACAAACAGTCCAAAAATCCAACAGCCGGCAAAATGAGCGATTATAGAGCAGAGCAAAAAACACAAA
The DNA here is from genome assembly GCF_946808225.1 of Silurus aristotelis. Classification (NCBI taxonomy): domain Eukaryota; kingdom Metazoa; phylum Chordata; class Actinopteri; order Siluriformes; family Siluridae; genus Silurus; species Silurus aristotelis. The sequence goes on from NC_139590.1 coordinate 2,254,928, forward strand.
CTAAGGTCTAAAATCCAAAACCGGTAAAGAGGCAGGCAGAATGTAGTGTTCATGATCTCTAAACCAGGAGGTCACTCAGCCTTCTCAGAACAATCAAGTATATTTATAGCATTTATTATTATTAAAATTACACTTACCAGCCAACAGTGAAGCTGTAGGGACACTGACTATAGAGAGAAAATAAAGAGGATGTAAACCAGTGATATAAAAATCGAAAGCTGTCTTTCACTTGATAATCTTTAATTATACTAAAATATAAATAATCCTCAGCTGTATATGAATTTAGACTTAGATACTTTATTTGTCATTGTAATGATACAAAAAAATTTGTTTGGTAGCTTCAGAGACCAGCAGCAATAAGAAAGAAAATATAAGAGTAAAAAAAAAATGAATGAACAAAAGATAATAGCACTAAAATATAATAATATAAAATATATGTGCAGTGTAACATGAACATATATTTATTTAAATATATGTGCATGTGCCATATGTTTATTAAATAGTATCAGTAATTTTATTAAAAAATAATAATATTATTATACTAATATATTTTAATAGTATCAGTAATTCAGTCATAAGCAGAACAGTAGTGCTGGGACCGAACGCTCTGTGCTTCTGCTTCACCATGCTGTCAAATACTAAAGAGTTTGTGTAATGAGTTTGTTAGAAATTTGCGTATTGTTAGGAATATAACTGTTTTCAGCAGGTAATTGGTTCAGTCCTCACTAGACATATTGACACCTTTCATGAAAATGACTCTGCTTTAACATATGAAAAGAGTAACACGGCCAGAAGCTCATACATGAACACTGTGTATTAGAATTTATACCACAATGCTGGTCTGGATTCTGATTGGTCAATTCTGATTAACTCTCTATTAACAGCTTTGACAGGATTTCATTACCATAATACTTTTACTATGTTTAGAGATTCTAATGTAAAAGATCTTTGGCAAAATCTGGAGAGTATAAAAAAAGATAAGATAAACTATCATCACCCTTTAATAAAAAGTTTTTCACTTTTGGGGGTTTTATACTTTTATGAATGAAAATTCCAGAGAACACTGGACGTGTATCACATTTTCACCTTCACCAACAGGAGAAAAGACAAGCAGATTGAACAGTAAATAATTATAAAAAGTTAAAAAGTAAAAAGTAAAAAAAAAAAAGTTAAAAAGTAGGCTATTAAAAGTTAACGTCGAGCGCAACAGTAATAATGCATCAGCATGTTTTTCCTCAAACAAGAAGTTTCACATTTTAAACACATCTCACACAGCTCAAAATAAGATTATATATTCAAATAATCATTTATATTTTTTCTATAAAATTTTAAACAACAAAAAAATATATATAGACAATAATGTATCTACATAAAGCAAGATAATATAGGTTAAAAAAAAAAAAGATAATCATATTGATTAATAATCATCTTGCAAAGATTATTTGTGATATGAATTATTTTAAAAACAAAACCTGTCTCATGTATAATTTACAATAATAAAACATGGAAAACGGGGAATTATATTAAAAAAAAATCATAATTTACCAAGGAATAAAGTGAGATGAAGTCTCAGCATGCTGGTTCTTCAGGCGTAGTTCAGTTTGATGCTAATTTCTGCGCTCACTGTCGATCTCTATTTATGGTGAAACTTCATGAATCTGAAGAGGCGGAGTTTCTTTTTTTGGGAAGTTTCTGCTTATGAGAGATAAAAAAAATCACCACTAGTTATAGAAATCTTTTCAAGCCCACTGAGTGAATGTGTAATTACTTTTTGTAATTTTTTTACAAAATATACAAATTTATTTAAATTCTTAAGATCATTTCTAGCCATGTTTTTAAAATTTCTTTACTTATGATTTCAAAATATACAGTATGTTGATATAACAATGATTCTAGTTCCGATTTTAGTCAATCCTTTTTTCGTTTGTGCTGATATGAAAAAAGCTGCTAATCTAGCATACTGTAAAGCACAACAATCCAGTAAAATCCACATTATTATGTGTTATTTTGGGTCATTTTACACCACATACAGCATATTCAGAGCATATAATATTATAAGTATTAAAGTGAATAACACTGAATATACCTGCTGCAGTCTGTGCAAACCTGGTCAAGAACTGTTGTAAACAAACGTTTCTGTACCAAATATTAAGTTGTATGGTTCTATTGTATTAATACTTATTTCATGAAAGAAATTGGAAATTAATTATTTAAAAAATCATACAATGTGATTTTCTGGATTTTCTTTTTAGATTCTGTCTCTCACAGTTGGGGTGTAACTATAATGAAAATGACAGATCTCTCCGTTCTTTGTAAGTTTAAAAACTTGAAAACTCGTCAGTGTATCAAATACTTATTTGCCACACTATTTCATAAATATCTATATTATTTACACTCACAAGACATATTTTGCACTTCTATATGTTCTTTGTGGTTGTTTTTCACACTTGGCTGACAAGCTGCAACCTGATTGGTCGAATGGTCTAAAAGTATTCGAGAGCATTTTGTGCATTTCCGACAGTTTGGGAGCATTTATGAAATGCTGAACTATTTCAACAATGTGTTTTTTTGGTTTGTAAAAGAACCCTCTTCAGCTTCAAATTCTACACAGTAAATTCACTATAAAACTGAACCCTTCAAATGTGACATGTATGTGAACAAATACAAAACCAAAAGTATTTATTAAAGATTTTTTTATTAACCAGGTCATGATACAAGAGAAGCAATATTGCTGCATTTGTGATATATTCAAACAGTGGCTTGGGGGCCTGGGGGTTGTGAGGATGGCTGGGGTGGGGGTGTGAGGATGGTTGGGGTGGTGGTGTGAGAGTGACTGGGGTGAAGGTGTGAGGGTGGCTGTGGTGGGGGTCTGAGGGTGGCTGGGTGGGGGAGTGCATTGTGTTTGGATCAAAATGAAGGTAGATATAATAGCACCAATGGTTAGCGTGTGGTTATTGCATTTAATGATCAAATACAAAACTGACTTACAAACAGAATGACAGAAGAGACAAGAAAACAGAACAGGGAACTAGTTGACAGAGAAACAAGATTCACACAGACAACAGAAACATGGACAGTGCCAGCAAAAAAAACAAAAAAACAAACAAACAAAGACTGCAGGCTGCATTTTAAGAAAGCTAACATAAATAACAAACAAAAAACCAACTAGCCAACAAGTCCTTTATCGGCTCAAGTAACAAAGGGTTCTTTGTTACTTCTTCGTGTAAAACTTCTTCGTGTTTTCTGTGTGTAGCAATGTCCTGATCTGGAGAGTCAACTTCGGGTCAAGCTGCTATTTTTGTTTATGATGTTTTTCTTTTTGTCTCCTTTTACTCTTCTTAATGGAGCGGAGCATGCTAGGTCCGTTTCAGAGTGAATGTTTTGTGATTACGAAGGCTTCTTTTTTTTTTCTTTTTCCCCCCTGTATATTTTGGTTTTGTTGTCATGCATCTTTTAAAATGAAGCATTCTGTGTTGGCTGTGTCATTTTGAATTGAAATCACACTGCACAGATACTGCACAATTTGGTTTGGTTGAACTGGATTGTTTTCTCTTTCTCAATTTTTACTACAAGACTAAACTCTTTCTGTCTCTCAGGCAGAGCGTTTCGATGTAGAGACTAGACAACCACTCCAGCAGGGCACAGGGTACGGAGGGACAGCTGTCTTAAGATTAAGTGCCCTTGAAAACTCTGTTCACTTCTGGGGGATGAGCTTCAAAATATTGCTCATCTATGGTGTTTAGTGCGGGGAGATCCCAAAGTTTTGCTGCCTTTAACTTTATTAAAGGCCATTTCCAAGACCAAGAACATTCCTTATCATCATCATCATCATCATCATCTTTTCTCTGCTTGTGTTCTATATGGTGGATGTTCAGCCTAGATAAATTCATTAGGTAACAAAATTATTTATTTTGAAATAATATATTAGGGCTGTCAAAATGCAAATGAATTTTAACGGCACTGGTTTTATTAACCCACAATTAATGCAGAGTGTATTTCTGTTTGACCATTTTTAATAAAAATCTAAATAAATAACCATAAAAGAGGCGAAATTGAAACCATCAGCAAAACACGTTTATTCACGATGTTCTTTCATTACTCAGATATAATTAAATCAATAAAATCCACCAAAATTTTTTCTTTTTGCCGTCTCTGTCATCTCTCTTTACAGACACACAAAAAAAAAAACTGAATCTCGGTGAATATTTGCCTCACAGACATAATATGTTTACAGAAAGTTTGAAAAACACTACTTTAAAATAAAACAATTCACAATGAATACAAAGATTGTCAGTTTATATAATTCATATGACAGTTATAAGAGGTATTGTATGAGGAAGTCTGGTGTGTCAGAGAAGTATGTGAGGCTAGTGTAGGACGTGTAGGACATGTATGAGGAAAGTGGGACAGCAGTGAAGTGTGCAGTGGGAATGACAGACTGGATCAAGGTAGAGGTGGGATTGCATCAAGGATTGGCTTTGATACCTTTCCTGTTTGCAGTGGCGATGGACAGGTTGACTGGCAAGGTGTCAGGTAGACAAACACAGGGGAAAACCGAAGTGTGTTTTCAAATTTTAATAAAGTAGAACAGAAAAGAACAGGTAAAGGTATCGATTCGGAGAAGTAATCCACGTGGTAATCAAGGATACGGGTTATAGGTATTGTATCAGGAAAGTCAGTAGGATCCGGGAAGTCCTTTAAGATAGTCTGGATAGTAGATCCATAAAGTCCCAGGGAAAAGGCTAGATCCACAGGGTTCGTTTGAGACATTCTCAAAACCAGTTAAAAAATTAGAGAGTCCAAATTAAACAAACAGAGAAATGCAAAATAGAATTCCTAAAAATCAGGTCCAAAGTTGACAATAAAAAAAAAAAAAAATTAATTTTAACAACTTAAAAACTCTTCTCAGGAAAGCAAAGGCAAAAAACTATTGTAAACAAATTTACATAGGCCTACTCGAGATAAGACTGGAGACACAGGGAATTCAAACTGCAAGAAACAGACACCATAACATCAACAATCAAGCAAACTGACCCAAAGGGGGAAATTAAATACTGACAGGCTTGATTAGACACAGGTATAAACAATGGAAAGCGTCTCTAGGTTAGGTATGTAACCCTAGTTCCCCGAGGGAATGAGACGCTGTAACCCCTGGTCGGGGGCTATAAACGGAGGAGGGCAGAATGCCTGTAACACGACACGTAGTGTGGGAGCCGTAGGCACCTTAGGTACATACCCAGGTTTCGTGTATAGAAACACTCTGGCCATGCCAGGGGCAAACTCCAGGCGGGACGGGGCTACAGACAGAGCCTGCAGATTCCCGATCCTCTTCAGGAAGGTGGTCTTAACCGTACAGGAACCTAAGGCCCACCTCTGCCAAGGGCTCAAAGGGGGGCTCAGATAGAGTGGCCAACACAACTGCCAAGTCCCAGACAGGCACTCTGGGTCACGTCCCGGGCCTCAGCCTCCGGGTGCCGCAGGGGAAACGTGTCACCAGAGGGTGCCTACCCAGCGACTGCCATGATATATGCCGTGATGGCAGACACGTAAACCTTCAGGGTCGAACGGGTTAACCCTGTGGCAAACTGTTCCTGTAAGAACTCCAGAACTGCACCGACTAGGCAGTTAACTGGGTCCAAGACATGGTGCTCACACTGTCACGTGAACAGTCGTGGAGGGAGCTCTGAAGTGGAGAAGGATTCCTACTACCTCGGTGGAGAGACCAGCCGCTACGAACTTTGCCCCCCTCAGGGGCCACAGCTACAGCTTCCAAAACTCAAGGCAGGGGTGAACCAGGGTTCCGCCCGCCTGCGAGAGGAGATCTCTCCTGGGAGAACTTGCCCTTGGAGGGCCCTCAAGTAGGGATACCAGGTCTGCAAACTATGGCTTGCCTGATCATCAAGGTGCTTCCAGGAGGAGACAGACTCCTTCCCGGCAAACTCTTTCCAGAACTCCCGAGAGCAGCGCGATTGGAGGAAAGGTGTACAGGCGTAGCCTCGGCCACAACCGTACAATGGCAGCCACTGTCTCGACAGGGCGTCTGCTCTGACATTCAACCGTCCCGAAATGTAAACGGCTTTCAATGAGAGGAGTTTTCCCTGGGACCACAAGAGGACCTCTCGCGCCTGTTTGTACAAGGGGCAAAACCGGAGGCCCCCCCGATGGTTGATGTACAAAAAAACACTGCCAACATCTCCAGGCAATTTAAGTGCCACGAGAGACATGGGCCGCTCCCCACCCTGTGAGGGAAGCTTCCGTTGTTAGCGTTACGCGATGATAAGGAGTCCCTAAAACGGGGCCTCGGGACAGAAACATTGGGTCCTTCCATACATCCAAGGCTCGAAGGGCACGCCGCAAGACCTTGATGGTATGATACGGACTCCCTCTGGGGAAGAACCCTTCTGCCCCGGAGCCACCACTGGAGGGGCCTCATATGGAGGAGGCCGAGTGGAATTACACTGGACGTTGCCGCCATAAGTCCAAGCAGCCTCTGGAACTGCCTCACAGAGTGGCTGGCCTGCCCCTACCCTCCTGACTGCGGTGAGGATGACTTTGATCCGGGCAGGAGACAACCGTGCCCGCAACCTGGCCGAGTCCCACACTACGCCGAGAAAAGTGGTTCTCTGCGCTGGAGAAAGTACACTCTACCTGGCGTTTAGTCTGAACCCCAGTTCCTTCATGCAGGCGAGAACGACATCTCGATGCCGACCTGCCTGGTGCTCTAAACGAGCCAATATCAACCAATCGCTGATATAATTCAAAATGCCCTGAAGCCGCAGCAGGGTCAGTGCTGCGTTCACACACTTTGTGAAGGTACGGGGTGAGAGTTCTAGGCCGAACGGGAGGACCAATATTGGTAAGCTTCGCCCCGAAAGCAACCTCAGGAACCTTCTGTGTGTGGGAAGGATGGCCACGTGGGAGCATGCGACCTCCAGATCTAACGTGACAAATCAGTCCTTGGACTTGATCTGAGACACAACCTTTTTGAGAGTGAGTATCCTGAACCCGAGCCTCATAAGTGACTGGTTTAAGGAGTGGGATGCAACCCGCCATCCTTCTTCAGAACAACAAAGTACGGGATGTAGTAGCCTGACTCTCTGACCGAGGAGGAGGGAACCACCATGATAGCCCGTTTCCTCAGGAGAGTACGCACCTCCTGTCCCAGGACCAGAGTCTGCACGGGTCCCACCAGGGTGGGACACATCCCGTTGAACCAGTAAAGAGAAGACGCGAACTGTATCACGCAGCTCTTCTCCACAGTACGCAGGACCCCCAACAGACTCCCTGCAGCCCTCCAGACTAACAGAAAGTTCCACAGGGGAACCAACCCCTCGGGGCTGGCCTCTGACCCACTTAGAGCAGCTGGAGCGGTGCTCTGCAGCCGACTACACCTCCTGAGAGGCGGCGATCTTACGGGGGGGATTAGGCGGAAAAACCACTGGAGGGAAGCCACACCCTGAACATGTCCCATGGCAGGGCTAGTAGACAGTCCTCCTGAACCCGAACGGCTGGAGCAGCGTACTGCAGCCATTGAAGCGTTGAAGAGGCAGTGGAAGACCCCCATCCAGAACAAACAAAAAATGGAAGGCTGCGTCCTGTACATCCTGTGCGCCCTGAACGTCCCTGCGTGGACAGCGTTCCCAAAGCGTTTTGACACAGCTCGAAGTTCCCGAATGGGGAACTAATGAGAGACTCATAGTCAAAACAGTGACACCTGGTGGAAAAAAGAGGAAACACATGGAAAGAAAACAGAACATTTAAACTACTAACCAATCACAGCTCACAACAATCAGTGATAATTACTTTTGAACAGTTTTTACATAACAGAAAAATATGTAATATGAACAAGAGTATGTTTTTTTTTTTTTAGATCTGCTGATTATAGTATGTGTGTATATAAATACAAAGAATCAATTTTTTTGCAGTTTATGTAGCAAATATTAATACAAATTATACAACATAGTGAAATTTGTAGGCTGTAAAAAGAACAATATAACAAAAAAAGTCAAAATGTTCAATGCTAGCAATCAATAGCAATGTGCTCTTCATACAATTGGGGAAATGGATTAAATTAATGTACTTCACAAAGTAAAAGTAAAAAGGCAAATAAAATAAATTCTAGACAAGAATATACAAGAATAGTTTGAAGTTTTTTATATTATGTCTTTAAAAGATTTTTTAGAATAATATTAACAAACTGCATGACTGTTAAAAGAGTTTAGGACATATAAATAAAATAAACACTTACTTTAATCTTTAATCATCATTTCCATATATAATACAAAAATAATACAATCGCTATACAATATAAACAATCGTTATGCCAAGTAAAGAACAATCTGATTATGAAATTCATGTAAATCACAACATCTATAATCAAAAATCATAATGAGAAAATGATCTAATTCAAGAGTAGAATTGTTCCTGGACTTGAAATATTGGACACTATGACAACCAGTTGGCATAAATGTCTTTTTCCTCGTTTTCATTGCTCAAATCACCACTTTCCTCATCAGCATCAACAATAACATAGTCATCATACAAGTCTGAATCCTCCTTCTCCTGGAAAAAGGTTTCTGCATTTAAATAATCTGCTTCATCGTCATCTGGTTCAGTCTCTCCTTGGGGACACTCATACGTGTTTTTGAAACCTAGAAATGGATTTGAATCAGAATACAATTTTTTTTTTTTTTTTTGCTATATTAAGAGCTATTCAACTTTAACACGAAAATTACAAGAAATAAATACAACTATTTGTGTATTCCTGTTACAGGAAAATCAAAGCTGATGACATAAAAGGTGTTAGTCTTCTCTTAAGCGATTTTACACTGATTTTTAAAGAATTTAAATACGATTTCTCATTATTTGTGGTTTATTTTTACAAGGTCTGAAAGACAAGTAAGTGTTTCCTGTCAGAGATCATGCCCATCGAGCCGAGCGCTGCATACCACATGCCAGCTCACAGAGCTACACCACACTTTTGTGGTTGATGAGCCATGTGCCTCTTTGTTTGATTTGTGCTATATTTTCACCCCTGTCTCATATACTAGGGTTTCCAATTGTCCTCAAATGTTTGTTTTTCTCTGTAAATAGTTTGTATTTAAGTACCCCGTATTTCAAATGTCAGATCACAAAGTATTGTTTATTGTTTAGCACCAGTTTTTACCGAGCGTAGTGTTTCTACTTCCCGGTTTGCTTTTAATAAAACAATTTTCTTCAGCATTTGCATCCAGCTTTCATATAACATGACATTCCCTCACCAGCATCTCGTTTATTGTCTCTCTTGAGGTAAAAAATACAAAAAAATAAACTTAAAAATGCTACAGCACAAAGTCGTCTACTTTCTAAAATAATACCAGAAACTAATTCTAGAAATTAAAAGGAAAAAATATATATATTTGGAGCAGCTGCACTACAATAGCTGTTAAAAACGAGGCGAGAATTTATAGACTTCTATCTATAAAGAGATTCCTTTTTTTACATAGTAAAACTTTATTACTCACGTTGTGAAACTATCTACTTATCCAGCTGATGTCTTTGTCTTGTCTGTCGTGTTACTAAACAAAAAATAATAAGAACTAAGATGAGAAGCAGTCAATCACTCCAAACCCGATGTAGAGAGTCAGTGACGCCATTAAAGAAAATGATCAGGTATTAATTTACATTATACTGCAGAATAGAAAAAAGCAGAGCTTGATTATTTTACTCTACCTTTCACGGTGATGACCAGGAGCTCAGTGGCAGTAGAGGTGAAGTTACGTGAAGACACGCTAACTCCATATGTACAGCTGTAGTTTCTCTCATGGACAAAATCTGCCTCAGGAAACAGGAAGATGGCTGAATGGTTAACAGCTGATTGAGTTGTGGTGATGTTGGATCCACTGAACTTCAAATTGAAGAAACATCCTGGATACTGGGGTTTAGTGGAGCAGATGATGGAGAAGCTGTAGCCCCTTGTCACATGTGGTCCCTCAGAACCCCACTGGAATGATTCATTGGCAGCACTGAAGAATATATTGGCTGCCGCAGGTTCACTTAAAAAAAAAAATTAAATAAAAAAAGGAAATCAAAGCTCAAGTTACACAGGGATGTGTAAAATATATATTTGACCTAATCTCTGACGTTTATTTAAGATTAGTAGTAGAAGCTTCCAGTGCCACTGATTTATAAGAATAAATAGGTAAATCTTTAACTTTAAAGCTTTAAGGTTTTCTGACACTGGAAAGTCAAAGGAATGTATTTTGTTGTATTAATTCAGAGCGAGGTACATGAGAGGAAAATAAGAACTATGTATAGCTGCTGTAACAAATAGAAGGAACTTACATGTTTCACTGGAATTCCAATGAAACTAAAAACAGAGGAAAAGTAAAAAGTTTCCTTTTTTAAAGTTAAAATTGCTGAAAAATTGAAGTGGAATAAGAACAATGGAACAATTAATTCTTTGCAGTTTTAACAACTTTGGAAGGTAAATCTACTACATCACAACGCCCAATCATTAATTTATTTCTTCAAAAGTGTGTTTTATTATTCCCATAATGGCAAGAGATGAGAGAGGAAGTGGCTACTTTACTTCTGTCGGTTTCTGTGTGCTTTCAGTTACTTCTGTAATCCTAGAAATAGAGTCACTGAGCAGGCAGATCATGCAGCTCACATACACAAGCGTGCACGTGCGTGCACACACACACACACACACACACACACACACACACACACACACAGCGAAAATTTTAAGTTGACAAATTGAAAGCCATAAGTCCATGACAGACCTGTTTGAGTGTTTTGAGTTAACGAGTTTTGAATATGCACAGACTAAATATAAATGCAAGCCCAAAAATCAATTAAAAGTGCCAACTGTCTCCCAAGTATTCCTCTTATTTAATTCTAAAGTAGTGCCATGACCCAGATCTGAAGAAATACTTTTATGCCATGATAAAAACCACCAAACCCAATTTCAAGCCTCCTCAACTACAATAGAAGCTGTATAGTAGTGACTGTTTTCTGAAACCCTCATGAAAAAAGCAGACGGGAACATCTAATTAAGCATTATTATATATATTATTGGTGCAGGACACTTGAACTAAGGAAGCGGTGTTGATTGCAAAATGTTTTTGGGATTGACTCATCATAATTTCCTTGGCTGTGAATTTGGTCCATGATAAAACACTGTCTTATAGCTTGTTTCCTTTGGTTGTCTATTTTTGGTGATGTTTCAGGTGGTGTGCATCATGTTGAGAAATTCAGCTGGTAAATTCATCAACAATGGAAGTGCCATTGTGCCCCTTATCCTTGTTCAAGGTTCCCTTAAAAAAAAAAAAAAAAAATCGCACAGACATTAACCTCCTCCTTGACCTTTCTCTTTTCCTCCTGCCTGGCAGCTCCATCCTCAGCATTCTTCTACTCATATACCACATGTTCCTCCTCTGCAAACATCCAAACCATCTCACTCTAGCAATCCTCAATTTGTCTCTCTCTAATAAACTTGTTTCTAAAGTTTAGAAACTAAATAAACCAGTCCTAAATAAACCAGAGGTCGATCAACCAATCGATTGAAATTCAAAGTCTCTTTAGTGTTCCCCATACACTCTCCGTCCCCAGTGTTCTACACACTACAACATTCTATCTGCACTTACCCACAGTAATGTTAATGGAGCTGCTCCTGGATGAAGTGGAGGATGTTTCCCTGTATGTGTAATCACAGGTGTACTCGCCCTGATGTGAAGGTTCTACAGTCAGAGTAAATGTTGTTGTAGACTCTGCAGTTTGCTTCTCTATTTTTTATATATATATATTCCCAGTTTTATATAAACTGAAGTCTACAGAGATGCATGTTGGGCTGGGTGAGGAACATCTGAACTGAAGAACTTCTCCAACTGATACCACAGAGTTTGGGGAGATCCGAGTCAATGTAGGAGTCTGCATGTCTTATAGTTAGAAAGTAGATTTAATAAAAAAAAAAAAATATATATATATATATATATATATATATATATATATATATATATATATATATATATATATATATATATATATATATATACACTGAACAAATGATAAACCCACCACTTTTGTTTTTGCACCTATTTTTCATGAGCTGAACTCAAAGATCTAAGACTTTTTCAATGTACACAAAAGGCCTATTTCTCTCAAATATTGTTCATAAATCGGTGTGAATGTGTGTTAGTGAGCTCTTCTCCTTTGCTGAGAGAATCATCCACCTCACAGGTGTGGCAGATCAGGATGCTGATTAGACCGCATGATTACTGCACAGGTGTGCTTTAGGCTGGACACAAAAAAAAGGCCATTCTTAAATGTGCAGTTTTATCACAGCATGATGCCACAGCTCTCACAAGTTTTGAGGGAGCATGTGATTGGCATGCTGACTGAAGATTTTCAAATTTTCAAATTTGTGAACAATATTTGAGAGAAATAGGCCTTTTGTGTACATAGTAAAAGTCTTAGATCTTTGAGTTCAGCTCATGAAAAATGGGGGCAAAAACAAAAGTGTTTATAATTTTGTTCAGTATATATATAGCTGTTTTTGGTTGTTTTGCAATAAACAAAGAAGAATAACTTACTTAAGCACACACCTCCAGCATCTTCATGGTGTCCACAGTACTCTACTCCAAATCCTCTGTGTGAGCACTGATCTATGTAGCTCTCAGTTCCAGTACACTGAACATCATCCAGCCAGGTTGGTTCAGTTCCCTGACCAAAGCGAGCATTACGAGGAGCACTGATGGCTTTACCACATCCAAGCTGCCTACACACCACCTCTGCATCCTTTAAGTCCCAGTAATGATCACACACTGTTCCCCACTGGGCTTTGTGCAGGATCTCCACTCAACCATAACAGTTACTTGGACCCTCCACCAGTCTGACCTGATTACTCTCTAATTAATTGAATAAAACGTTTTATTAATAACTCATTTTTTTTTTATCAGTTTGTTATGAGCCATAAAAAAATAAAAAATGTAGAACCAAAATTTAAAACCAAGGTCTTGGAATAATCCTATATCATACATGCTTAAGAATATTGAATTAATGTCCATTAAATAAACAATTTAAATATGTACAATGTGTTTAAAAGAGAAAATGTAATGTTCTGTAATGCAGGATTTACATTATTTTGTTTAATAATTGCAGTCAGTACAAAACTTTTAAACATGATAAGTGCAGGTTGATTTTTTTTTGTAAAGTATTAGCAAGGATTGAAACAAAATCATCTACAGTGACTGGCAAGCTACACAAAAATGCTTTTGTGTGTGTTTTCTTTTTGCATATTATGTAAAATATTTTAAGTTTTGTGTAGAATCTATTAGCTGTAGTTTCCAAAATGACAGCCAGCCAACTTTAACATATTGTGGAACCTGTATTACCTGGTTTTAAAGATCTGTATCCATGGATCCATAATTTAAAATCACTAGGTAATAATTGGTAAGGTAATAATTGCCTGAGACCTCTGTATACACTGTTTACTCACTAATAAAAATTCATTCAATTCAATAAAAATATAACATTGATGAGATTTCTGTACTTGAGCAAGTAACACCAGCATCTTCACTATGGCCACAGTCATGTGTTCCAAATTCGTTATGACGGCACCTTGTGATGTTACTTTCACTTCCAGAACAGTGAACATCATCCAGCCATATTGGGCCACTTCCCTGACCAAAGTAGGCACTTTGATGATCACTGACAGCTTCACCACATTCAAGTTGTCTACACACCACATGTGCATCATTCAGATCCCAGAGCTAGAGCAACAACCAGTAACTATAAACCAAACAAAAACCTAATTAACCGCAGCAGAACTGGATGATTAAACAGATTTGTACTAAGGGACAAAAAGGAGTATTTATACACACACTAATAAACACAGATTTGAAGACATATGTGAATGCAAGACACCTGAACATTAGGACTAATGACAGGACAAGGGTGGGGCATGATATAAATAACAAACGCATACATACATGATAAAACCAAAAGCACAAGGCTTCATTAGAACGGAAGTAACCCGAGGTAGGAATCACTGACACTCGGGATGCAAGGGGCATGTATGAGGGTATCAAGAAGGCAACAGGCCCACCCACCTCCAAGATCGTCCCACTTAAGTCCAAGACTGGCGAAGTCATCAAAGACCAGGGGAGACAGCTGCAGCGCTGGGTTGAGCACTATCTTGAGCTGTATGCAACCCAAAACGTCGTCAACGACACCGCCTTTGACGCCATCCCAGACATGCCAGTCATGGAGCAACTAGTTACATCACCCACCCTGGAAGAGCTCAAAAAAGCTATCGACTGCCTCGCTTGTGGGAAGGCCCCTGGGAGTGACAGCATCCCGCCTGAAGTCCTTAAGATCTGGAAACCAGCGCTACTCCAACCCCTGCACAAACTCCTCTGCCTCTGCTGAGGACAAGGACACATCTGAGACATGCGAGATGCAAACATTGTCACTTTGTACAAGAACAAAGGAGACCGCAGTGACTGCAACAACTACCGAGGCATATCCCTCCTCAGCATCATTGGAAAGGCTTTCGTCTGTGTCGCCCTGGCAGACCCTAGCCTCCCGCGTCTACCCAGAGTCCCAGTGTGGTTTCCAAACTGGCTGGTCAACTGTAGACATGACCTTATCACTACGACAGCTGCAGAAGAAGTGTTGTGAGCAGCAGATGCCCCTCTATATTGCCTTCATAGACCTGACCAAGGCGTTTGACCTGATCAGCCAGAGTGGACTCTTCAGGCTCCTGCAGAAGGTCGGCTGCCCCCCACAACTGCTGGCTATCATAAGATAATTCCACGAGAACATGCACAGCACAGTGTGCTTCAACGGCGCAACATCGGAGGCCTTCCCAGTCAGCAGCGGAGTGAAGCAAGGCTGTGTCCCTGCCCCGACGCTTTTGCCATATTCTTCTCCATGCTCCTCCAGTACGCCTTCAAGGACTGCAGCGAGGGCATGTACATCCACACCAGGACTGACGGCAAGCTGTTCAACATCGCCCGTCTCTATGCTAAGACCAAAGTCACAGAGGTTCTCATCCGTGAATTGCTCTTCGCCGACAATGCAGCCTTGACATCACACACGGAAGATGGACTGCAGAAACTGGTATGTTGCCTCTCCCATGCCTGCAAGAAGTCTGAAAAAGACTAACGTAATGGTGCAGGACACAGACTCCCCTCCCACCATTGCCATCGAGGGGTACAACTTGGAAGTCATTGAGAACTACACATACCTTGGGTCCACCATCTCCATCTCGCTCTCAGCAAAAACGGTATTACAGGTAGGTGCTGATGTACGTTATTTTCCAGACTATAAGCCGCTACTTTTTTCCCACGCTTTGAACCCTGCTGCTTAAACAACGAGGCAGCTAATTTATGGATTTTTCCAGGGTTTTTCTCGGTTTCACAAGCTTCAAGCCAAAAAACTGATACTTATAACATTAGACCAATGAAATTGCGGAACGGGTTAAGGTGAACCAATGAAATTCTTTATATTAAATCGGGCACCACATCATAAATATGGATGAGGTTCCTCTGACATTTGACCTGCCTCTCACTCGCACTGTCTACAGGAAAGGAGAATCATTCGTCACGCTGAAAACAACTGAGCATGAAAAAAACGCACTTCACCTGTGTTGTGAGCTGCACAGCATCAGGAGAAAAGCTTCCACCGATGGCAATTTTTAAACGCACAACGATGACAAAAGATAAACTCTCAAGAAAAATTGTTGTGAAAGGAAGGAGGAAGACAGTAAACAATAACTTTCTTGGTAGGCTACTGTTTAGATACAAGCCATTGTAGCGCGTTGAGTCTGGTTGAAGGGAGAGCTCGCTAACTCCAGTTGCAAAATAAATCATATAAGCACAGACAGGTTTCCAAAACTTGTGCTTTTTTCTTTTTCCTGGCAACAGCGTTACGGGTTAGTCAAAGAAACTTAGAAATGAGCATCAGAAAATAATAAGGACATATTCCTCGGTCTTGCACACATGCAGTAATACCGAAAAAATGCGGCGGCAGGCTATTCCCAAAATGCCGCTATGCTCTTAAAGAAGCCACAACATATTTCACCGGTTAACAGGCACTGTCTTTCGTTAAAGCCTGTGTAAAGTTCATTATTTGCAATGTAGACACCTGCGGCTTATAGACATGTGCGGCTTATTTATGTTCAAAATAAAAATCTTTGTAAAATTCAGTGGGTGCGGCTTATATTTGGGTCCGCTTAATAGTCGGTAAGTAGAGAGGCCTGGGGTGCAGTCAGCATTCCAATACATCCAAATGGTGTTAAGTAGGGATGAGATCAGGGTTTTATAGCAGGCCATTCAAAATCATCCAATATTTGATTTTCACCCAACTATTTTGCAATTTGATGTTGAGGAACATTATTCGGAAATTGTTCCACAATTTGTAAACACAGTCTTTTACAGATTGGTAAATCTCTGCCCATCTTTACTTCAGAGAGACTCTGCCTCTCTAAAATACACTATTTTTACCCAATCATCTCACTGACCTGCTGTCAATTAACCACATTATTTGCTAAATGTTTCTCCAACTGTTTAAATTTAAAAACACTTTTTCAAGACCATTTATCTAGACAAATTTTTTTTATGTTGCAGCCATCAAAAATAAAATGAATTTATTTCTTCCATAAAATGGTGCATTTATCCAATTTAAACATTTGATATATTTTCTATGTTCTATTGTAATTAAAATCCGGATTTATAAGATTTGCCGTTCATTAAATTCTGTTTTTTATTTACATTTTACACAGTATGCCAAACTTTTTAGAATTGTAGTTTATTATAAACAGGTAAAAGTAAACACAAAGCTATTTCTTGGTCTTGTTGTCCTTTTCTTTCTGGAACCTTCACAAAAATAACGTTACTCCCCTTACCCTAAACTTTAAAAGGGGAAACGTAATTTGCATTTAACAGGATCTAAAGAAAAGAACGACTGTCTTCTTTTGCTTACAGTGGTTTTTTATTTCCTGTCAATAACCGTAAGCTGACACTAGTCGATTCAGCCAAAGATGCTACGTAGGAACCTTCCAACCAGTGTTTGTGCATATAACTGGTTCGGTTTCTCCAAAAATAAATATTGCCACCCCTCATTAAAACAAGTCAGCATTTTTATATAGTTATTATAGTTTCTTCTCAGTCCTGAATGCATTTTACTAAAGTCATCAATTCCTCAAACAAGAAGTGAAACAGTCTGGACACATCACACACATACAATTAGACACAAAAGACGTCTCGCACAAAGTACGATTATTATCATACAGATCAAAGTGTCATTTATAAATGCATTAATTTTTGAACAATTTGAAAAATGCAGCAAAACTCTATCTTTACTTATGTATCTTTATCTTTATCTTTATTACTAACAGATATTAAAAAAATAATTAGATAAAGCATTTTTATGCAATTTTTTCATTATATTTAATGTCTCAAAATGTAACATTATAATAAAAATACATTCAAAATTAAAACAAATGAAATGCCATTATTGTTATGAAACTTACTTCTCAATTATATTTTTTATTTTTATCTCAGTTCCAGAATTTAGAATTGGCTTATAAAAAGCTTGTCTCTATTCCTATTTCAAAGATATTGCATCACCATTTCCCAAAATTGATTGTATTGTTTTTGAAGAAGAATAACCCTGAATGGTCTCACCTTTACTAAATGTATATTCCAAAGATATAAAAAGTGGAAATTTAAAGAATTATATCACGAACAAGTCAAGTGTATTGATACAAATCCGAGCAATAAAACAAAGTGAAGTCTCAGCATCCTGGTCCTTGAGGCGTCCTTCAGTTCTGTGCTAAGTGAGTGCTAAATGCAGCTGTTTTTTCATGGTAAAGCTCATGAGGTCATGATGAGTTTGTTGATGTGTATCTGAAAGGCGGAGTTTCTTTTTATTTTTGCTAGTCTTTGCTCATAACAGGCACCACTTGTTAGTGACACTGTACTTAAACTTAACAGAGTGTGAAAATTTCCACTTCTTCACTTGACTTCCTCTCAGACTGGTGGAGAAAGAAACAAAAATCAAAAAGCGTTAAAAAAGATGTCAGCCCTAAGAAGATCATCTGGTGAGGTTAATTTCGATCTACATTCTTTAACACGTTTTAAATTAGATTAAGGTGCGTTGAGAGTAAAACGTCACAGCATATGATAAAGTGCTGACTCCTGACCAATTCTTCTATATGACAAAATAAAAAATAGTACCCTGAAATTTTATTCAGTGTGATATTTTATTAAAAAAAAAAAAACTTAAACTCAACACCAATATTTGCAGTTATGTTTATTGGAAAATCAAACATACTTACGTAATGTTTCCACCCCCAGCACAAATATAATATTTGGTAGATCCACCTTTTGCTAGTAGATTTGCTCCTGGTTCGTTTGGGTAACTGCAATTCTTAAGTAGTGCTATACTGTGGATTCTCAATAAAGATTCACATCAGGACATTAAAATTTTTGTTCTTGAGTGACTCCAATGTTGCTTTCACATTTTGTGAATCCTGTTAAGAGTTTGTTTTCTCTTAAGCTTGTTTTTTAGCAGAATGATACAGTTTTGTCTTGTAGTCTTTCTCTAAAGTGTGTAATTTGCCTTGATTTTAACAAGACACCCAGAATTGAAGTCATGGCAGGAATTGGAGCAGGACACTTGAGTTCTTCTACTCCAACCTTTTCATATCATTTCTTCGGGGACCATCATCATGGATCTAGTTCAAACCTCAGTTCTAATGAAGAGAAATTTTAATCCTACACCACTTAAAGACATTCTATACAGTTGTGTGCTTCCAACATTCAAGGTAACAAATATGCATATTGGTGTGATGGTCAGAGGAGCTTTTTTTTGCCCATACATTGTATAGTTACTTATTGAGAAGACTTTGTTTTGTCTGTATGTCATTCTAAGACTTCGGTTAGTGCAATACAACTCAAGGATATCATCAATATGTATAGGATCTGTATGGAATTATCATTATGTATGTGGCAGGGTGATTGAGCTTTCTCCACATATTTAAAGTGGCAGCCCACTGTATCAGAGTCTGATCAGCTTCCCTGGGTGGGAGGCTGCTTTACTTGTCTGTAGGTGGTGGCATTTTTAGCATGAAGTGTTTATTTTTATCTTTTTTATCATCAGGCTTTTTGTGCTTTCAGTAACTGCTGTAACCACAGACAGCGACTGACTTGCCAATTCACACATTGCAAAGACAAACATATATCAAAAGCTGTTATTTTTATTTTTAAAAAAGTTTAAAATAATGCACAATGAGAATTATATTCATTAAAAATAAACACCCAATAATTTTAATAATTTAAGGAACAATTTGCTACATTCAGTTAACTGAAGAACAGCTTATATATACAGTGAGGAAAATAAGTATTCAAACACCCTGCTATTTTGCAAGTTCTCCCACTTAGAAATCATGGAGGGTCTGAAATTGTCATCGTAGGTGCATGTCCACTGTGAGAGACATAATCTAAAAAAAAAAAAATCCAGAAATCACAATATATGATTTTTAAACTATTTATTTGTATATTGTGGAAAGGTGCTCATTTTGTTTGCTTGATGTGAACTCTTGTTGTGTTTGGAGGGATATTCATGTGGTATGAATGTTGGGATTTCAAATAAGATTAAGGCCGTACTGACCCAAGGGGTGGAGAAACAGTCAGCATTGCATTGTGTTTGCATTGAGTAACCAGTAAGATTTCTCTTCCAGAAGATTTGGAGGCCATAGACCCTGTGTGAGAAACTGACAAGGAGCTGCTTTGAGACAATGTTCATTGTTAAAAGCACTATACAAATAAAAAATGAATTGAATTGAATTGAATTGAATATTCCTTGGTGCAGGACCATTAATTGCCACCTTCTCCTTTCATATAGATGCTATCTAGAAATGACTCACCAGGAATTCCAGCAATACATAGATTTATCTTATATGGCATTGACAAGCAGAGAGCAGCAGCAACAGATCAGATTATGACCCAGTTATATGTTACAGTTTGAGATGATTTAGGTGAATTGAGGTGAAGCTTTTTCTCACTCCATCCGTCTACAATAACTTATAGGCAAGAAATTACCAGTACTTGCTGGAAATATCCAATTTTGATTTATGTATGCAATGTTCTGTTCTTCATAACTTTTACTGTAATGCAGAAAGAAGTGATCTTTGCTTGTTAATGATGGCCTTTACAGTGTTTCACAACACATCGAATGTTACGGAATTGTTTTGGTGATCCTATAAATGCTTTGCAATATGCTTTCTTTGATGACTGTGTTTTAACAGTAAAACAACACTAACAAGTTATCGATTAATGAAGAAATTCTTCCCTGTAATCCAGGATACTGTAGTAAGATGATCTTTAGGTATAGGTTGTATGAAACAGATAAACACAAAGCAATGCTGTTTTAATAATCTGAGGTCTATTTATTAAAAGGGTACATGACAAAAAAAAGCTTGTGGATCAACCACCAATACAAATAAAATTCAACTCACAGACAGGTTATCACATGATATGAACAGGTGACCAACACACCTACCACGGCACACTGCCCTCTAGTGACCGAAAAACACTTGTACGACTACTATGACTACTACTGCTACTACTACTACTATTAAAATGTAGAAGAAAAGGAAAAAAATAATAATAATATGGTTTCTACAAATAAGTGGGAGTCACAGAAAAAAAATTCAACAATTGAAATTTCAACAGGGTTGTGTAGATTTTTTTATATTCACTATATACATTGTAAGTATATTAATGCAAAACAATACAGTTTAGGCTGCATGTATAGAACATCAATAATAAAATAATACCACAGGGTGAAATTTTTATCAAGGCTAAAATATTAACAATATGAGAAATATTAAGGAAATTTTAAGCGCTGTTTATAAGTAAATTTTGCAAAAAAGATGAGACCATTCACTAAATAGATTAAAACAAAATCACAAGCAAGACTCTGCAAATAAGTCTTTTCTAGACAATTTATCTATCTATCTATCTATCTATCTATCTATCTATCTATCTATCTATCTATCTATCTATCTATCTATCTATCTATCTATCTATCTATCTATCTATCTATCTATCTATCTATCTATCTATCTATCTATCTATCTTCTGCACTGCTAGAACACTGATGACTCAAACACTTTACTGAGTTTAGTGCCAGTAATAATCATACAGTTCTCCACCACTCTGTACATTCTGTATTATCTCTGTATAATTATAATACAATGTACTTATACTGTATTTTGTACATTTATATTTTAATTTTATATCTTATATACTCACTTATATTTTTCAAGAGATTTTGTACCTTTTACACAGTCACATTTATTTTTTTTGATCACTTATAGATCTTTATATATATATATATATATATATATATATATATATATATATATATATATATATATATATATATATATATATATATATATATATACAGTACAGACCAAAAGTTTGGACACGCCTTCTCATTCAAAGAGTCTTCTTTATTTTCATGACTATGTAAATCGTAGAGTCACACTGAAGGCATCAAGGGCTATTTGACCAAGAAGGAGAGTGATGGGGTGCTGCACCAGATGACCTGGCCTCCACAGTCACCGGACCTGAACCCAATCGAGATGGTTTAGGGGTGAGCTGGACCGCAGAGTGAAGGCAAAAGGGCCAACAAGTGCCAAGCATCTCTCGGGGAACTCCTTCAAGACTGTTGGAAGACCATTTCAGGTGACTACCTCTTGAAGCTCATCAAGAGAATGCCAAGAGTGTGCAAAGCAGTAATCTAAGCAAAAGGTGGCTACTTTGAAGAACCTACAATATGACATTTTTTAGTTGTTTCACACTTTTTTGTTATGTATATAATTCCATATATAATTCCACGTGTTCATTCATTCTAAATGCTAAAAAATGATAAAAGTAAATGCTGCTCTAAAACCTGTATATACCTTTCAGTATTTATAGTGCCTTTGCCTATCATTGCAAAGAGACGTTGCCTATATTGTATACTCTTTTAATCTAATCATGTTACTCACCAATTGCCTAATTACTTGTAAATGGTTCCTCTAGCTGTTTCTTTTGAGTACCACATACTTTTTCATCTTTTTGTTGTCCGTTTTTTTTTTTTGTCTCAACTTTTTAAAAACATGTTGCGCCATCAAATTCAGAATTATCTATATTTTCCATAAATGTTACATTTTCTCAAACTTCAACATCTAATATGTTTTCTATGTTCCGTTGTGAATAAAATGCGGGTTTATGAGATTTGCAAATCATCTATCTAAAAAAAAATGTATATATCTAAACAGATTTCCGAGTAAGGAAAAAACTGTTCATGAAGTTCATGTTAATAGAAATGTTTATAATTGGCAATAATATTTTATCAATAAAAAAATTATCTAATTTAACCAAATAATTGTTCCTGGCCTGTGGATATTAGACACTATGCTACACAGTTGGTGTAAAAGTTTACTTGCTCATAGACATTACTCATGTCACATCTTTGTTCATCATCAGAAGAATCAAAGTCATTATCCCAATCTGAATCCTTCTCCTGCTTCTCCTGCTGGAAAAAAGTTACTGAATTTTTATAATTAGCTTGAACGTCATCTTCCTCAATTTCTTCTTGGAGACTTGCACGTGTGTTTTTGGCACCTAGAAAATGATCAAGTCAAAAAGCACAGGTTTACAGCTCATTTTGTTCTATATTTCAATCTATTTTAACATAAAAAATACATTAAAGTGTGTTGTGCTGTTACAGAAAAATAATCAGCAACCAAAGCATCCTAATTGTTGTTAGTCCTTTGATTTGCCTCGGCAATTTGATACTGATTCGTGTTTTTATTCATTAAAGATTCAAATGTATATTAATTTGCATTCATTTGTACAGTAATTACTTCTTGTGCAAATTCTGCAACACAAGTTAATTCCCATGTGTTTTCCTCTGCTAACTCCTCTGGCATGAAAGGATAAATATATGTCTTCTTTAAGCTAACAGTGGTGACTGCTTTCAGAAGAAAACATGACCTTTAAAGTGAAACTTTATAACTCACACTGATTATTGTTCCTGTTCCTTTGCTGAAACTTTCTTCTTTTTTGCTTCTTCACAAAGCAAATGATGACTGGAACTAAGAAGAGAAGCAGTCCTGCTGTGACTCCACCAATAATGTAGAGAAGCAGAGATGCTGAAAAAGAAATCATCAGCATCATCATAAAAAAAAAAAAAAAATGTAACTCCAAAACAATACTAACAGAGCAAGTTTATTTTACTCCACCTTTCACAGTGATGACCAGGAGCTCAGTGGCAGTGGAGGTAAAGGTACATGAAGACACGTTAACTTCATAAGTACAGCTGTAGTTTCCCTGATGGACAAAATCTGCCTGAGGAAACTGAAAGATGGCTGAGTGGTTAACAGCTGATTGAGTTTTGGTGATGTTGGATCCACTTAACTTTAAATGGAAGGACCCTCCTGGATGCTGAGGTTTAGTTGAGCAGATAATAGAGAAGCTGTAGCCCCTTGTCACCTCTGGTCCATCAGATCCCCAGTGGAATGATCCATCGGCAGCACTGAAGGAGATATTGGGCTGCAGCAGGTTCACTACAAAACAACAAGGAGGGTCAGTTACTAGCAAGAATTCACAAAAAGAAAAAAGTTATCTATCTATCTATCTATCTATCTATCTATCTATCTATCTATCTATCTATCTATCTATCTATCTATCTATCTATCTATCTATCTATCTAATCACAAAAGCATGGATGCAAGAGTAAGGAAAGAACATTTCCAACATAAGCAGTTTTGTCCTTTGCACTGAATGGAGTCATTTTGAAATGGTTATCTCGTTGATTAGTACAAGCCATACAACACTTGCTGGAAATAATGAGTTTACTTGACTTTGTAATAATTTACATTTTTTCTTTTTTTTTTTTACAAAAATAGAAAGGGTAAAATGTGCAAAGCATAAAAATATATTTAGAATAGAAAAATTTACTAATCTGAAAGATCTATTTTTGCAATGTACTGGATGAAGAAGCAGCTTAATATTAATATACTCTAACAGCTTTATATTTTATTATTTCTATAATAACATGTTACATAGAGACTTATATGGTGGAACCTGCATCTTATTCAAATATTTAATTGTTTTAGGGTGAGAGAAGTTAAGGGCATAGGAGATCAGGCTTAGCATTATGACATTACAACATTCGAGTGGTAAAGTGAAGAACACTGATGATCTTCATCATGGCACCTGTTAGTGGGTGGATTTATTTATTAGGCAGCAAGTGAATATTTGTCCTCAAAGTTGATGTTAGAAGCAGGAAAAATGGGCAAACGTAAGGGTTCAGAGCGTCTCCAAAACTGCAGCTCCTGTGGGATGTTTCCAGTCTGCAGTGGTCAGTGTCTATCAAAAGTGCTCCAAGGAAGAAACAGTGGTGAATCGGCGATCGGGTCATGGTGCACGTGAGGAGCGAAGGCTGGTCTGTGTGGTCTGATCCAACAGACAAGCTCCTGTAGCTCAAACTGCTGAAGAAGTTAAAAGTGTCGATGCTACACAATATTAGGTACGTGGTCATAATGTTATGGCTGATTGGGATATAACAGTAACACTAAAATTATAATAGATAGTAGATGCTTTGTTTGTTCTATCATTGATTGACAGTGTTTTGTGTTAGTCTGTTAATTAAGCCAAATTGAATAACGGTATATGTAAATTATAGAACATTTGTCCAAATTCTTGGACAGGACAATATATAATTAATAATTAAACACTGGTCTATATTACATTCTATTTGCACTTACCCACAGTAATGCTAATGGAGCTGCTCCTGGATGAAGTGGAGTTACTTTCCCCGTATGTGTAATCACAGGTGTACTCGCCCTGATGTGAAGCTTCTACAGTCAGAGTAAATGTTGTTGTAGACTCTGCAGTTTGCTTCTTTATTAATGTTCCAGATTTATATAAACTGAAGTCTACAGAGATGCATGATGGGCTGGGTGTGGAACATCTAAACTGCAGGACTTCTCCAATTGATACCACAGAGTTTGGAGAGACCCGAGTCAATGTAGGAGCCTGCATGTCTAATAGTTGGAAAGTAGATTTAATAAATAAGTAAAAATAACCAAAAAACCCAAACAGTTTATTATACAGTGGAACCCACTTATCTCGACCTCAGTTAACTCACCAACCCTATTAAGTTGAACCACTTTTTGAAGTGGAACCACTAAGTTCTCGCTTTGTCTTAGCATTTTTTAATTGGTTATGTAGATTTTTTATTTTATTTTGCTGAACCCTAATATCTCGAGCACAAGGGGGGGCAAATTTGCAACTTAAGGTCAGTCATGTCAGGAATACCCCTGCCACGCCCCCTTCGGCGGCGGAATTCCCCGAAGCACCCTGCTTTTTCTCCCGTGCGTGCCACGGAGCTCGTCGCAGTCATGCTGATCACACACACCTGACTCTCATTCACTCATTCCCCCCGATCCCATAGCGTGGATCTGTGGATTCTCTACACGAACTGTCTCTGCTTTCAGAGAACTTTGTGGACCAGCGCACCACTGGATATTACTGCTTCGCTACAAGTATCTCCTGAGTCTCAATAAACTTTGCATTTACTTTGGATTCCGCCTCCTTATCCGCATTACAGGTTATCTCGATCCGCATGATCTATCAAACAAATCGCGGCAACACTGTTGTGTAAAAAACCCTCCAAAAACATGTGTATGCACATTCTCATTTATTAAAGATTAAAAAACATCATGTACATAAAGAAATTTCAAGCACGGTAATATATTGCCACCATATTGGTTTTCGTTTGTCTCGGTCATCGGTTATCTTGGGTTCCACTCTGTGTGTGTGTGTGTGTGTGTGTGTGTGTGTATATATATATATTAGGGATGCCACAATTCTCAACATAATATTAAACCGTTCGGTACGACATCCACGGTTCAATACGCGCTTGTGAATTGTTTTTTTCGGTTTTACGTTTAAATAATTTATGTGCTTTTTATTTCCCTTCGAATTGACTGTTTGTGTGTGCCTGTAAGTCTACGAGCTGAGATGAGGAAACTCCTCCCCACGAGTAAATGTTTAATCACTATGCTCTAAAGTTAGGGGGCGCTGAACCATCATTCCACACTTTACATGGCGAGCGGTGGTGAAGTGAGGCTACAGTACGAGGAGGCGCCGGCGTCTTTTAAATCTGTGGTGTGGAGACATTTCGGTTTTGCTGTTGAGTATAATGCCGAGGAAGCAAGCGCTCATTTGGCAGAAGAGTTCTTTGCTTTTAAGTAAAATAAAGGAGTATTGCAATAAATCGTTTTTATTTGTTTCTTCTTAACCTCTTTTATGTGTTAAGCCATCAGAACTGAACCGAACCAAAAACCATGGTTAAAAAACAGAGGTATGTATTGAACCGTGGGCTAAATGTATTGTTGCATCCCTAATAAATATAAATTATATATATATATATATATATATATATATATATATATATATATATATATATATATATATTGCAATATATATCCAATCTAAACTTTTTTAAGAATAACTTACTTGAGCACACAACTCCAGCATCTTCACTGTGTCCACAGTTCTCTACTCCAAATCCTCTGGGACCTGGGAGGCCCGTGTGCGGTGCGTGCTTTTTCAATGTTTCTCGCTGTGCACGAATGTTATTGGGACTAAGTAGCGCGGCTACGGGACAATGCCGCTTGTGGTAGAGACGCTAGCTAGCTATCTCTCCCCGAGTGCTGCATCTATGAAGGTCTATCGGTTTGCCTACGAAGAGCCGCTTGGCTCTGGTAGGTAGGGCTACGCGGCAGGTCAGGCTGCGGGTTGTTTCCACACGATGAGAGTGTTGCAGGCATACCAGGCTGGCTTGCTATAGGGGATGGTGTGAGTTTCCTTCTGAATGCCACGGTGACCCCTCCTGGCCTGACCTGGTAACGCTGTAGGTAAGGGCGATTGCTGGCGGGTTCAGAAGACCAAAGTGCCATTTCAGTAGTACTTCATCGCCGCTCCAATGGGCCTCGCCCTGGTACGTCCAGGCACAACGAAATAGCACAGAAAGAGAGCGTTGCCACCCAATTTTTGCGGGGAGGTCCTAGAGGCCCCTGGCGACACTCTAAGCCCGAAGAGCGGCTGGACGACCTGAGGTTTATAGTCACCTATAGTGAATGGGCTGTGGTGCGTAAGCCTGATGGCTTGCATCTTGGAGGGCAGTGTGCACCTCATGCTACGGTGCCCATCCTTCCCCGGCACCACCGGAAGGCCGGTCTGGCCGGTACGGCTTCAACGGATGCAGTACACTGCTCCTGCCGTTCGGGTTCAGGAGGGCTGTCCGCCAGCCCTGCCATAAGACATGTTCAGGGCGTGGCTTTCCTCCATTGGTTTCAGAGGCTGCTGGGTCTCATGGCGGCAGCTTTCAGTGTAATTTCACTCGGCCTCCTCCACATGAGGCCCCTTCAGTGGTGGCTCTGGGGGAGAAGGGTTCTCCCCCAGAGGAAGTCTGTATCGTACCATCACAGGTCCCGCGGTGTGCCCTTCGAGCCTTGGATGCATGGAAGGACCCAACGTTTCTGTCCCAAGGCGCCGTTTTAGGGACTCCTTGTTGTTGCTTAACGCTAACAACGGACGCTTTCCTCGCGGGGTGGGGAGCGGTCATGAGTGGCCACCCAGTTTCTGTGGAGTGGCCCACGTCTCTCATGGCACTTAAATTGCCTGGAGATGTTGGCAGATTTTTGGAAAGAGTTCGCTGGGAGGGAGTCTCCTCCTCGTAGCGCCTCATTGTCTTGGCAAGCCATGGTTTGCGGAACTGGTATCCCTACTCAAGGGCCCTCCGTGGGAAATTCCTCCCAGGAGGGATCTCCTCTCGCAGGCGGGCGAAACCCTGGTTCACCCCCGCCCGGAGTTGTGGAAACTGCGGCTGTGGCCCCTAAGGAGGCACAGTTTGCAGCAGCTGGTCTCTCTACCGATGTAGTAGAGACCCTTCTCCACTCCAGAGCTTCCCCCCAAGAGGAGGTCATACACCGCACGATGGCGACTGTTCACGTCATGGTGTGCGCACCATGACTTGGGCCCAGTTTACTGCCGGTCGGTTAAGTTCCGGAGTTTTTACAGGAACAGTTTGCCACAGGGTTAACCCCTTCGACCCTGAAGGTTTACGTGTCCGCAATCGCGGCATATATTACCCTGCCTGCGGGGCAGTCACTGGGTAAGCACCCTCTGGTGACACGTTTCCTCCGTGGCGCCCGGAGGCTGAGGCCCAGGACGCGACCCAGAGTGCCTGTCTGGGAACTTGGCAGTTGCCCCAGTTACAGGCAATTTGCCCTACTCTGTTTATAGACCCTGACCAGGGTTTACAGACCCGACTGTGTCCAGTGCGAACACTGGATGCTTGTCCATGGAGGCGGTCGGTGCAGCTGTTCGTCTGCTGTGGCTCTAATAGGAAAGGTTTCCTAGCCGATGGGCAGACGTTAAGCAGGTGGGTAGTGGATGCTATCCTTTCAGCTACGAGTCCTGGTCCCCGCTCCGCTCGGGGTCGGGGCTCACTCGCCTGGAATGTGGCGGCCTCTACGGCCTGGTCTGCTGGAGTATCACACCGGTACATTGCAACGCTGTGGGGTGGTCCCCCCCCCACTGACCTTGTTGGGTTGTGGCCTCAACCCAGAGCCACTCCGGGCTCCTCTGTCCTGCGTGCATGTGCCGAGGCCCTCACACACTGGGCAGGGCCTGGTCAGTGTGGCGTGATTGGACACTCGTTCCCAAAGCGTTTCGACGCAGCTCGAGTTCCCGAAGGGGAAGTCTATCGGTTACGAACGTAACCCTAGTTCTCCGAGGGAACAAGACGCTGCGTCTCCGTGCCACACTCCCTGCATCCCTGTGGCACTTACCTTCTCTCTTTGCAGAAGCTAATGTCGCTACCACCGCACAGCCATCTTGTAGCTGGTCTGATCCAACAGACAAGCTCCTGTAGCTCAAACTGCTAAAGAAGTTAAAGGTGTTGATGTTACACAATATTAGGTATGTGGTCATAATGTTATGGCTGATCGGGATATAACAGTAATACTAGATCTATAATAGATAGTAGATGCTTTGTTTGTTCTATCATTGAGTGACAGTGTTTTGTGTTAGTCTGTTAATAAAGCCAAAGTGAATAACGATATATGTCAATTATAGAACATTTGTCCAAATTCTTGGACAGGACAATATATAATTAATAATTCAACACTGGTCTATATTACATTATAACTGCACTTACCGACAGTAATGCTAATGGAGCTACTCCTGTATGAAGTGGAGTTACTTTCCCCGTATGTGTAATCACAGGTGTACTCGCCCTGATGTGAGGCTTCTGCAGTTAGAGTAAATGTTGCTGTAGACTCTGCAGTTCGCTTCTTTATTAATGTTCCATTTTTTTATAAACTGAAGTCTACAGATATGCATGTTGGGCTGGGTGTAGAACATCTGAACTGAAGGACTTCTCCAATTGATACCACAGCATTTGGAGAGATCTGAGTCAATGTAGGAGCCTGTAGGAGCCTGCTCCCAGAGCGCACCACCGAATTATTCACTTTCAAGGCGGGTGTTTGTGTTTGGCTTTGCCCTGTGTTGCAATAAACTGTTTTGCTTTCACTTCGGCTTCCGCCTCCCGTTCATCGCATAACATTAACAACCAACTAACAGCAGAGATTTACCAGAATACATTACAAACCACCGTCGATTCTCAAAATAAACCTTTTTTTATATTCTTCAACATTGCAAACACAAAGATCGCTCACAAAATCACAAAAAAAACGTGCGGGTGTAGTTTTTACAAAAAGCTAACCAGTGTCAAAATTAAATTCTCAAGTCATTTTACTCTGACACAGCTCTGAAAAGTATCCTACACCTGTAGCATCTGTAAGGCTTTATTTTTTCACCACTTCCGCAAGTTCTTCTGCGGCTGCACAGTGCCGATCGAGATAACCGACGTTAAGTGGCAAATTTGCCCCCCTTTGTGCTCGAAATATTAGGGTTCGGCGACATATAAGAATCGACATAACTGATTAAAAAATGCTAAGACAAAGCGAGAGTTTGGCGGTTCCACATCAAAAACGTCGACTTAATAGGGTTGGCGAGTTAACCGAGGTCGAGATAAGTGGGTTTGACTAATATATATATAATATATATATATTACACTTTAAACTTTTTTAAGAATAACTTACTTGAGCACACGACTCCAGCATCTTTATGATGTCCACAGTTCTCTTCTCCAAATCCTCTGTGTGAGCACTGATCTAAGTAGCTCTCAGTTCCAGTACACTGAACATCGTCCAGCCAGGTTGGTTCACTTCCCTGACCAAAGCGAGCATTACGAGGAGCACTGACGGCTTTCCCACATCCAAGCTGCCTACACACCACCTCTGCATCCTTTAAGTCCCAGTCATGATCACACACTGTTCCCCACTGGGCTTTGTGCTGGATCTCCACTCGACCACAACAGTTACTTGGACCATTCACCAGTCTGATCTGATTATACGCTAATAATATATAAAAAGGCAGCCGTTTTTTTTTTCATATTATTTAACAACTGTTTTATCTTTCCATCATTTGTACTCATAAGCCAGAGAAATGTAATACAATTTGAAACAAAAGCAACTGAATTTGCAGAAAAGGGTAAATTTTATACAGGCCTTGCTTGAGAATTGCCACTTTGCTCATGGAAAAAAAACAATATTACATGTTAAAAACTGTGCCAGTTTTGTCAATTGCAATTTTGAAATAGTTAAGCTTGTTGATAAGTGCAAGTGCAAATGCATGATAGAAATAATGGCAGTTAAACTTGATTTTGTAAAGAAATAATTGTCCCACAATGGAACAGATTAAAATGCACTGTGATACATTTAGAAAAAAAAGGAGCAGCTCATCAGCAAAAGTTAATCTGTTGCTATGATTTCTACCACAGCAGTGATGAATTTTAAAACCTGACAGGACAGAAGTTGCTAATTAATATTCTGTAATTTCTTTATACTTATATGAAGGGCCGTGCACAGACATGAGAGGCAGTGGCCCAAACCAAAGGGGACAAATTTTGTGCTGACAACACCAACGGCCTTAGTGCCTGCTCTAGTTCCAATCAGATCTAATATAAATAACACCATGTTTATATTAGATCTGATCAGGTACAATAATTTGATTAGAAATTCAAATTCTAGAAACATGGATATTTGGTACAAGTTAACAATTTGAATTTACTCATTAGTCATTAACAATAAAATTACAAATTTTTTATCATTTAAAAAAAGTAATCAATGTCATATAAATGTAATCACAATCATTACAACTTCATATGTGTTCTGTACCTGAGCAAGTAACACCAGCATCGTCTTTATGGTTGCAGTTGTGGACTCCAAATTTATTTTGACGGCAATTTATGATGTCACTTTCATTTCCAGAACAGTGAACATCATCCATCAATATTGGACCATTTCCTGGACCAAAGTGAGCATCTTTATATGCGCTGACAGCGTCACCACAACCAAGCTGTCTACACACTACTTGTGCATCAGTCAGATCCCAGTAATCACCACACACTGTTCCCCAAAGGAAATTATGAGAGACCTCCACTCTACCAGAGCAGGGGTTATTGCCATTAACAAGTTGTATCTTAATGCCATCTAAAACAAACAGCAAAATGCATGGTATATGGTAAGATTTCGAAATAATTGAAAGTTAAAGAACACATGAGTAAGCATAAACACATATAAGGACCCCCTCCTTCAACACTTTTTGTTATATGCTAAAGCTTCATGAGGATGAACTAAAAAAAAATTAAATACAATGAATACAATAATGATGCTAATGATAGTTATTTTTATTTTATTTTTCTTCTTCTTTCAGCTGCTCCAATTAGAGGTTCCTACAGCAGAATATCTGTCTCCATACTACTACTCTGTCCTCTACATCTGCCTCTTTTAAACCAAATACCTGCATGTCTTCCTTCACCACATGGAGGATGGAGCTTCCTGGCAGCTCCATCCTCAGCTTTCTCCTACAGATTAACCCCATGTCCCTCCTCTGCACATATCAGGACCATCTTAATTGTGCCTCCCTTACTATGTCTAAAAAACATCCTACATGTTTAATGAACTCTAATAAGCTACTTCCTAATCCTGTCCATCGGCCTCACTCCCAAAGAAAATCTCAGCATCTTCATTTCTGCTACCTCCAGCTCCACCTCCTGTCTTTTACTCAATGCCACTGTCTCTAAACCATACAACATCTCAGGTATCACCACAGTCCTATAAACTTTCCCTTTCACTCATGCAGATACTCTTCAATGACAAATAATTCCTGCTATCACTCTTCTCCACCCACTCCACCCTGCCTGCACTCTTTTCTTTACTTCTCTAACACACTATCCATTACTTTGCACTGTTGACCCAAAGTACCTGAACTCATCAACCTTCACCACCTCTTTTCCCTGCAACTGCACCACTCTACTGCCCTCCCTCTCATTCACACAGATCATAGTCCATGGAGACTTCTGTCTGACCTCATCCTTCAAACTGTCCATGCAACAGGGAATGGCCCAGAGCTGATCCTTGATGCAATCCAACCTCCACCTTAAACCAGTCTGTGATTCCTACTGCACACTTGTCACACATACATGTACATACATGTCCTGCACCACCCTCACATAATTCTCTGCCACACCAGACTTCCTCATTCAATACCACAACTCCTCATTCATCAGCTGCTCAAAATATTCCCTCCATCTTCTCAACACACTCTCCTCACTAGTCAACACATTTCCATCTCCATCCTTTATTGCTCTAACTTGCAGCACATCCTTGCAGCACATCCTTGCCTGGGCAATCGCTACAAATCCTTTTCTCTTTCCTCTTTCCTCTTTTTTAACTTCTCCTACAGCTCCTCATATGCCTTTTCCTTGGCTTTCGGCACATCCCTCTTTACCTGCTGCCACATCTCCTTGTACTCCTGCCTACTTTTCTCATCACTCTGTCGATCCCAATTCTGTTTCTCCAGCCTCTTCCTCCTTATGCTCTCCTGCACTTCCTCTTTCCACCACCACGTCTCTTTGTCTTCCTTTCTATTTCTAGCTGTCTCCCTTATCACTTCTGCAGTAGTTGCCCAATCGTCTAGCACCTCCTCCTCTTCTTCTACACCTCAAAAGCCATCCTGCAGACCACCACCCAATACTGTCTAGCTACACTGTCCCCTGCCAACAGCTTACAGTCTCCAATCTCCTTCAGATTGCATCTTCTACATAGAGTATAGTCCACCTGTCTATATGATGATGAAAGGTAGTTATGATAAAATAAATTCTCCTTTGGTGTGAGAGTACATCTTCTTGATATTTTAATAGATGTTTCTACATTTATATATATATATATATATATATATATATATATATATATATATATATATATATATATATATATATATATATATATATACTGCACTTAATTATAATGTGCTTGCTGAGTTTTACAGTATGAAAGCTTCAAGTGGTTTAGATTTTGATCATTTATATTTATAATGAGAAAAAATATGAAAATTTGACCTTCTACATAGTTTAGTGAACTTGTAGTGCAGAAAATAATGTGTCCTGAATGTAAATCTCTTAATTCACACATTAGTTCTTATTATTTGTGATCTTTAAATCAGAAGGCCAATTTATCTTGTATTTGTAATAGTAACAATCTTACAGCATTTCATGACTCAGTTGTATATTTATGAAAATAAATAATAAGGTAAAATACTGTTATTTGAATCAGAATCTTTGCCTGACATCCCCGATGTATAAAGTAAATCAAATGAATTAAAGTAAAAAATACACTTACCAGCCTGCAATGATGCTCTAAGAACACTGACTATGGAGAGAAAATTAAGATGATGTAAAACCAGTGATGTAAAAAGTTAAAAGAAGTAACAGAAATAGAAGTATGTATGATCAAGTGCTCAGACCAAAGTTCTGTGCTCCTGCTCAAAGATGGGAAGTAATAAAGTGCAAATACTTTGTTAATGTACTTAAATAGATTTTTCTGGTATTTTACTTCACTATTTATTTTTCGGACAACTTTATACTTTCACTCATAAAGTTTTTGTTTATTCTGTATTTTATACTTCTTACATTTTCAAACCAGCCTTATTACTTTAGTTTTATTTTCTTCTCATTGCTGTGGCTTTTTTAATCTACCACTCGTGTATCATTTCCTGTGTCTCTCACACACCACAGATGTAGACTAGTTTACAAAGCTAATAATGAGAGCGGCAGAAGGCAGTAAGGGGGAGTCAGTGATGTAAACATGACTAAGAACTAAAACATTCCTGATCACCTGATCATCATCATCTTTTCTCTGCTTGTGTTCTATATGGTGGATGTTCAGTCTGGATACATTCACAAGGTAACAACTTTTGAAATTATTTTGTATTAATATATTAATATTTATATATGTCTTTAAGTAGGAAATGATTCTGTATACGGTCGCATCGTCCTGAGATTCTTTCTATGCATTTGCCTTATAAATTGTCAAAGAAAGTGTACTGTAGGGCAGACCACCAAAACTTGTGCCCTCCTTCCAGCCGAACTCTGGAAGTTTAAAATGATAAATATCTAAAGACAACAAATACAGCAATCTTTATTTATTTATTTTACCAGCGCTATCAGTTTTACAAAGTTATCAGTTTTTTTTATCAAATGTGATCAATAAAAAAAGACACACAATGCTGTATTTTTTCACATTGCAAGAATATACATGTAAAAATGATTATTTTACATATTCCACATTTAAGATAAATCTGTATTATTTTTCGAAACCTGTAGCAATATAATTTTTTTATTATGTCTCAAATTATGACATAATAACAAAGATATTTCATTAGAAACACCACAACAGTTAGAGTGAAAACACCTGAAATGGCATTTTTCTCAAAACCAATTTTCTTATAAATACAATCAAAGTTTCAGAAGTTTTAGAATTCAGTATTAGTTTATGTAAACTCTGTTCCTATTGTGGTCATTGTTGTTTTGGTATTATGTAAGTTTTTTGTTCATGTAAATATTCTTTGCAAATGTTAAATGTCTTCACAGTAAAAGATAAATTATATTTTTGCATTATGAACAAACCAAATGTATTGATAAAAATGTTGAATTTACCAAGCGTTAAAGCAAGACGAAGTCCCAGCATCCTGCTTGTTAAGGAGTTGTTTGGTTTGGTTCTAGTTGCAGTGTCGTTGCTGCCGTCCCAACGAGAAGCTCATGAGGTCCTGATGATAGTTTCTTAATGCATCTGAAGAGGTGGGGTTTCTTTTTTGGCCACAGCCTGCTTATGATAGGTGGAGATTCTATAACTGTTTAGCTGCAACAGACCAAAGCACCAGTTGATAATAATAAAAAGCAAAAAAATAAATAAAAAATGAGACCTCAGAAAGACTTCCTCTTTTCAATTCCTCATAAACAGGTAAAAAAAAATAATAAAAATAAAACAATAAGGGTGCTAGAATGATATCAGGCCATTACCAGATGCCAGAACAGCTTCTTTGAAACTCTACATGAGAATCTTTTATGCTTTCAGATAGTACTTTTTTAATAACGGCTGTTTTTCCCTAACTCTAACCCTGCCGTAATAGCCAGTGTTACGCAGTGGTCTTGATGCTTGAGTAATGTCCAATTACACCACTGTAACTAATTTAAGAGACTGTTAGTCTCCCTGTGTTTTCCCCCGCAAGTCTCCTTCTTGTTTGGGTTTAAGGGGCGACCTTATCCTGGTATTCCTTAGTATTGATTCGAATGAGCTCACTAGGAAAAAATTTTCCTTTTCTTCAATATACACATTTTTACACATAAACAATTTAGCAAAACATGGTGTATCTATAAAGCTGCTTGTAACAATGTCCATTGCTAAAATTGCTATCAAATTAAAAACCTGGATGGGGCAGAGCCACACTGGAAGGGACCACAGTTATAAGGATATAAATGTTTGAATAATCAGAAAATTGACAGAAGAGTTGCAGTATTTATTTGTCCCCCTTGTATTGCGACAAATTCATTCACTGTTTGTAAGATTAAATACTGAATAGCATTAAAAAAAAAAAAAAAAAAAAAAAAACGCTATACAGGAAAATGTTGATATAACTCAGTTTTGAAAACATTTAGATTAGTTAATCTCATTTTCTAATCTACTGTCTAACCTTCATACTTTATATAGACGTGTGAACCTGTCAACTAAAGTGAAGCTGAAATGATGTCAATTATTCTGTGGCTAATTTATGACATATACACTGTTTTGACTAAAGCAGATAATGAGATTCTCTGCAGTGGGGCAGTGTGAAGCCACAGTAATATAAAATTATTAAAGGTCAGATTGCAAAAATCTTTTCAGAACTTGTGATGGTCGAAGTATAGCAACATACTGTATAAATACAATTTCAGTTTAAATTAATCTAACAATTGTGAATTACAGAAGACTTTGCCACAATGCAGCTTCAATTCAATTCTATTTGTATTGCGCTTTTAACAATAAACATTGTCTCAAAGCAGCTTTACACAGATAATGTGGTGATTAAAAGTGAATATGTGCTTTATAAGTAAGTCTGTCCCTGATGAGCGAGCCGGTGGCGACTGTGGTGAAGGAAAAACTCCCCGAGATGGCATAAGGAAGAAACCTTGAGAGGAACCAGACTCTAGAGGGAACCCATCCTCATCTGGGTTGCACCGAATGTCCATTTATAGCAGATATACGATGTTGCAGGGTGCAGTGATGATGATCCGAAGCGAAATGTAGTCCTAAGTCAGTGTAGCAGACTGTTGACATTAACTAAAGTCCAATCCATCCTCAAAGCTCCCGTTCTTACTCCGGAATTTCATGGAACCACCCAAGGCGTTGATGAGAAACCGTCCCCAGCAGCACAGAGTGAGCTTGAAAGAGATCTTTATTTAGCGTTAGCACCTTGTAAGTATAGGGATGGGTTTGAATGTCCTGGGCCTTGTTGGGAGGCCATCAATACAGATCAAACAAACAAACAAGAGGAAAAGGCCTACAAGAAAGGAAATACCCACAAGGAAACCACTTTGTCCTTGGTGACATGTCACCAAGTGAGATTGGGTTCCCCTTTTGAGTTTGATTCCTCTCAAGGTTTCTTCCTCATAACATCTAAGGGAGTTTTTCCTTGCCACAGTTGCCACGGCTGCTCATCAGGGATAAATACACACCATTCACCTTCACTGTTGATTTCTCTAAAGCTGCTTTGAGACAATGTCTGTTGTGAAAAGTGCTATAGAAATAAACTTGACTTGACTTGACATTGTACAATAAATTACAGTGCAATACTGCATTGTCCCCTCAGCTTCTTTTTCATGTACCAATGACTAAGTACAAAAACAGGTGACTGAGCTTTTATTGTGGCTGCCTGTAAACTGTAGAACAATTTGCCTTTTAATATAAGATCAGCCTAAAATCTGTCTACTTTTAAATCTTTGTTTATTTTTATTTCTTATGTGGTTCTTGACTGATACTTGGATGTGAATGCTCTATTTGTGTTTTATTAGTACTTTTATTGTAAAGCACCTTGTTAACGGATTGTTATAAAATGGGCTACATAAATTATTATATATATATATATATATATATATATATATATATATATATATATATATATATATATATATATATATATATATATATATATATATATATAAAATGAATAATATAAATGTTGGCACATCAGACTACTCATTTAAGAAAGTCATCAACAGTAAACCTATGCTTAAAAGAAAGTGTAACATTTTTAGTTGTTAGGCTTTGTTAAATCAATCCCTGTTCTGTATTCTTCATTACTCGTGGCACCAACAAATAGACTGCAGCCTATTATCAAATTAGGTGTGGTTGGATATGCATGCAAGCAAGATGATAATTTTTTTTATTCCTAATGTAATTTCACTGTCAGCTGATCACTGATTTTTAGTTTCTGTTTGATTAAATAAAATATCAAACAGATTGGAATTGTAATATAACATTTGTAGAACATTTTGTCAGGTGGCTGAATATCTTTTGGAAAACAGTATATCTCTAAAGCTGGTTGAGACAATGTTTTTAGCTAAAAGTATACAAATGAAAACCCTGGATGGGGCAGATCCTTGCTGGAAGGGACCTCATTTGACTGGATAGTCAGGTAATTGCACATTGTGTGTACAGAAATGTGTGCATGTCCTGGTATTGTACTTCACTCTTCTTTTTTTTGGGATAGAGTGTTGTGATATATCCATATACATTAAAGTTAATAAGGGTATTAATGAGAAATACAGTTTAAACAAACAAAACAAATACAATAAAAAGATCCCTAATGAGCAAGCGAACACTCAAAAGGTAACCTGCATTGTGCTGATAACAAGCCAGATGGTCCCTCTCCTCTTTAGTCCGAAGAACATTGTGTCTATGGTAAACAATAAAACTGATTCTGAAGTGCATGTTAATAAAAACATTTAATAAATATAATATTTTATCAATAGAAAATGACCCAGTTTAAACATATAATTGTTGCTAGCTTGTGTACATTGGACAATGTGCTACACAGTTGTCATAAATTTTAACTTCCTCATAGTCATTGATCACATCAATTCTTTGTTCATCAGCATCAAAATCAGTGTAGTCTGAATCCTCCTCAGACTGAAAAAAGTTTCTGCTTCATCGTCAAGTGACTCAGTGTGTACTTCTCTTGATCATATCAAAATGCACAGGTTTTGGGTTGTTTTTTTTATTATATTAAAATAACCATAGATATTGAAATCTTTATTCATGAAATATTAAAATGTATAGTATTTTTTGTCTATTTATAATTTTTCTTTTTGTGCACATTCTGCAGCAGAAGGTGTTCCTCTTTGTTCCCCACATTCATTAAAGCAGTTAAAAATAGATGTTCCCTCACTTTTTGTCTCTCTTTAAGTTAACAACACAAAAAAAAACAGGTCACAAAGTTCTTTTTTTGCAAACCCATGAAATAAAGAGGTCAGGCTGTATGTCATTTTTGGAGCTAACACTGGTGACTGGTGACTGGTGAGAAAGAAGTGGCCTCCCAGAAACTAGAACACCTCGTCACCAATACACAATAATATTTTTTTTTTTTTTTTTT
Source organism: Silurus aristotelis (assembly GCF_946808225.1). Taxonomy (NCBI): domain Eukaryota; kingdom Metazoa; phylum Chordata; class Actinopteri; order Siluriformes; family Siluridae; genus Silurus; species Silurus aristotelis. Next base: position 2,294,080 of record NC_139590.1, read on the forward strand.
ATGTGTCTAGTACCTTCACTACTGTTAGAATTGCTGTTAAAGAAAATGGTTCAGATTTCAGAATGAGACACTACTGTCTATAAAGCACAATTTTATTTGTAAAACTTTATAACTTGCACTGAAACTTTCTTCTTTTTTGCCTCTTCAAAACACAAAAAACAACAAGCAGAAAACAACAAGAAGAATCAAATGTCTGTTACTCGCAAAAAACATTAAATTTCAGGGGCAATAATTGTTCACGGGGCTGTGTATGGCACACACGCCTTCACTCCAATTATACCATATAATGGTTAATGTTTATTTAAAACCAAGAGTAGATGTTTGTCATTGTCATTACTTTGTAGCAAAGATTTAAGAGGTAAAGCTGTACCTTAAGTACAGAAACTGGAAAGTCAGAGACTGAATGTCAAACTTGACAAGATGCATTTTTTTTTTTTTTAATTCAAGATGTATAAAGGGGAGGCTGGTAGAAATAGAATCATTTATACTGGAAAATAAGCAAATAGAAGGAAAAACATGTCTGTCAACATGTGTTGTAATGAAAAAAACAGGATGTAATAATAGGCTCATGGTCAATTGACAGTCGAAGACAAAGACAAGGTAAATAAATGCGTCATGATTCTCTCTTATGCCTTTTGCAGACAACTGACTAATGTCTGTCTCTTTGTGCTTTCAGTAACTGCCATAGTTACAGAGAGAGATAGTGGCTAAGCTGGTAGACCATGTAGAACATACACCTGAACACATGCACAACATGATCTTGAAGACCACAGAGCAAAAGCTAAAAGATTTTAATTTGTTTAGATTTGTTGATGGTGGGTTTTTTTTTTAAATATGCTTAAAATTGTAATTTAAACAAATTAAATCCTGAAGCTATGTTTATGTTCGGACAGTTTCCCAAATCTTCCTCCACCACTTCACATGACAGGAGTTCTGAAAAAGCTGGGATATAAAGATAAAAACCTAGCATCAAGTGCTTCTTAGCATGTACAGCAAATGCTACTTTTCTAGTTTCTAGCACAGTTTATAGAACATTGACAAAACCCCAAATGAGCAAAGCCAGTGCATCTGATCATGCCTGCTTGCTGTGGTTAGCTGCTCTTTTATCTATTTGTAGTGGCTGAAAACCTCATGTCATCAGTGTCTGATGTGCAGTGCAGTGTTGTAAAAACTGTGCAACTGGCAAATGTTCCTGTAGAAAGATATGCAGTTTGTGGAGAATAATTTGGTCATGGTTCCTTATCCAGTGTCCCTGTTGGAGAACCATCTAACACATTCATGAACTAAAATTAAATAATAATAATCTGAATACTCTATTAAAAGTCATTAGATTAAACATTAGGTTTATGGCAGACCCCCTTGTTAAGAGCAACTTACTGATATCTTGCTTATACAACTCAAACATCAACAGTTTCAGAATATTGTGGAATTTGCAGCTGCTGTTTCCTGGTTCTGAAGATCAATATTTTAGGATTTTAGGACTTTGGCAGGTTTACTCCTTTTGTCCATCACATGTCCCCCCATGTTGTTTTCTCCCACTTGTTAATCTAATCATTGTTTCCTTGTGCCTCAGTTACTTGCTTTGCCGTCTCTATGTGCTGAGTGTCCCTGCGTCTTCAGCTTTGTCTCAGGTTAACCTGGGTAAGGTTTTTTTTTTCTTTGAGAATCTGCTCTAGTGATGTTAAGACAATATTTTTGTTTTTGTTCATTGTGCATTATTGTATGTGGATGTTGGACTATATGTTAAAGCCTTGATTATGTCTTTATTTTTTCCCCTCCCCACCCTCCCATGAGGCACATTCTGAAAGAATCTGAATCTAACCTTGTTCTAGCTAGCATTCTATTCGCTAATTATTAAGGTGTCAGCAACATTAGACAGTGGATGCTTGATAACTTTCTTCTGCTCAACTCAGATAAGATGGAAGTACTTTTACTAGGACCACATGCAGCTAGAAGCAAACTTACGTAGCATCTCTGGATGGTGTTTCTGTCGAAGTGTGTACAGCAGTCAAAGACCTTGGTGTGATTATTGAATCGACTCTTTCCTTTGAGGCTCACATGAATAATATCACCAGGATCGCCTTCTTTCACCTTAGAAATATTGCTGAAATTTGAAATATGCTGTCGTTACATCATAAAAAAAACTAGTTCACAGATGGTCACTTCTTCTCTCAGCCTGGCTTCCACTACTCTTTCCCATAACTTCATAGTGTGACTGATCAACTTTATTCCGCTGTAGTTACTGCAGGTCTGCACATCAACTCATTTTACTGCAATACTTTACATGTATTATTAGACATTTTATTTCCCCATCAAGTAAAAAATAGCAGCAGAACCCAGTAAAACCAAATAGAAGCTAAGATAAACGTGTACAAGTCCAAATCCAAAAAAAGGTAGGACACTGTGTAAAATGTAAATAAAAACAGCGTTCCCAATGTGTTGTTGACGCAGCCTCTCGTTCCCCTCAGGGAACCAGGCTTACATACCTAACCGAAAGAGATTCTGTGGTCTGATGAAACCAAGATAAAATATTTGGCCGTACAGCTGCACCTTAATGTTTGTTCAATCTAAGTAAGTGTTTTTCTTTCTTTCTCTTCTGCTTTTCATTCAGGGTTTAATAGTTTGTGTAATGTTTAGATCTTTTTTTATTGTATTAACAGTGAGATGGAACATTATATGCTGTAAGCCTATGCCTAGCTGAAGAGGTTATGTGATGCCGCTGCTGTTTTGCTTGCGGGCATCGCTGCTGCTTTGCTCTCGACTTTACTTCTGTTTTCTTAATAAAAATTATTGCTGAGGCAACACTTATTATCTACCTAAAACCATCCAAAAAGTGAAGCATGGTGGTGGCAGCATTATGTTGTACGAATGTTTTTCTGCAGTTGGGACTTTGCAACTGGTCACGGTTGAGGAAAAGCTAAATGGAGCAAAGTACAGAGATTTCCTCAATAAAATCCTGTTCCACAGCACTCAGGACCACAGACTGGGCCAAAAGTTTACCTTCCTACAACACTAAGCACACAGATAAGATAAGACAGGAGTGGCTTAGGGATACACATACTCATTTTCTGAAAGTTCATCATGCTAATATGTCAGACGTAAATATTCATGTAATATATACATACACTTCTGCACACACTTGTAAATGTATAAAGTGCTTATGCCTCATGATTACTATCCCTTACTTACTTCCTCTTTTCTTTACTGTTTATTATTGTTTAATGTTTAATATTTGCTGGAGTTTGCTGCACGTCACAAATGTTTCCTTTACACACTGTGACATCAATACATATAACAAGTAAACTTGAAACTTGATCATACTTAGTAAAAACCTGCTTGCACTATTCGGAGTTCCAATAATTTCTCATTTTGCCAGCGTTGCCTCAGTTCTGCTTTCTGTTTTTTTGATAAACTCTTTCATAGTTTAATTCTAAATTTCAGAAGCTTATTTGCTGACATTCACAGGGAGAAAAAATTGCAAATGGAGTAAAATGCTGGTAACCAGAGACTTTAATCTATTTAGTCCCAGCGCCCCCTTTGGGTGTATATCAGTACTACAGTATCAAATCAAATCAATTCAAATTTAATTTGTCACATACATACAGAGTACAACATGCAGTGAAATGCTTTTTACAACGGTCCGGCATTCAAGAAAAAATAAACCAAGAAAAAAAGAAGGTATTTAAATAAAAAGTATAAACTATATAAATATAAAAGTATAAACTATATGAATGTGTATATACATAGATGTTTATGACAGTAAAACTGTCATAAAAAAGTGACATTTAAAAAGTAAAAAAAAAAAGTTAAATAAAAAAAGTCAAATTTAAAGTGATTAACGTGATAACGTGCAGTATGGTGTGGTATAAAGTGGCACTGTGCTGTGCAAGTCCAGAGTTAAAGTGACAGTCCAGAGATTAAAGTGCCATAAAGGCAAAAAAAGTTGTGAAGATGGAGAGAGAGGTCCAGTACTAGATCCTGGGTGTTTCCTGGTTTAAACAGTATATCAGTAGCTCTTATTTCTCTATTGTTTACAGGAATGTGCTAACAACATTAACAAGAAATCAGGAACATCAGGCACCTGGTTTAAATTTGGTAAGTGGCTTTCCCTGTAAGTAGGTGTAGGTTGTATTAAACACATAAACACAAACTAATGTTGGTTTCATGACCTGAGGTCTATTTATTTAAATATTCCTGAAAAAAAATGAGCTTATGGATGAACTACACATACAAGTAAAATTTAACTGACAGGTGATCTAAACACAATTTTTACTTCAGAAAACTCAACATGGGTGATGGGTGTGTAGATTTATATATATATACACAGTGAGGAAAATAAGTATTTGAACACCCTGCTATTTTGCAAGTTCTCCCACTTAGAAATCATGGAGGGGTCTGAAATTGTCATCGTAGGTGCATGTCCACTGTGAGAGACATAATCTAAAAAAAAAATCCAGAAATCACAATGTATGATTTTTTAACTATTTATTTGTATGATACAGCTGCAAATAAGTTTTTGAACACCTGAGAAAGTCAATGTTAATATTTGGTACAGGAGCCTTTGTTTGCAATTACAGAGGTCAAACGTTTCCTGTAGTTTTTCACCAGGTTTGCACACACTGCAGGAGGGATTTTGGCCCACTCCTGCACACAGATCTTCTTTAGATCAGTCAGGTTTCTGGCCTGTCGCTGAGAAACACAGAGTTTGAGCTCCCTCCAAAGATTCTCTATTGGGTTTAGGTCTGGAGACTGGCTAGGCCACGCCAGAACCTTGATATGCTTCTTACAGAGCCACTCCTTGGTTATCCTGGCTGTGTGCTTCGGTTCATTGTCATGTTGGAAGACCCAGCCTCGACCCATCTTCAATGCTCTTACTGAGGAAAGGAGGTTGTTCCCCAAAATCTCGCAATACATGGCCCCGGTCATCCTCTCCTTAATACAGTGCAGTCGCCCTGTCCCATGTGCAGAAAAACACCCCCAAAGCATGATGCTACCACCCCAATGCTTCAAAGTAGGGATGGTGTTCTTGGGATGGTACTCATCATTCTTCTTCCTCCAAACACATTAATGGAATTATGACCAAAAAGTTCTATTTTGGTCTCATCTGACCACATTACTTTCTTCCATGACTCCTCTGGATCATCCAAATGGTCATTGGCAAACTTAAAAGGTGCCTGGACATGTGCTGGTTTAAGCAGGGGAACCTTCCGTGCCATGCATGATTTCAAACCATGACGTCTTAGTGTATTACCAACAGTAACCTTGGAAACGGTGGTCCCAGCTCTTTTCAGGTCATTGACCAGCTCCTCCTGTGTAGTTCTGGGCTGATTTCTCACCTTCCTTAGGATCATTGAGACCCCACGAGGTGAGATCTTGCATGAAGCCCCAGTCTGAGGGAGATTGACAGTCATGTTTAGCTTCTTCCATTTTCTAATGATTGCTCCAACAGTGGACCTTTTTTTACCAAGCTGCTTGCCAATTTCCCCATAGCTCTTTCCAGCCTTGTGGAGGTGTACAATTTTGTCTCTAGTGTCTTTGGACAGCTCTTTGGTCTTGGCCATGTTAGTAGTTGGATTCTTACTGATTGTATGGGGTGGATAGGTGTCTTTATGCAGCTAATGTCCTCAAACAGTTGCATCTAATTTAGAATAATAAATGTAGTGGAGGTGGACATTTTTAAGGCAGACTAACAGGTCTCTGAGGGTCAGAATTCTAGCTGATAGACAGGTGTTTAAATACTTATTTGCAGCTGTATCTTCTTCTTCTTCTTCTTCTTTCGGCTGCCACTAGATGGAGCCACCAGGTAGGAGGACTCCATCTTCAGCATTTTTCTACCAATATAATTCATGTCCCTTCTCTGCACATGTCTAAACCATCTCAATCTCGCCTCACTCACCTTGACACTAAAACATCCTACATGTGCTGTCCCTCTAATAAACTCATTTCTAATCTTGTCCATCCTCGTCACTCCCAACGAAAACCTTAACATCTTCAGCTCTGCTACCTTCAGCTCCACCTCCTGTCTTTTACTCAATGCCACTGTCTCTAATCCATACAACATTGCAGGTCTCACCACAGTCCTATAAACTTTCCCTTTCATTCTTGCAGATACCCTACTATCACAAATCACTCCTGTCACTCTTCTCCACCCACTCCACCCTGCCTGCACTCTTTTCTTTACTTCTCTAACACACTCTCCATTACTTTGCACTGTTGACCCCAGCTACCTGAACTCCTCGACCTTCTCCACCTCTTCTCCCTGCAACCGCATCACTCCACTGCCCTCCCTCTCATTCACACATGTACTCTGTCTTACACCTACTGACTTTCATTCCCCTGCTCTCCAGCGCATATCTCCACCTCTCCAGGCTCTTCTCAACGTGCTCACTACTCTCACCACAAATCACAATATCATCTGCAAACATCATAGTCCAGGGAGACTCCTGTCTGACCTCGTCCATCAACCTGTCCATCACCACTGCAAACAGGAAAGGGCTCAAGGCCGATCCTTGATGTAGTCCAACCTTCACCCTGAACCAGTCTGTCGTACCTACTGCACACTTCACTGCCATCACACTGTCCTCATACATGTCCTGCACCACCCTCACATACTTCTCTGACACACCTGACTTCCTCATACAATACCACAACTCCTCTCTCGGCACCCTGTCGTACGCTTTCTCTAAATCCACAAATACACAATGCAATTCCTTCTGTCCTTCTCTATACTTCTCCATCAACATCCTCAAAGCAAATAAGGCATCTGTGGTGCTCTTCCTCGGCATGAAACCATACTGTTGCTCACAGATGGTCACCTCTTCTCTCAGCCTGGCTTCCACTACTCTTTCCCATAACTTCATGGTGTGACTGATCAACTTAATTCCCCTGTAGTTACTGCAGGTCTGCACATCTCCCTTATGCTTAAAGATCGGTACCAGCACACTCCTTCTCCATTCCTCAGGCATCCTCTCCCCTTCCAGAATCCTGTTAAACAATCTGGTTAAAAACTCCACTGCCATCTCTCCTAAACATCTCCAAGTTTCTACAGGTATGTCATCTGGTCCAACCGACTTTCCATTCTTTATCCTCTTAATCGATGCTCTCACTTCCTCCTTACTAATCCTATCTACATCCTGCTTCACCAACTCCACATCCTCCAACCTTCTCTCTCTCTGATTTTCCTCATTCATCAGCTGCTCAAAATACTCCCTCCATCTTCTCAACACACTCTCCTCACTAGTCAACACATTTCCCTCTCCATCCTTTATTGCTCTAACTTCAGTACATCCTTCCCAGCTCGGTCCCTCTGCCTGGCCAATCGGTATAAATCCTTTTCTCCTTCCTTAGTGTCCAACCTCTTATACAGCTCCTCATATGCCTTTTCCTTGGCTTTCGCCACATCCCTTTTTACCTGCTGCCGCATCTCCTTGTACTCCTGCCTACTTTTCTCATCACTCTGTCGATCCCAATTCTGTTTTGACAACCTCTTTCCCCTAATGCTCTCCTGCACTTCCTCATTCCACCACCACGTCTCCTTGTCTTGCTTTCTATTTCCAGATGTCACACCAAGTACTTTTCTAGCTGCCTCCCTCATCACTCCTGCAGTAGTTGCCCAATCATCCGGCACCTCTTCACCACCACCAAGCCCCTGTCTGACCTCTTCCCTGAACCTCACACTACACTCTTCCTCCTTCAGTTTCCACCATCTTATTCTTCTTTCAATCCTTACTTTCCTCCTCTTCCTCTTCGCCTCCAAAACCATCCTACAGACCACCATCCGATGCTGTCTAGCTACACTGTCCCCCGCCAACACCTTACAGTCTCCAATCTCCTTCAGGTTGCATCTCCCACACAGAACATAATCCACCTGTGTGCACCTTCCTCCACTCTTATACGTCACCCTATGATCCTCCTTCTTCTTAAAATACGTGTTCACCACTGCCATTTCCATCCTTTTAGCAAAATCTACCACCATCTGCCCTTCCACATTCCTCTCCTTAAAACCATACCTACCCATCACCTACTCATCACCTCTGTTCCCTTCACCAACATGCCCATTAAAGTCTGCCCCAATCACCAAACGTTCTTTCCTAGGTACACCATCTACCACTTCATCTAATTCACTCCAGAATCTTTCCTTCTCCTCCATCTCACAGCTAACTTGTGGAGCATAGGCACTGATGACATTTATCATTATCCCTTCAACTTCCACCTTCACGATCATCACCCTATCAGAAACTCTCTTCACCTCCACAACACTCTTACTGTACTCTTCCTTCAGAATCACCCCTACACCATTTCTCTTCCCATCCACACCATGATAAAACAGTTTGAACCCACCTCCAATGTTCCTGGCCTTACTCCCATTCCACTTGGTCTCCTGAACACACAACATATCTACCTTTCTCCTCTCCATCATATCAGCTACCTCTCTCCCTTTACCCATCATAGTACCAACATTTAAAGTCCCAACCCGAACCTCTACTCTCCTACACCGCTCCTTTTCCTGCCGTCTCTGTAGACGTCTTCCTCCTCTCCTTCACCTCCTTCGGCCAACAGTAGCCCAATTTCCACCGGTACCCTGTCGGCTAACGAAACCTGTGGCGGTCGTTGTTAACCCGGGCCTCGACCGATCCGGTATGACATTCTCATTTGTGATCTGCATATTTGATTTGGCACATGTTTTACGCTGGATGCCCTTCCTAACGCAACCCTCCCCATTTACCCGGGCTTGGGACCGGCACTAAGAATGCACTGGCTTGTGCCCCACTAATGGCTGGGTTTATTTGCAGCTGTATCATACATATAAATAGTTTAAAAATCATATATTGTGATTTCTGGATTTTTTTTTTTTAGATTATGTCTCTCACAGTGGACATGCACCTACGGTGACAATTTCGGACCCCTCCATGATTTCTAAGTGGGAGAACTTGCAAAATAGCAGGGTGTTCAAATACTTATTTTCCTCACTGTGTATATATATATATATATAATGTATGTGTGTGTCGTGCATGTATCAATGCAAAACAATGTTTAAATGCAAATTATGTAGACAATATCAATAGCAAATAATACTATAGCGTGCAGTTTGCAAACAGTAAAAAGAATAATGTGAGGAAAATGAAGTGAACGGTTAAATGCTAGCATTTTGTCCTGTTCATGAGAGTAAATTTGGCAGAAAGATGACATCATGCAGTAAACAGATTATCCATATCACAAACAAAACCTTAAAGCATATAAAAAAAGAAATAAAAAGCATTTCTAGAAAATTAAGCAAGATAATTTAATAAAAATCCAAAATAATTTAAAACATTTTTATTATTGTTATAAATGCAGTTTTAAAATATCAACAGACTCCGTGACATTTTTCAGTGGTGTGATAGGAGTAAAAGTAAATTTCAGTAACAATTAATAATTATTCTTGATTAATTATAATTGTATTTGCTTTAGTAGGTAAATGTGTTAATAGCAACAAAAAGTTTGATATATCTGCATCAGGGTCTGGATGTATGACGGCGTATTGGGGCCAATAAGGGGTAAAAAAAAAAACAAAGATTTGGAAGGGGAGGGGCAGGGAATTTCCGAGTTTAAAAAATTTAAAACTTTCAAGTTGTAAGTCAAAATTTTCTAGGTTAAAACTCTAAATTTGCGAGAAATAACTTGAAAATTTTGTTTGTAAAGCACAAATTTGTTGGGGTTTTTTTTCTATCAACTAAGAAAACCACGTATACACTTTACAAGGTTTGGGTAGATGTCACGTTGTGCGCTAGATCTAATCAAACTTTACTTTTCCCTTGGATTTAGCAACAAGGAAATACTTCCATTATCTTTTTTATCCCATATTGGCCCTAATACGCCATCATAGGGACGAATTTTCCTCTAGAATGAATAAAGTGATCTATCTAGCCATTAAAACAGATTCCTGGTTAAAGAAAAACAACTTATATTAAAGTTCACGTAAAAGAAACATAACAATGATAATATCTTAACAGTGGAAAATTATCTGGACACTATGTTATATAAATGTCCACCCCGTCATAGTCATTGTACACATCACTTCTTTGTTCATCAGCACCAACATTAACATAATCATCATCAGAGTCTTCTGAATCCTCCTTCTGCTGGAAACATGTTTCTGCCTTTTCAAAAGCAGCATTAATCTCTGCTTCCTCATAGTCATTGCTCACATCACTTTTTTGATCATCAGCATCAACATTTTCATAGTCATCATCTGAATCTCCTGAATGCTCCTTCTGCTGGAAAATGGTTTCTGCATTTTCATAATCAGCTTCATTGTCATCTGGCTCCGTCTGTTCTGGGGGAATCTCATATGAGTCTCTGGCACCTATGAATTGATCGAGTCAAAATGCACATGTTTATCCGTTATTTTCTTCATATTAATATAGATATTAAAACAAGTCAACAATTTTTATTCAGGTTAAGACGATCATGTGATTTAATCCCTTAAAGAAATTTAATTTGTAATTTCTTTATTGAGTTCATATACTGACCCTAACCCTAGTTCATAAGTTCATAACCCTAACCCAGCTAACACTGGTGACTCTTTCCAGTAGAAAACATGACCTCCAAAAAACTTTCACTCTTTCACCAATATACACATTTTAAAAATCCAAAAACCTGTCAAAACAACCGTATTTTCCGGCTTAAACAACGAAGCGGCTAATTTATGAATTTTTTCTGGGTTTTTCCCGGTTTCACAAACTTCAAGGCAAAAAACTGAGACCCATAACATTAGACCAATGAAATTGCGGAACGGGTTCAGGTGAACCAATGAAACTCTTTATATTAAATCAGATGCGCTCCCACTGAATCGGGCCGCAGCACATCATAAATATGGATGATGTTCCTCTGACGTTTGACCTGCCGCTCACTCGGACTGTCTACAGGAAATGCGAATCATTCGTCACGCTGAAAACAACCGGGCATGAAAACACACTTTACCTGTGTTCTGAGCTGCACGGCATCGAGAGAAAAGATTCACCGATGGTGATTTTTAAACACACGACGATGCCGAAAGATAAACTCTCGAGAGAAATAGTTGTGAAAGGAAGGAGGAAGACAGTGAACAATGACTTTCTTGTTAGGCTACTGTTTAGATACAAGCCGTGTTACAAACACTGTCTTTCATTAAAGCCTGTGTAAAGTTCATTAGTTTCAGTGTAAACACCTGCGGCTTATAGACAGGTGCGGCTTATTTATGTTCAAAATAAACATCTTTGTCAAATTCAGTGGGTGCGGCTTATATATGAGTGCGTTTAATAGTTCCGGAAATTACGGTACTCTTGAAGAAAATGAGTTTAAAATTCAGTGGTGCCGTCTATAAAACTACATTATATTAGTGAAACTTTAAAACTCACACTGTTTGCTATTCTTTTTATTTTGCTGAAGCTTTCTTCTTTTTTGCATTTTCAAAAAGCAAATGATGACTGGAACTAAGAGGAGAAGCAGTCCTGCTGTCACTCCAACACCAATATAGGGAGCCAAAGATGCTGAAACAGAAATCCATCATCATTATCATCATCATCATCTTTATTACTTTAGAAAACTGTAGAACAGAACTAAAAGAACTAGTTTATTTTACTCTACCTTTCACAGTGATGACGAGGAGCTCAGTGGCAGTCAAGGTAAAGGAACGTGAATTCACGCTAACTTCATAAGTACAGCTGTAGTTTCCCTGATGGACAAAATCTGCCTCAGGGAACAGGAAGACGGTTGAGTGGTTAACAGCTGATTGAGTTTTGGTGAAGTTGGATCCACTGAACTTTAAATGGAAGGAACCGCCTGGATGCTGAGGTTTAGTGGAGCAGATAATGGAGAAGCTGTAGCCCCTTGTCACCTCTGGTCCATCAGATCCCCAGTGAAATGAACCACTGGCAGCACTGAAGGAGACGCGGGGCTGCAGCAGGTTCACTACAAAACAACAAACAGGTTCAAATGTTGTATGTTTCTAGCAAAAAACCCTCAATGTGAAAATAAAGTGATGATAAAGACACAAAAATAAATATAAATAAATGTGAGGCTGGTAAAGACACAACTATTTGCAGTTTCTTCAAAATAAGCAAATTGTTTCAGAACATTTATTGTATAAAAAAACAGGATGTCAGCTGTAAACAGAGAGGAGATGAATTGTTATGTAACGCTAAGGACAGTTTATTCATCTCTGTCTCATTGTGCTGTCAGTAACTGCTTTCGCCTGAGAGAGAGCGGCTGTGCTGGTGGACAACACAGAACACACACACACACACACACACATACACGCACGCACACACATACAAATAAACACAACATGAATTTTACATTCATAGAGCAGATACCAGTGGTGAGTCGTGCATTTCATATCTAGGCCTTGCTTGGACTCCTACCTGAGTCAATACATACCATCATTTTGATGCCACGGCTTTAGAAACTATCAATATTACATAAAAACTCAGTATAACAGAGCGCTGCATTACAGAGGGAATCTGAAAATTAAGTATATCGTCCAACACTGAAACATTCCTCCATTAAACCTAATATCTAGTGCACCTTAGACTGTGCAGCAAGCAGCAGTGGTGTTTTGATACCCTTGGGAGGGAGCATGTTAAGAACAATTTGGTTCTTTCACCCACCAAGTTGTGTCACCTGCCCCATTGCATACATGTATTTTCATAGAGAAGGCCTCCACAAATAATCTAAAGCTCTTTGAGCATGTGGTGTTGATGTGAAAATGGCGAGAAGATAAATGGCCTAGGCAACTGAGGACACAGCAGGAGAACAGCCAGTACATCTGGTCACACCTACTTGCTAAGTCACAATCCTGAAATACATCCTGACTGATAAAAATTATGTGCAGATTCTCATGTGCATTTGCAAGTGGATTCTAGGGTTAGGGTTAGATTGCAAAAATCTAATTCAATTCAATTCATGATTCCACACACTGGGACAGTTAACAGAAGAATCTTCAGGAACAAGAAGATTGTGGTTATATAATAAGTATGAAGTGTGCTATTGAGTGGGTTCATCTCCAAAACAATAATGAGGCAGCAATTGTGGAGAAACGGAGATTTAATTCTGAAAAACACAGCATGTTTGCTTGTCTGATCATACACAATAAATGTAATAATTAAATTTACATTTATGGCATTTAGCAGACACCCTTATCCAGAGTGTTGCATTAGACAGAGGGCAGGGGTTCACATTGTCCTAGGTGGTGGTGGGAGGGTTGTCCTATGCTTTAAAGTCAGAAGATCACAGTGGAGGAGACCAAGTACAAGAGTGTGTTATTCATCTCCCTTCAATACTCCCTGCTTGGGTACACTTATAATTCACTGCTTCAGTCAGAAATATTCATTAACCCAGCCATTAGGGAGGCACAAGCCAGTGCACTCTTAGTGCCGGTCCCAAGCCCGGGTAAATGGGGAGGGTTGCGTTAGGAAGGGCATCCAGCGTAAAACATGTGCCAAATCAAATATGCCGATAACAAATGAGAATTTCATACCGGATCGGTCGAGGCCCGGGGTTAACAACGACCGCCACAGGTATCGTTAGCCAACAGGGTGCCGGTGGAAATTGGGCTACTGTTGGCCGAAGGAGGAGAAGGAGAGGAGGAAGACATCTACAGAGATGGCAGGAAAAGGAGCAGTGTAGAAGAGTGGACGTTCGGGTTGGTACTTTAAATGTTGGTACTATGACGGGTAAAGGGAGAGAGGTAGCTGATATGATGGAGAGGAGAAGGTAGATATGTTGTGTGTTCAGGAGACCAAGTGGAAAGGGAGTAAGGCCAGGAACTTTGGAGGTGGGTTCAAACTGTTCTATCATGGTGTGGATGGAAAGAGAAATGGTGTAGGGGTGATTCTGAAGGAAGAGTACAGTAAGAGTGTAGTGGAGGTGAAGAGAGTTTCTGATAGGGTGATGAACGTGAAGCTGGAAGTTAAAGGGATGATGATAAATGTCATCAGTGCCTATGCTCCACAAGTTGGCTGTGAGATGGAGGAGAAGGAAAGATTCTGGAGTGAATTAGATGAAGTGGTAGATGGTGTACCTAGGAAAGAACGTTTGGTGATTGGGGCAGACTTTAATGGGCATGTTGGTGAAGGGAACAGAGGTGATGAGGAGGTGATGGGTAGGTATGGCCTTAAGTAGAGGAATGTGAAAGGGCAGATGGTGGTAGATTTTGCTAAAAGGATGGAAATAGCAGTGGTGAACACGTATTTTAAGGAGAAGGAGGATCATAGGGTGACGTATAAGAGTGGAGGAAGGTGCACACAGGTGGACTATGTTCTATGCAGGAGATGCAACCTAAAGGAGATTGGAGACTGTAAGGTGTTGGCAGGGGACAGTGTAGCTAGACAGCATCGAATGGTGGTCTGTAGGATGGTTTTGGAGGCGAAGAAGAAGAGAAGGAGAGTGAGGACTGAAAGAAGAATAAGATGGTGGAAACTGAAGGAGGAAGAGTGTAGTGTGAGGTTCAGGGAAGAGGTCGGACAGGGGCTTGGTGGTGGTGAAGAGGTGTTGAGTGATTGGGAAACTACTGCAGGAGTGATGAGGGAGGCAGCTAGAAAAGTACTTGGTGTGACATCTGGAAATAGAAAGGAAGACAAGGAGACTTGGTGGTGGAATGAGGAGAGAGCATAAGGAGAAAGAGGTTGGCAAAACAGAAGTGGGATAGACTGAGTGATTAGAAAGGTAGGCAGGAGTACAAGAGCACCACAGATGCCTTATTTGCTTTGAGGATGTTGATGGAGAAGTATAGAGAAGGACAGAAGGAATTGCATTGTGTATTTGTGGATTTAGAGAAAGCGTATGACAGGGTGCCGAGAGAGGAGCTGTGGTACTGTATGAGGAAGTCAGGTGTGTCAGAGAAGTATGTGAGGGTGGTGCAGGACATGTATGAGGACAGTGTGACGGCGTGAAGTGTGCAGAAGGAACGACAGACTGGTTCAGGGTGAGGGTTGGACTACATCAAGGATCGGCCCTGAGCCCTTTCTTGTCTGCAGTGGTGATGGACAGGTTGACGGACGAGGTCAGACAGGAGTCTCCCTGGACTATGATGTTTGCGGAAGATATTGTGATTTGTGGTGAGAGTAGTGAGCATTGAGAAGAGCCTGGAGAGGTGGAGATATGCGCTGGAGAGAAGGGGAATGAAAGTCAGTAGGAGTAAGACAGAGTACATGTGTGTGAATGAGAGGGAGGGCAGTGGAGTGGTGCGGTTGCAGTGAGAAGAGGTGGAGAAGGTGGAGGAGTTCAGGTACCTGGAGTCAACAGTGCAAAGTAATGGAGAGTGTGTTAGAGAAGTAAATGCAGGCAGGGTGGAGTGGGTGGAGAAGAGTGACAGGAGTGATTTGTGATAGTAGGGTATCTGCAAAAATGAAAGGGAAAGTTTATTGGACTGTGGTGAGACCTGCGATGTTGTATGGATTAAAGACAGTGGCATTGAGTAGAAGACAGGAGGTGGAGCTGGAGGTAGCAGAGCTGAAGATTTTAAGGTTTTCGTTGGGAGTGAAGAGGATGGATAAGATTAGAAATGAGTTTATTAGAGGGACAGCGCATGTAGGACAAGGTGAGGGAGGCAAGATTGAGATGGTTTGGACATGTGCAGAGGAGGGATATGAATTATATTGGTAGAAGAAAGCTGAGGATGGAGCCACCATGTAGGAGGAAAAGAGGAAGGCCAAGGAGGAGGTTCATGGATGTGGTGAGGGAAGACATGCAGGTAGTTGGTGTGAAAGAGGCAGATGTAGAGGACAGGGTGGTATGGAGACGGATGATCTGCTGTGGAGACCCCTAATGGGAGCAGCCGAAAGAAGAAGAATCAGAAATATTTGTTCTGGGCAAAGTTCATGTTCTGACTGTCTCCCAAGTTTTCCTCCACATCCTCACATGCTAGCGTTTTAGTCAGGAGTTCTGACTTTTTCCTCCTTGAAATAAATTAATGCTGTTTCATAGGAGGAATAAAACACTATACATTTGTATATACATATTGTAGAAACAGCTTACAACTAAGGATACAAAATATCCTCTTCATCAAAATGTGCCATCATTTATAATTTATTTTTCTTTACATAATCATAACAGCAAAAATCTAGTTTGTGTATTAGTCTGTTGGTGTGTCAAGAACTGAACAGATAATAAAAAAAATAAAATATATACAAGTGCAGAGTGAGAATTTAACCAGGTAACCAAATCCCAAGCAACTGACAGAATCCAAACATGAAATAGGCTAAGGTCAGACAATTGGACAACAGTAATGTCAGGTTATAACAAGAACGAAAAACAAATAAGATCAAACACCAGGATTCAGTCTGCACTTACCCACAGTAATGCTAATGGAGTTGCTCCTGGATGAAGTGGAGGATGTTTCCCTGTATGTGTAATCACAGGTGTACTCGCCCTGATGTGAAGCTTCTACAGTCAGAGTAAATGTTGTTGTAGACTCTGCAGTTTGCTTCTTTATTGATGTTCCAGTTTTATATAAACTGAAGTCTACAGAGATGCATGTTGGGCTGGGTGTGGAACATCTGAACTGAAGGACTTCTCTAGGTGAAACCACAGAGTTTGGGGAGATCCGAGTCAAAGTAGGAGCCTGCATGTCTTATCATATAAAACAATAATAATTTAGTACCCAAATATGCTGAATCAGGTTATTAGAATAAAAAGAATAATAACTACTTGAGCACACGACTCCAGCATCTTCATGATGTCCACAGTTCTCTACTCCAATTCCTCTGTGTGAGCACTGATCTATGTAGCTCTCAGTTCCAGTACACTGAACATCATCCAGCCAGGTTGGTTCAGTTCCCTGACCAAAGTGAGCATTACGGGGAGCACTGACGGCTTTACCACATCCAAGCTGCCTACACACCACCTCTGCATACTTTAAGTCCCAGTAATGATCACACACTGTTCCCCAACTGCCATTGTTATGGATCTCCACTCGACCACAGCAGTTACTCGAACCATTCACCAGCCTGATCTGATAATGCCCTCATTTATTATATAAAAATAGGCAGAAGGTTTTTATTCATTATTGATTTTTCTTTCTTTCAGTAATCTCATGACCCATTAAAAAATAAATAGACAATTGTAGACAATAACCCATTTGTTAAGAATAATGTATTTCTTCTAAATATCCAAACTCTATTCAAAGAGTCTAAGCTAAACAATTACAGTCATGTGAAAATTATATGGTTATATGCAATAGGACAAAATGTAAAATATCTGGTCCTTATTGAACTTAGAATGAATGAAATACATCCTCTGATGCTGTTTGTTGTTTCCCAGTTCTGAAGCTCTGTATTACCGGGATTTTGAAGTCCTGTTAAGGCTTTGCCTGTTCTACTGACTTTGTCTACTAGATGTCCCCATTGTTTTCTCCCACTTGTTAAGCTAATCATTGTTACCTCCTGTACTAAGTTTTCAGCCTGTATTTAAGTTTATTTAAGACCTTGTCTGGTCTGTTGGTGTCTCTGGGTAACTCCTTGGTGGTACGTTGCGAAGGGGAGGGAAGGCCACCCCGGCCTGTGACACTTGAATGAAACGATTTAAAATAGCAGGCAGTGGCTGTAGCTGAACATTGGTGAAAATGTTTAGTAAGACAGGAATGGAGCGGTTTCAGTATTTAGGAGATGGCTCCCTCTGGCATTTGGCTGAGTGAGTCTCTGGCAGAGACTCTTTTCTTCTCTGATGTCTGCTTGGTTTGATGTGCAAGGTTGATTTGGGTGTCCTTGATTAAACTTGTGGATCTATGATCTGAGCCTCCTGTAGCCACAGGTCCTTGTAGACAACCAAACCTTCCCAAACTGGCTGGTAGTTGGAGTGAGGATGCCTCATGTGAATTCTGTGAATTCCTTATGGATGCCTCTGCTGCCACTGGTCTTAAATGGCATGTTAAAGCATAACATAAGCGCTCTTCCAGACCTGAGATTACATTTTCATTCAACGAAAACGCTTTTTGGAACTGCTTTCGAAAGTAGATTATTTTGACTACACCATGTCGAAGCATAGCAACTTTTGGGAAATTATTGAAAATGGAAGTGTGGATGTGGAGCACTGCCATTTTCAAATTTCTACAGATTAGTGTAGATGTAGAAGGGATCATGAGTATTTGCTAGCCCAGGAAGCATTGGAAATTAATATGTTCAGTGGAAGAGTGAGAGAGGGAGTTCTGAGAATACTCAGACTATGGAAGAAAATCACACTTCTTTTCCTGCTCAAAGCTGCAATATGATCAGTGGTAGCAACCGATCTCCTGATTGAACCTCTCCACCTATCTGTCAGACAGTGGGTAATAGCCTGAGGTAAGCCTGATTTTAATGTGAGATAAATTGTGAACCCCGACCAGCACAATGTCCCCTGGTATTCTGTAATTTCTGAAGACATGATGAACCAAGAGGGAGTCATTTCAATGGTTGTAGGGACACACTTGAAAGGGACTAGACAACATGATTTGGAAAATATTTCTATCAAGTTCTTTCCAAAATGCTTATATTAAGTTCAGATGTTTTCTCCATGGGTTTTAATGAGTCAAGGAGGCAAAGAGGATACTGGGGTCAGGACCAAACCCTTGGTTAGTGTTGGCAGAAAGAAAAGTTCAAGGTTGGATCACCAGGTTTGTCAGGATGGTGTCGTAATTTGACGCTCCCATCACTGAGGTTGACAGGTAGCTCGCACGCAGCGAGCTCGTACTTAACCTCCAGTAAGAGGACCCAAATGAATCATACAGCATGATGTGGTACTATCTGCTGGTGGTGGTGGCCATGCAGAATTTCAATGAGGAGGGCTGGAGCTGGAACACCATGTTACACTGTGTAAGGAAGGCCTGACATCTTCCAGATATCACAGAGAAACATAGGTGAAGTTCATGATTGGGCAAGGCCAGTCCGGGCTTCAGTGGGAGCAGCTCGTGGGGCAGTGGAGGATAGGGGTTAAAGTTAAAAAGGCAGATTTTGGATGGCTGTGGTCAATTCCTGAAGCGGGTATGTGGGATCCTTTCTTTCCATTTCAGCAGAGAAGAGCTCGACTTGCTGAATTGAAGTGTGTACTTGGTGGCTGTTTCCCGTTCATAAATACAACAGGTGTACATAACTATACTGTTCCCCTCCTGGAGGTTTTAAGAAATTCATTAATCCGTTTCACAAAATAAACATGGTTTGTACCTGGTTATCCACATCCCAGAGTAACAATAAGGTACTTTATGATGTATGATGAGTCATCAAAGTCATCATTAACCATTCCTAGTTTCCAGACAAAAGGCCTCAAGCTGCTTGGGTGTAAAATGTATTCTTTCTTTTCATTTATTCGCTAAACAATCAAACTTGTCTTTTAGGGCAATTCTTACTGGTTCAGCTAAACTTATACTCTAGTACTGGGTTAAGAATCGATTTGTGGAAGACTTATATATTAATAAGATAATTGAATTTAACCAGCATGTTAGACCATTTTGTCATGTTTTAAACATACAGATACTACATACATTTTCTAAATAAATAATAGTTAAAGAACACAGAACACGAGTAGTTATATTTGCAAATATAAAGATTTTCCCTTCCATATTGTAACTTTATTTAATATGCTAAAGATCTGAATGTGATGATGATTAAAATGATTATGATAATTAATGTTTGTAGATATACTGTAGGTTATTATTATTAAATTTGTCTTGTTTAGAATTATTTTACTGTGCTTCCTGCCTTGTGTGAAATATAAAAAAATAGATTTTATAATAACAGAAGATGAGATGACCTCGTAGATCCGTTTTCTTGTAGTGCAGGAAATGAGCGGAAGTCCCTTAATTCACACTTTTATTTTTTGTGTATTGTGCCGCCACTCTATCTTGTACTTGTAGTCTTGAACAATCTTACAGCAAATATATTACTCCATGTATTATTTATGGAAAACAATCATTTAAATATTCTAATAAATCGGAATGAAACTAATTGTATGCGAAAAGAATTTTAACACCCCGATATAGAGAGAAAACCTAATTTAAAAGAAAAATACACTTACCAGCCAGCAGTGACGCCCTAAGAGCACTGACTATAGAGAGAAAATAAAGAAGGTGTAAAACAGGGATGTGCAAACTTAACAGAAGTAACAGAAATAGAAGACTTGTGAATGTCTGAGTGATCGAACCAAAGCTCTGTGCTTCTGCTACACAATGCTGTTCAGACTGTCATGTGTTTGTAATGAGACTTGTTCGTGTTTGTGCATTTAATTAGTTCATTTGTTAATACATGAACACTGTATAATATAATTTATACCCACAGTGTGGTGTTTAATTCTGGATTCTGATTTGTCGGTATTTGTATTACAAGCTCTAACAGCAATGCAGCTGCAAATCACAGGATTATATTAACACACTTATTTTACTGTCTTTATATTTGGAAAAAATCTGAAGCTTATAAGAAATATAAACCATCGGCTTGGTTCTGGAGAGAACTAGAAGTCTATCACATTTTGACCTGTTTCTACAGTGAAAAGAGAACCAGGTTTGACAAAAAAAAACATAACACAAGTTTCTTGTCAGTCATGAAATGCATCTTGTAGCAATGCAAGAAATGAAAATGTTTGTGAATGTCTCACGTATAAAATATTTCCAATAAGTAATTTATTATTTTTCTACTGAACTATAAACAATTAAAAATAGAGACATGCTTTATCTTCATACGGCAAGACATTGCAGACTATTTTGGCACTTCCATACTTCCAACTGTGTCTATGAGCAATACAAATATTAAATTATTACAATATAACAGTAAAGATTGTTTTTTACAATCTATGGAAACCACAACAACTAAATTGAAAACACCTTAATTTTTTTGCTTTAAATAGTATACATTTTACATTTTAAAATCTGAGTTTCCAAACTGTAAAATATAAATGTAAAAATTGTAAGCCATTACTTTTCTCATTTAAGATGATATTCAACAATTCCCAACATTGTTTATACAATTGTTTTTCTCAATTTCTGCAAATGGAGAATGTTTTTACAGTAAACACAGTAAAAAAAATTACACAAAGATTGATTGTGAAAATAACCCTGCATTGTCTCACCTTAACTCTGCCTATACAATACACATTAAATGTAAAAATTATAGTTATATCATGAACAAGGAAAAAATCATTAATCAAATTTTTTACGTTACCGAGCATTAATGTGAGATGAAGACTCAGCATCCTGGTCCTTGAGGAGTTCTTTAGTTTGGTTCTAGTTGCAGTATCACTGCTGCTGTTTTCTCACAGAGAATCTCATGAGACCATGATGATCGGTTCCTCATTCATCTGAAGAAGTGGAGTTTCTTTTATTTATTTTTTTTTTGCTTATGAAAGATGGGAAGTGTAAAACTGGTTTTGCTGCAACAGCCCAAGCATCACTTGATAGCGAAGCGTTTGTCAAGAAACCAGAGTGTGAAAACATTCTACTGTACTTCCTGTTTTTTATTCTCTCGGACACAGCTGTGACGTGGCTTCCTGTGTTTGACTTGTTTGTATTTGAGCAGGCGTTTTTCCTACTTTAAACTTTACAGATTTTTTTTTACATAATAATAAAAAAAAATAATGAAAAATAATCCGTATTCTTCTCTTCCTGTCACCCATCTTCTCTCTCTCTCTCTCTCTCTCTCTGACCACTGTTCCTGCCCCTCTTCCCTCCGTGGATTTTCCCACTTTCTCCAGGCCTGCCTCTGGATAGTGTTCTCTTCGACTGGAGGAAACTCTGTGCACCTTGGGTGGTTCCATGAAATTCCGGAGTAAGAACGGGAGCTTTGAGGACTGTAGTTAATGTCAACAGTCTGCTACATTGTCACAGCTCTTAGCCACTGGTCTTTCAGCTGCGGTTATAGAGACCATTCTCCAATCCAGAGCGTCTGTTCACTACATGGTGTGGAAAACACCAGTTAACTGCCCGGTCGGCTCAGTGCTGGAATTTCTTTAGAACAGTCCGCCAAAGGGTTGTCACCTTCCACCCTAAAGGTTTACGTGTCTGCTATTGCGGCTTAAAAGAAAAGTTAAGAGGGTCTGAATACTTTCTGAATGCACTATATATAAAACTGTAATTATTTATATTATACTAGTTTAGAGCACAGAAGAGCTCATTCCCAATTCACACTTTTTCTGACCAAATGTTCCAATTATTATAGTCAGTCTTGACAGAACTGCTCTTTCTAACATCTTACTTTAGGTGAATCTTATGTTAAATTAGATCTTTGTCTTATATATATATATATATATATATATATATATATATATATATATATATATATATATATATATATATATATGCATTTGTATTTATTTGTCTTATTTACATAAGCATTTGTTTGGATCGAAATTCAAACTATTTAGATATCACTATAATTATAACACAATCGGTTACAACGTTTTACTCCCATTCAAGCAAATTAATTATTTTTATTTATTTCCACATTAAAATCAACTTGTTCTAGATTTTATACCTAAATGTTTATTTAAACAGATTAGAGGAACTCTAGAGGAAGAGTCTGGTTCCTTTAAAGGTTTCCTCGATATTATAAGACTTATTATAAGATTTTCAGTTGCCTGAATACTTTAGCAAAACATGGTATACCTGTAAAGCTACTCATAGCAAAGCCTAATGCTAAACGTGCTATACAATTCAAGACCTGTAGGGGCAGAGCCATGCTGGAACTGACCACAGTTATAAGGATAGAAATGTTTCACTGGATAATCATGTAATTGCAGTAATTCTATACAGGGCCAAAAAATCTCAATAAATCTGTTTACAAAATGTGACACTGGGACACTGTGTAAATTCGGATTTTATGGTTAGTTGTACAAACATGAACACATTTTAACTAATAGCTATTAAAATACCCGTAGTTTGGCTCTGAGTTAATGATTGGAAGTTCAGGGGTTCAAGTCCCAGTATTACTTACCTGCCATTCTTGGGGCCCCTGAGAAAGAACCTTAACTCTCAGTGCTCTAGGGTAAAGTCTTTGAGGACTGTAGCACCTATGGCACTGATCCAAGGGCAATAAATTTAAGATGTTAACATCTACCTACTGTAGGCCCGAAGAGAGGTGGATTATGCCAATTCACAAGAGTTGCTTCAATTGAGTTAAACAGATGAAAATTCTATTGCCTTTAGACACTGCTAAATAATTAGCACTGTTATTAATATTTACAACAAAAAATTAAATAATAAAAAGTTAAAGGAAGAGCTATTAAAAAAAAAAGAAGAAATAAGAAAACACCCTTGTAATGTTTAGTCAAAGTGGATTAAATATTATGTACAAGACACCAAGTTTATCTGGGTTTTATCTTTACACATTGCTTTCATAAACTTCAACAAATTTATTTTTTTTTTAAGGTCATTTCCAAAGAGATTTTTAGCATAGGTGATGAATAAGTGATACGTTGCATAAGTGCACATTACACATTCTTGAGAATTTGCACACCTACTGTAAGATACACATTCTCCCTGTACTCCATCTTCCATCATTTTCTGAAAGTTCATCATGCTAATATGGTATGTTAATATATACATACACTTCTGCACACACTTGTAAATAATTATAAAGTTCTTATGCCTCATTATTACTATCCCTTACTTACTTCCTCTATTCTTTACTGTTTATTATTGTTTAATGTTTAATATTTGCTGGAGTTTGCTGCATCTCACAAACGTTTCATTTACACACTGTGACATCAATACATATAACAAGTAAACTTGAAACTTGATCATACTTATTAAAAACCTGCTTCCAATATTCGGAGTTCCAATAATTTCTCATTTTGCCAGCGTTGCCTCAGTTCTGCTTTCTGTTTTTTGATAAACGAAGACTTATTAATTTCTAAAGATTACATTTCAAAGGATTTTGTCTTTCATAGTTTAATACTAAATTTCAGAAGCTTATTTTGCTGACATTCACAGGGAGAAAAAATTGCAATGGAGGGAAAATGCTGGTAACCAGAGACTCTAATCTATTTAGTCCCACAGCGCCCCCTTTGGGTGGGTGTGTATATCAGTACTACAGTATATCAGTAGATCTTAAATCTCTATTGTTTACAGGACTGTGCTAACAACACTAACTAAAATTTGGTTTAAATTTGGTGGCTTTCCCTGTAAGCAAGATGTTTTAAAGGCATAGCCTGTATTAAACAAATAAACACAAACTAATGTTTAATTCTTGACCTGAGGGTTATTTATTCAAAAATTCCTGGAAAAAAAATGATCTTGTGGATAAACTACAAATACAAGTAAAATTTTTACTTCAGAAAACTCAACAAGGGTCTGTAGATTTGTTTTGCTTTATTTTATTTATATATATATATACAGTATCAATGCAAAACAATGTTTAAATGTAAATTATGTAGACAATATTGATTGCAAATAATACTATAGAGTGCAGTTTGTAAAATGCAGTTTCGGTTAATTGCTAGCATTTTGTCCTGTTCATTAGAGATTATCCGTATCACAAACAAAACCCTAAAGTATATTAAAAAAGAAATAAAAACATATCTAAAAAATTAAGCGAAATATGTGTAAATTATTGTAATAAATGTGCTTTCAAAATATCAACAGACTGTGACATTTTCAGTGGTGTGATAGGAGTAAAAAAATGATAAAAAAAAAATTACTTTAGTAACAATTTAATAATTATGTCAGTAAATGTGTTATAAAGGAAATGTTTTAATAGCAACAAAAAGTTTGATATACTTGCATGAGGGTTTGGAGGTACGATGGCGTATTACGGCCAATACGGGATACAATAAATAAATAAATAAATACAATTATTTGGAAGGGGAGGGGATGGGAATTTCCAAATTTAATCTCCAATTTGTAAATCAAATTTTTTGTGTGTTTAAAACTAAAAAATTTGTTGTTTTTTATTTTCAAAAAGAAATACACTTTGCAAGGTTTGGTAGACGTCCCTTGTGCATTATGATCTAATCAAGAAGATCTAATCAAACTTTACTTTTCCCTTGGATTATGCAACAAGGAAATACTTTCCTATTGGCCCTAATATGCCATCATAAGGACAAATGTTCCTCTAGAATGAATAAAGTGATCTAAAAAATCCATTAAAACAGATTCCTAAATATTTGATTTGGCACGTTTTACGCTGGATGCCCTTCCTAACGCAACCCTCCCCATTTACCCGGGCTTGGGACCGGCACTAAGAGTGCACTGGCTTGTGCCCCACTAATGGCTGGGTTTATTTGCAGCTGTATCATACATATAAATAGTTTAAAAATCATATATTGTGATTTCTGGATTTTTTTTTTTAAATTATGTCTCTCACAGTGGACATGCACCTACGGTGACAATTTCAGACCCCTCCATGATTTCTAAGTGGGAGAACTTGCAAAATAGCAGGGTGTTCAAATACTTATTTTCCTCACTATATATATATATAATGTATATAATGTATGTGTGTCGTGCATGTATCAATGCAAAACAATGTTTAAATGCAAATTATGTAGACAATATCAATAGCAAATAATACTATAGCGTGCAGTTTGCAAACAGTAAAAAGAATAATGTGAGGAAAATGAAGTGAACGGTAAATTTGAGTAAATTTGGCAGAAAGATGACATCATGCAGTAAACAGATTATCCATATCACAAACAAAACCTTAAAGCATATAAAAAAAGAAATAAAAAGCATTTCTAGAAAATTAAGCAAGGTAATTTAATAAAAATCCAAAATAATTTAAAACATTTTTATTATTGTTATAAATGCAGTTTTAAAATATCAACAGACTCCGTGACATTTTTCAGTGGTGTGATAGGAGTAAAAGTAAATTTCAAGGAGTAAAAAATGTATTTCAGTAACAATTAATAATTATTCTTGATTAATCATAATTGTATTTGCTTTAGTAGGTAAATGTGTTAATAGCAACAAAAAGTTTGATATATCTGCATCAGGGTCTGGATGTATGACGGCGTATTGGGGCCAATAAGGGGTAAAAAAAAAAAAAAAAGATTTGGAAGGGGAGGGGCAGGGAATTTCCGAGTTTAAAACTCAAAACTTTCAAGTTGTAAGTCAAAATTTTCTAGGTTAAAACTCTAAATTTGCGAGAAATAAACTTGAAAATTTTGTTTGTAAAGCACAAATTTGTTGGGTTTTTTTTTCTATCAACTAAGAAAACCGTGTATACACTTTACAAGGTTTGGGTAGATGTCACGTTGTGCGCTAGATCTAATCAAACTTTACTTTTCCCTTGGATTTAGCAACAAGGAAATACTTCCATTTTCTTTTTTATCCCATATTGGCCCTAATACGCCATCATAGGGACGAATTTTCCTCTAGAATGAATAAAGTGATCTATCTAGCCATTAAAACAGATTCCTGGTTAAAGAAAAACAACTTATATTAAAGTTCACGTAAAAGAAACCTAACAATGATAATATCTTAACAGTGGAAAATTATCTGGACACTATGTTATATAAATGTCCACCCCGTCATAGTCATTGTACACATCACTTCTTTGTTCATCAGCACCAACATTAACATAATCATCATCAGAGTCTTCTGAATCCTCCTTCTGCTGGAAACATGTTTCTGCCTTTTCAAAAGCAGCATTAATCTCTGCTTCCTCATAGTCATTGCTCACATCACTTTTTTGATCATCAGCATCAACATTTTCATAGTCATCATCTGAATCTCCTGAATGCTCCTTCTGCTGGAAAATGGTTTCTGCATTTTCATAAACAGCTCTATTGTCATCTGGCTCCGTCTGTTCTGGGGGAATCTCATATGAGTCTCTGGCACCTATGAATTGATTGAGTCAAAATGCACATGTTTATCCGTTATTTTCTTCATATTAATATAGATATTAAAACAAGTCAACAATTTTTATTCAGGTTTAAGACGATCATGTGATTTAATCCCTTAAAGAAATTTAATTTGTAATTTCTTCATTAATTTCATATACTGACATTTATACGAATTCAAATCCATTTGTAGCTGCATGTTCAAATTTTGCAAAACAATTTAGTTTCTCTGTTCAGAAACTGGTTTTCGCTACTAACTCCTCTGACATGAAGAGGAAAAGACAAGGAATTTTTCCAGCTAACACTGGTGACTCTTTCCAGAAGGAAACATGCCCTCCAAGAAACTTTCACTCTGTCACCAATATACACATTTTAAAAATCTATTAATGTGGAGTAACTACACTACTGTCAGAACTACTCTTAAAGAAAATGAATGAGAGTTTAGAAAGCAGTGGTGCCGTCTATAAAACTAGATTATATTAGTGAAACTTTATAACTTACGCTGTTTGCTGTTATTCTTCTTTACCTGAACCTTTCTCCTATTTTGCATTTTCAAAAAGCAAATGATGGCTGAAACTAAGAGAAGAAGCAGTCCTGCTGTCACTCCAACACCAATGTAGGGAGCCAGAGATGCTAAAAGAGAAATCATCATCATCATTATCATCAACATCATCTTCATCACTGAAAAAATGTAAAACAGAACTAAAAGAACTAGTTATTTTACTCCACCTTTCACAGTGATGACGAGGAGCTCAGTGGCAGTCGAGGTAAAGGTACGTAAATTCACGCTAACTTTATAAGTACAGCTGTAGTTTCCCTGATGGACAAAATCTGCCTCAGGGAACAGGAAGACGGTTGAGTGGTTAACAGCTGATTGAGTTTTGGTGAAGTTGGATCCACTGAACTTTAAATGGAAGGAACTGCCTGGATGCTGAGGTTTAGTGGAGCAGATAATGGAGAAGCTGTAGCCCCTTGTCACCTCTGGTCCATCAGATCCCCAGTGAAATGAACCACTGGCAGCACTGAAGGAGACACGGGGCTGCAGCAGGTTCACTACAAAACAACAAACAGGTTCAAATGTCGTATGTTTCTAGCAAAAAAATGTCAAAGTGAAAATAAAGAGATGATAAAGACACAAAAACAAATATAAATAAATGTGAGGCTGGTAAAGACAACTATTTACAGTTTCTGCAATATAAGCAAATTGTTTCACAACATTTATTGTATAAAAAAAACAGGATGTCAGCTGTAAACAGAGAGGAGATGAATTGTTATGTAACGCTTCTTGATTCTCATTTGTCTAAAGACAGTTTATTCATCTCTGTCTCATTGTGCTGTCAGTAACTGCTTTAGCCTGAGAGAGAGAGAGAGAGAGAGGTGGCTGAGCTGGTGGACAACACAGAACAAACATACACACACACACACACACACACACACACACACACACAAATACACACAACATGAATTTTACATTCATAGAGCAGATACCAGTGGTGAGTCGTGCATTTCATATCTAGGCCTTGCTTGGACCCCTACCTGAGTCAATACATACCATCATTTTGACGCCACGGCTTTAGAAACTATCAATATTACATAAAAACTCAGTATAACAGACCGCTGCATTACAGAGGGAATCTGAAAATTAAGTATATCGTCCAACACTGAAACATTCCTCCATTAAACCTAATATCTAGTGCACCTCAGACTGTGCAGCAAGCAGCAGTGGTGTTTTGATACCCTTGGGAGGGAGCATGTTGAGAACAAGTTGGTTCCCTCACCCACCAAGTTGAGTCACCTGCCCCACTGCATACATGTAATTTAATTTCAGGCCAAATAATTTAAAGCTCTTTGAGCATGTGGTGTTGATGTGAAAATGGCGAGAAGATAAATGGCCTAGGCAGCTACGACTGAGGACACAGCAGGAGAATAGCCAGTACATCTGGTCACACCTACTTGCTAAATCACAATCCTGAAATACGTCCTGACTGATAAAAATTATGTGCAGATTCTCATGTGTTAAGCATTTGCAAGTGGATTCTAAGGTTAGGGTTAGATTGAATTCAATTCAATTCATGATTTCACACACTGGGACAGTTAACAGGAGAATCCTCAGAAACAAGAAGATCTCAGTTATATGTCCTTGGTGAACACCAGAGGCAGGGCGAAGATTGGAGGCAGGGTGAAGACCGGAGGCGGGGCGACGCCCTCAGCGGCAGAGATCAGGGGTGGAGCAACGCCCACTGTGGAGGTCTGGAGCAGAGCAACGTCCACCATAAAGGTCTGGAGCAGAGCGATGTCCACCACGGAGACCTGGAATGGAGTAACGCCCCCAACAGAGACTGGAGCGGAGCGATGTCCTCTGCGGAGGTCTGGAACAGAGTTACGTCCACTAAAGAAACCTGGATCAGCACGACAACCTTGGCAATGACCGGAGACTGGGTGGAGCTCACAACGGGGCTTAC
This sequence comes from Silurus aristotelis, assembly GCF_946808225.1. NCBI lineage: Eukaryota > Metazoa > Chordata > Actinopteri > Siluriformes > Siluridae > Silurus > Silurus aristotelis. Next base: position 2,323,296 of record NC_139590.1, read on the forward strand.
GAGCTGGATGACACCCTGGGCGGAGACCGGAGGCGGAGCCCATGATGGAGAACAGAGACCGAGCAGCGCCCACAGCAGAATCCAGAGGCCAAGCCGTGCCTTCGACGGAGTCCTGGGGATGAGCCATGCCCTCAGCTGAGTCCCAAGGTAGAGCGACATCCTCAGCAGGGAATGGAGGCCGAGCGACGCCTTCTACGGTGATCGGGAGCAGAACAACGCCCTCGGTGGAGTTCAGAGGCCGAGTGACACCTTCGGTGGGGACTGGAAGCAGAACAACGCCCTCGGTGGAGTCCTGAGATCAAGCGACGCCCTCTGCGGGGTTCATAGGCGCAATATCACCTTCAAAGGAGCTCAGGGGCGAGACGTCACCGTATGGGGAATCTGGAGGTGAGACGTCACCATCCGGGGAGCTGGAGGCGAGACGTCGCCGTCAGAGGAGCCTCGATGCGGGACGTCGTCTGTAGAGAAGCTGTGGTGTTGCCCTCAGAGGAATCTGGGACTGTGACATCACCGTCGGATGGCTCTGGAGGCAACCTGTGGCTGTCAGAGGAACCTTGGGCAGTGATGGAGCTGCCCACAGAATTTTCAAACAATGCTTCACCGTCGGAGAGACCTAGCCAAGCGAAGGTGCCCCCAAAAAGGCCTGGGATGGTCTCTTCACCCTCAGAGGACCCTGGGACCGTCACGGCATCTTCCCCATGTAACTTGCGTGCGAGACGTCTCCTGGAGACAAAATGTCACCTTGAGAGGGACTCTGTGGTGGTGCGTCGGCATCGGAGGAGCTCGGAGGTGTGATGTCGACGGCGGAGGAGCTTGGAGGCGAGATGTCACCGTCGGAGGAGCTCAGGACTGTCATGCCATCTTTGAAAACACCTGGTGGGGTCACGTCGCATTTAGATGAGCTCAGGGGCGAGACGTCGCCTTCCGGGGAACTTGGAGGCGAGCTGTCGCCCTGTAAGTAACATAGGGGCGAGACGTCGTCCGTTGAGGCACTTGGCAGCCTTTGTGACTTCAGTCACTCGTCGAAACTCTGGGGTGGAGTGAAGCGCTTGTCGAAACTCTGGGGCGGAGCGTTCGTGAAAACTCTGGAGCGGAGCAGAGGAGCGGAGCCCTTCCAGAATCAAGGGGGCTGTAGTACAGATCTGCCATAGTCATCTTGAACATCCCCGTGAGAAGCCTGATGAAGTGGGTGCATGAGCTGAAATTGCCTCCAGCCACGCTCCACAACTTACTGGCGAGAGAGAGAGAGTCCCCAGTGTTGAATGTGAACTTAGCTCTTTCTGTCGGTAATAGGGACGAATGCACCTCTTTGAATCCGCCAATGCTCCGTACGAATCCACCCCACTTGGCCATGTTGGCGTAAGAGCGAGCCGGGTATTCCATCGCACTCTCGCCGTGGCGTGGCACAGCCACACTTGCACGCTCCAGAGCCGGCAGGCGGGAATCACGCGGGGAGCAGCAGCGAGCTTTCGGGTGTGATCCAAAGCAGAGCTCGGCAGCCGATTCATCGAGGCAGAGCGAATCCTCCCCTTGTATCAGCTGGTCTTGCCGTTATAGACCGGATCACGCAGAACCCACGGTGGTAATCCGATCAGGTTTTTTTAGGTCTGTTATTGTGTCATGCAGCGAAAAAATGGACAGCCACCGAAGGGGGCGTGGCAGGCGGATTCCTGACAGCCATTGAGTGGGTTATTATCCAAAACATTAATAAAGCAGCAATTGTGGAGAATCTGAGATTAAATTCTGAAAAACACAGCATTTCTCCAGGTGCGACAGATTTTGGGGAGATCCGAGTCAATGTGGGAGTCTGCACGTCTAATCATACACAATAAATTACATTTTTTTTTAGATTAGATTAAGTTTTAGATTAGGTGGGGACATACTGTTGCATTGGCCTGACCTTTCTGTTTCATTAACATTTACAGCATTCAGCAGATGCCCTTATCCAGAGCGACAAAAGAGCTCATTTGTTTAACAGAGTGTTGCATTGGACAGAGGGAAGGGGTTCACATTGTCCTAGATAGTGGGAGGGGTATCCTATGCTTTAAAGCCAGAAGATCAAATGGAGGAGACCAAATACAAGACCACTAAGAAGAAGTGTGTTATTCCTCTCCCTTCAATATTCCCTGCTTGGGTACACTTATAATCACTGCTCCAATCAGAAATATTTGCTCTGGACTAAGTTCATGTTCTGACTATCCCCCAGGTTTTCCTCCACATCCATAAATGTTAGGGTTTTAGTCAGGAGTTCTGACTTTTTCCTCATTGGAAAAAAAAAATTATGGTGTTGCATAGGAGGAATAAAACACCATACATTTGTATATACAGATTGGAGAAACATCCTACAACTAAGGATACAGTAAAACTTTCTTTCGGCTTCTCCCGTTAGGGGTCGCCACAGCGGATCCTCCGCACGTTTGATTTGGCACATGTTTTACGCTGGATGCCCTTCCTAACGCAACCCTCCCCAATTTATCCGGGCTTGGGACCCGGCACTGAGAGTGGCTGGGGATGGTTCCCTGACCGGGGATCGAACCCGGGTCGCAGCAGTGAGAGCGCTGCATCTTAACCACTAGACCACCAGGGGACCACAACTAAGGATACAGTACCTCCTCTTTATCAAAATGTGCCAGCATTCATTATTTTTTAATTAAAAGGAGAATTTTTTTCTTTACATAATCATAAAAGCAAAATACTTACTAGTTGGTGTGTTAGGCTGTTGGTGTATCAAGAATTTAACAGATAATAACAAAAATGGATACAAGTGCAGAGTGCACAGTAATGTTAATGGAGCTGCTCCTGGATGAAGTGGAGGATGTTTCCCTGTATGTGTAATCACAGGTGTACTCGCCCTGATGTGAAGCTTCTACAGTCAGAGTAAATGTTGCTGTAGACTCTGCAGTTTTCTTCTTTCTTAATGTTCCAGTTTTATATAATCTGAAGTCTACAGAGATGCATGTTGGGCTGGGTGTGGAACATCTAAACTGAAGAACCTCTCCAACTGATACCACAGAGTTTGGGGAGATCCGAGTCAATGTAGGAGCCTGCATGTCTAATATATAGAGAATATTTATAACATTTGCAACTATATATGCTTAAACAGGCAATGGAATTTAAAAGAATAATGACTTACTTGAGCACACGACTCCAGCATCTTCATGGTGTCCACAGTTCTCTTCTCCAAATCCTCTGTGTGAGCACTGATCTAAGTAGCTCTCAGTTCCATTACACTGAACATCATCCAGCCAGGTTGGTTCAGTTCCCTGACTAAAGTGAGCATTACGAGGAGCGATGACGGCTTTACCACATCCAAGCTGCCTACACACCACCTCTGCATCCTTTAAGTCCCAGGAATGATCACACACTGTTCCCCAACTGCCATTGTTTTGGATTTCCAAATGGCCACAGCATTTATTTGGACCATTCACCAGCCTGATCTGATTATGGCCTGATTTATTATATAAATATAAGCAGAAGAATTTTATTAATGATTTAAAAAATCAATCAGTTATTTCATGATCCATTAAAAAAATAGACAATTATGGACAAATATGGGGAACTGTTAAGGCTTTACCTGTTATACTAACTTTGTCCACCAGATGAACCCATTGTTTTCTCCCACTTTTTAAGCTACTCATTGTTACCTCCTGTATTAATTTCTCAGCGTGTATTTAAGTTTCTTTGTGCCTCAGTATATTGTTTGTTTTAATGTTGTATATCCATTTCATTGTGTTAAGTTTCTCTGTTTCTCCAATTTTGTCTCGAGTTAACCTGGATAAGTTATTTGCCCTGTTCTTTGAGAATCTTTTTGCTCTAGTGGTTTAGATGTAAATGATAAGATTTTTGTTGAACATTCTGAGAGGATCTGACTCTAACATTGTATTCATTTAAGTTGATTTACTAAAATTAAGGTGTCTGCAAAATAATTGGGTTTTTTTAGCAATTAACACAATTCAATGAGTGCCATATAAATATAGTCACAATCATTACAAGGACACAATATGAGAGTTTTCTGTACCTGTACACTGTTCCCCACTGGTTATTATAATAGATTTCCACTCTACCAGAGCAGGAGTGATTGCCATTTATGAGTCGGATGTTAGCGCCATCTAATACAAACAGCAAAATGCACGTTAATATTAATTTATTCCAATGAATTTTATTCCTACATTGCAATATTACTGCACTTTTATTATTGTAATACAGTATATTTTCCCATCAAGTATAAATTAGCAGCAGACCCCTATATACCAAAACAAAGCTTCAATAGACTATGAAGCTTTAATAGCTTTAATAGAATTCATTTTTGCAAAACACTTTAATGAAATGATTGGGAAATGGTTGGGAAGCTCTAGCTTGTAGTTCACAGAATCGATTTGTAACCAAACCTTCCTGAACTGACTGTTAGTTGGGGTGAGTATGCCTCATGTGAATTCTTCTGTGAATTCCTCATGGATGCCTCTGCTGCCACTGGCCTTAAATGGCATGTTAAAGCATAACATAAGTGGTCTTTCACACCTTTTCACTCCTCCTCATCCGATGTTTCACTGTTGGTACCACGAAGAGTTCAAAATAACAATCCTTATTTCTCTCTGACATTCGGTGCCACCCAGATGAGAATGGATTTCCTTTAAGTCTGGTTCCTCTCAAGGTTTCTTCCTCATGCCATCCTAGGGAGTTTTTCCTTCACCACAGTCACTACTGGCTCGTTCATCAGGGATAAATGTGCAATTACAAGGAACAAACTTATAGGCACTAAACTTACACATTCATTCATACAACTTTAAACCAATTTAGCTCTACAAAGCTGCATTAAGACCAGGTCCATTGTAAAAAGCACTATACATAAAAATGAATTGCAATAAATTAAATTCTCCTCAACAAGGCCATGTGCACACTAATATGTTTTCATTTGAAAATGCAAATTTTCTCTCTGTTTCGGTCTTCTGTTCAGATTATTTTGAATATACCATGTCGAAGCATCTGTAGCAACTTTTGGAAAATTATTGAAAATGGAAGTGTGGATGTGGATCATTGCAATTTTCAAATTTCTACAGATTAGTGTAGATGTAGACCAAGTGATCATGAGTATTTGCTAGCCCAGCATACATTGGAAATTAATATGTCCAGTGGAAGAGTGAGAGAGGGAGTTCTGAGAATACTCAGACTATGGAAGAAAATCACACTTCTTTTCCTGCTCACAGCTGCAATATGATCAGTGGTAGCAACCGATATACTAAATGAACCTCTCCACCATCTGTTAGACAGTGGGTAATAGCCTGAGGTAAGCCTGATTTTAATGTGAGATAAATTGTGAACCCCGACCAGCACAATGTCCCCTGGTATTCTTTAATTTCTGGAGACATGATGAACCAAGGTGGGAGTCATGCTATAATGAATGGTGGTTGTATGATTTAGTATGGGTGGGTAGGAACTTATCAAGGGCTATACATCTGGGAGAAAGAGAGTCTGCTTTACTTCTCTAACTGCAAGGTCAATACTTGACAGTGAACTGAAATTATTTTATAAATAAAGACCAAAATGCTTATATGAAGATCAGATGTCTTCTCCATGTGTTTTCATGAGTCAAAGAGGCAAAGAGGAACCTGGGGTCAGGACCGAACACTTGTTTAGTGTCGGCAGAGAGAGGAGTTCAGGGTTGGATAACCAGGTTTGTCTGGATGGTGTCATAATTTGACGCTCCCATCACTTAACCTCCAGTGAGAGAACCCAAATGAATCATACAGCACGATGTGGTACCATCTGCTGGTGGTGGTGGCCGTGCAGAATTCCAATGAGGAGGGTTGGAGCTGGAACACCATGTTACACTGTGTTAAAAAGGCCTGACATCTTCCAGATTTCACAGCGAAAAATAAAAGGTAGGTGCAGTTTATGAGTGGGCAAGGCCAGTCCAGGCTTCTGTGGGGGAGCAGCTCGTGGGGCAGTGGACGATGGGGGTCAAAGTTAGAAAGTCATTTTTTGGACAGCTGTGGACAATTCCTGAAGCCGCTGTTCATGGGTGGCGAGGTAAGCCTGCATAATTTGAGTACGTGGCATCCATGGCTGGCCAGATGGTACTGTAATCCACCAACTGGATGTTCAGCACCATGGATGCAGTATGCCGTATTAGCATTGTCCTGATGAAATTTGCAAGGCATTCCTTAAAAATGATATCGTCTGGATGGGAGCATATGTTGCCCTTATTCCGAGATTTATCTTTCAGCATAAATAGTGCCTTTCCAGATGTGCAAGGTACCCATTCCATTCCATTCCAACTGTACACTGATAACAAGCCAGAGGTCCCTTGCCTCTTTTTAGCTTTACAGCCATGTTGATGTATTGAAATGGCCATATTTTTTGCAGGCTACGCTTTGATTAAGCCCTTCATGGAAGACTATCTTCGAAGCAATATTGTTCCAGGTTTTTTAAGTGGTTAACTTGCTGCATTAAACTGTGTACGAAGTTGCTGTTTGTTTATTTGTGCATAAATGCAAGAGTTGTACAGACTATAATGTTCCTGTCTTGGATATTTTAAAAACTTCATTGTTATTTTACAAAATAAACAAACATTATTTGTACCTGGTTATCCACATCCCAGAGTGCCAATCCAGTACTTTGTCATTTTAAGTCATCATAATTTTCATCATCTTGATCACAACAGTTTGTAGTTTTAAGTTAAAAGGCCTCAAGCTGATACGGTGCAAATTATAATTTACATTGTCATCATGAAAATTCTTTTCATTTCACCAAAGAGCTCGACTTGCAGAATTGAAGTGTGTACTTGGTGGTTTCCAGAAAAAAGGCTTCAAGCTGCTTGGGTATAAAATGTATTCTTTCTTTTCATTTATCTGCTGAACCATCAAACTTGTCTTTTAGGGAAATTCTTACTGGTTCAGCTAAACTTATAGTCCAGGACTGGGTTAACAATTGCACAGGCAAAGATCAGTAATGAAAGTAAGACAATTTTATCAATTAAACATAACTCCACATCGCATATTAATAAGATAATTGAATTTAACCAGCATGTTAGACCACTCTGTCATGTTTTAATCATGCAGATACAATATACATTTTCTAAATAAATAATAGTTAAAGAACACAGAACACGAGTAGTTATATTTGCAAATATAAAGATTTTCCCTTTCATATTGTAACTTTATTTAATATGCTAAAGAACTAAAGATCTGAATGTGATGATGATTAAAATGATTATGATAATGATGTAAATTCTTCATTGATTTTGGTGGCACAGTAATTCTAGACTAATTAATATTTTTGTAGATATACTGTATGTTTTTGTTATTAAATTCGTGTCTTGTTTAGAATTAATTTTACTGTGCTTCCTGCCTTGTGTGAAATATAAAAAAAATTAAGATTTTATAATAACAGAAGATGAGATGACCTCGTAGATCCGTGTTCTTGTAGTGCAGGAAATGAGCGGAAGTCCCTTAATTCACACTTTTATTTTTTGTGTATTGTGCCGCCACTCTATCTTTTACTTGTAGTCTTCAACAATCTTACAGCAAATATATTACTCCATGTATTATTTATGGAAAATAATCATTTTAAATATTCTAATAAATTGGATTGAAACTAATTGTGTGTGATTTCAATCAGAATTAGAAACACCCCGATATAGAGAGAAAATCGAATTTAAATAAAAAATACACTTACCAGCCAGCAGTGACGCCCTAAGAGCACTGAGTATAGAGAGAAAATAAAGATGGTGTAAAACAGGGATGTGCAAACTTAACAGAAGTAACAGAAATAGAAGACTTGTGAATGTCTGAGTGATCGAACCAAAGCTCTGTGCTTCTGCTACACAATGCTGTTCAGACTGTAATGTGTTTGTTATGAGACTGTTGGAACCTTTTTGATTGTTGTTTTGTATGGACCTGTTTTTGTACATGTAATTGGTTCAGTCCAGAATCCGGAAATATTGGCAACCTTTGTTAATTCATGAACACTGTATAATATCATTTATACCCACAGTGTGGTGTTTAATTCTGGATTCTGATTGGTGAGTATTTTTATTACCAGCTCTAAAAGCAATGCAGCTGCAAATCATAGGTTTATATTACCACACTTATTTTACTGCCTTTATATTTGGCAAAAATTTGAAGATTATAAGAAATATAAACCATCGCCTTCGTTATGGAGAGCACTAGAAGTCTATCACATTTTGATCTTTTCCTGCAGGTGAAAAGAGAACCATGTGTGACAGAAAATAAATCCTAACAACCTTTATATTTTACTGTTAAGCATAGGTTTCTTTTCAGTCATGAAATGTAGCAATTCAAGAAATTAAAAGGTTTGTGCATATCTCATATAAAATAAGGTTAAGATATATTCCAATATGTCATTTATCATTTTTCTACTGAACTATAAACAATTAAACAGTAGAGACATGCTTTATTTTAATATTGCTAGACATTACAGACTATTTTGGCCATTCCATACTTTCAACGGTGATCGTTAGCAATACAAATATTAAATTATGCTTTAAATTATTACATAAAGTTCATATAACAGTAAAGATTAATATAATTATAACAGTAACGATTGTTTTTTACAATCTATGAAAACCACAACTAAATTGAAAACACCTCAAATGCCATCACTGTTTTTATAAGAATTTCTCAAAAGATTTTCTCTAAATAGTATACATTTAATTTTTTTTATCTGAGTTTCAGAACTAAGAATTGTAAAATATAAGTGTAAAAATTGTAAGCTGTTATTTTTTATATTAAGGATGATATTCAACAATTTCCCACATTGTATATACAATTGTTTCTCTCAATTTCTGCAAATGGAGAATGTTTTTAGAGTAAACAGTGAAAAAAAAAAACTAGAAAGAAATACTAATTATCATAACGGCCATCAGTTTGGCAACGATTGATTGTGAAAATAACCCTGAAAAATGTACAAATTATACAGTTATATCATAAACAAGGAAAAATTAATTGCTAAAATTTTTTAAGTTACCGAGCATTAATGTGAGATGAAGACTCAGCATCCTGGTCCCTGAGGAGTTCTTTAGTTTGGTTCTAGTTGCAGTATCACTGCTGCTGTTTTCTCACAGAGAATCTCATGAGACCATGATGATTTGTTCCTCATGCATCTGAAGATATGGAGTTTCTTTTATTTATTTTTTTTGCTTATGATAGATGGGAAGTCTAAAACTGGTTTTGCTGCAACAGCCCAAGCATCACTGGGTAGTGAAACATTTTTCAAGAAACCAGAGTGTGAAAACATTCTACTGTACTTCCTCTTTTTCATTCTCTCGGACACAGCTGTGACGTGGTTTCCCGGGTTCTGACTTGTCACGATGTCCGCTTCCGGCTGCATGCGCTCGCTGGCAAATTGTCTCGTTTTGGCTCCACGCTTTTTTGAGATCGTCCAGCATTTTTTTTCCCCGTGGAAAGTTTTACTTTCGGTTTCGGATCTCCCGGTTTTTTGCCCGCCCTCGGTTTTCGGATTTAGATTTTCCCCTATTGCTCTGTTCTCTGGCTCTCGACCTCTGACCCCGGACGTTCAACATTAACCCCGTGAAAAGTATTTGGACATTATCTATTTCCTGCCTGTGCTAAACCCTCCTCACCTGGTACTTTACTTCTGGTGCATCCTGCATTTGGGTCCTCCCATCCACTCACCTAGTCACCCGAGTTACCTAACAGAACAATCTGGCCAGCTATGGATCCCGTGGATGTTACCGATCTCCAGACCACCCTTAATTGCCTAGTCCAGGGCTTTGCAGTGGGCTACTGCCGAGTGGGAAAATCGATCCTTACATTGCTCTACCTCTGCTACCTTCTCTAAAGAACTCTGCAAAGTTTTTGGTTCGACCACCCTCGACAGGATGCTTTCTTCATCGGCCTGCCACCATACACCCCCCCAGACTACTCCTGCCCCGGCGGCCTTTTCCCAAATTTGGAATATCTGCTGACAGCCAAGCGCCTGAATCCTCGTCAAGCACGTTGGGAACTGTTCTTTGGGCGATTTAACTTCTTTCCGTCCTACCGGCCGGGGTCTCTACATGGGAAGCCTGACGCCTTGTCCTGTTTGAACACCCCCAACAAGAAAGAACCGCCATCTGATCCCATACTCCCCACCACTGTTACCATCTGCGCACTTAGCCTAAAAATCGAGAAGAAGGTCCAGCGGGCCACTGTCGGTAGACCTGTCCCTAAAGGCTGCCCCCCACATAGGCATTACTTGCCTACACACCACCATTCTGAAGTCCTCCAGTGGTGCCACAGTTCCCCTTTTTTTTGTCACACAGGCGCTCCTCGTACCTTGGCCGTGCTACTGAAGTGTTTTTGGTGGCCGTCTGTCTGCAGAGATGTTTGCAAATTCATGGCTGCCTGCCCCATGTGTAACCAACATAAGAACCCCAAGGGTGTCCTGAAGGTCTTCTTTACCCACTCCCTGTACCCCAACGCCTGTGGTCGCACATTGCTGTGGATTTTGTCACCGGCCTTCCCCCTTCCGCTGGTCATACGGCCATCCTCACGGTGGTTGATAGGTTCTCTGGGATGGGTCACTTCATTCCCCTACCCAAGCTTCCCTCTGCGAAAGGAAACTGCCCAGCTCCTGCTCTAACACGTCTTTCACCTGCATGGTTTACCTTGGGACATTGTGTCTGATCGGGGCCCCCAATTCTCTGCCCATTTTTGGAAGGAGTTCTGCCGTCTCCTGGGGATTTTCATCAGCCTTCCCTCCGGGTTTCATCCTCAGTTTAATGGCTATACTAAAAGGCTCAACCAGGAACTCAAGACCAGCCTCCGTATTCTCTGCGCTTAAGACCCCTCCACATGGTCAGAGAAGCTTCTTTGGGCTGAATACGCTTACAATACTCTTCCCACCGCAGGGACAGGGCTCTCGCCCTTTCAGGTCGTGTTCGGCTACCAACCCCCACTGTTCTCCACCCAAGAGACCGAGACCACCGTTCCATCCGTCCTGGCCCAGTTCAAGCATTGTAGGCATGGGTGGAGGATGGCCCGGGCAGCCAAAATCATCCCGGAGTTACGAGCGATTTGCCAATCGCAAACGCCGACCTGCCCCTCAATATCGGATCGGCCAGAAGGTCTAGCTTTCTACTCGTGACCTACCCCTCAAGGCCATATGCAAGAAGCTTGCCCCTCATTTCATGGGTCCATTCCCTATTTCCAAGGTGATAAACCCTGTGGTAGTCTCAAGCTCCCTATAGTCTTACGCATCCACCGACCTTCCATGTCTTCTGCCTCAGACCAGTCCGAGCATGCTCTCTGGTCCCTTCTTTTTCCCCATGGAAAGTTTTACTTTTGGTTTCGGATCTCCTGTTTTTTTAGTATTTTTGCCGCCCTCGGTTTTCGGATTTGGATTTTCCCCTATTGTTCTGTTCTCTGGCTCTCAACCTTGGACTGTTTTTGGACTTGCTTCCCTTTTTTTTGGATCCGGCCCCAACTTCGCGCTCGCGGTGCCCCGGACGTTCAACATTAACCCTGTAAGACATTATTGCTTTATTATTGTTCTAACACTCCTCACCCTTTTCTTCAACATTAACCCTGTGTGTGCCGCAACTGTGTGTTCAGAAGTTTTCGGACATTATCTATTTCCTCCCTGTGCTAAACCCTCCTCAACTGGTTCTTTACTTTTGGTGCATCCTGCATTTGGGTCCTCTCATCCACTCACCTAGTCACCCGAGTTACCTGACAAAAAACATCTTTACTGTATAGTGTTTTAGAGTATACAGTAAAATGTAAAAGCAAAATCACCTTTATTTTACCTTCCTTTATATGTTTGTTAATTAATTCACTTGATCTCTTAGTGACCCTGACTATCACTGAATTCATTTTCAGCTCGTTCTACTGTACAATTTTTAAGAAACAAACATCAGTGCATTTGAATTTTGAGATTAGCCGTGTATCACCACATTATCGACTGGGTAGGACTATTGTTCTGTCCACTAACATAAGGACAGATTCATAAATAACCTGCCTGATTTATCTCAATTTCTCACTAAACCCCTAAATGCTAATAACCTTGATAAAATGACTAACAACATAGACCTTATCCTCACTAGCACATTAGACACTGTTGCCCACATACAGTTAAAAAAAGTCAGAGAAAAAACACCTGCACCATGGTATAATAGTCATACGCATGCCCTCAAGAGAACAGCACGTAATCTGTAAAGAAAATGGATGAAAACTAAATTGGAGGTATTTAGAATTGCGTATAAAGACAGTATGCTCAGCTACAGACAGGCGCTAAAAGCTGCTAGAGCTGAACACCTGAGCAAACTCGTAGAAAACAACAAAAACAATCCCAGGTTCATTTTCAGTACAGTAGCTAAATTAACGACAATTCAGGTATCTGAAAAATGTATTTCATCACAGTTTAGTAGTGAAGACTTTATGAATTTGTTCACTGAAAAAATTGAAACACAATAAAAACCCAATTGAGGAGGTCCAACCTCTGACAGCGTCTCCTGCTCCAATCTCACCTACAACTCCACAACTACTGTTTTTTTATGTATAGGACAGGAAGAGCTGTAGGATTGTATCACCAAAGCCAAATCAACAACATGTCAGTTAGATCCTATTCCAACTAAACTACTGAAAGAAGTGTTACATACAGCTGGTGAGCCTCTTCTTAATATTATTAACTCCTCAATATCTTTAGGTCACATCCCTAAATCCCTCAAGTTGGCAGTTATTAAGCCCCTCATTAAGAAACCTAATTTGGATCCAAATGCATGATCAAATTACAGACCCATTTCAAACCATCTATTTAAGATTTAAAAAAAGATTTTGTCTGCCCAGTTACAGTTTAATTAATGTTATATAGGTTCTCTTGATAGCCTATCAAGGGAATGATACAGAAATCGCTGATCTAATTTTCCATGTAGTGGCTTTTTCTGTAAGCCAGGATAAGGTAATAAAATGTTCTGTATTCGTAGGTTGGATAAACAATATCCAAATATCACATAATCACATAATTTGAACAGGTGAATTACCCATCTACCCCAACATAACACACTCTAGTGGCTAATCAATAATAATAATAATAATAATAATAATATTAATAATAATAATAATAATGATGATGATGATGATGATGATGATGATAATATGGCTCCTACATTTGGAGTAAATCATAATCACTTTATTGATATCAGGAGTGATAATTACTTTGAAAAAGGAGTTAAGGTAATGTACAATTTTTACATCACTAAAACATGCAATTATAAGAATAGTGTGTAAACTTGTTTATATTATGTATGTATATTTAAACAGAACATAATATTTTAGGGTAAATTATGTAGCAAATATCAATAGAAAATAGAGAAATATGTAGAAAAACTGTAAAAAAAACAAACAAAAAAAACATCACTCAGAAATGTTGCAAAATGTTGCATAATGAGCAAAATGTTTAATGCTAGCAATCGATAGCAAAAGGCTCTTTATTTATCTTTTAGATCATACAGTAAATTAAACTTAATTAAGAACATATAAAAAGTTAAAATCATGAATAAAAATAGATAAAATTAAAAAAAGAATAATGAAAAAAGCTAAGCAAGATTAAGAAAGAAATTTATGAAAGTAATTTTTTTAAAGATGATATAAAATGTGCTTTAAAAATCACAATATCCTCACAGACTGATTCAGGAGTTTAGGATTAACAATAAAATAAATGAAAAAATGTTTCCTAAAAAAGTTTATAATTTAATATCAATATTAATTTTGATGTGTTCTATAAGTATTGCAATGTTGAATAATAGTTACATGTGTATGAATCCAGAAAATGTAGGTAAATTAATATGGTTATTTAAAAAGACTTATGAGTAAAGAACAAATTAATTCTGAAGTCTAAGTAAATTAAATCATCTACAATTAGCAATGGTGATGAAGTAAAGATCCAAAAATTAAGCAAACCGTATAACAGAACACTTTGCTACACAGTTGTCATAAATGTCTGTATCCATATACTTATTCCCCACGTCACTCCTTTGTTATTCAGAATCAACAGTTATGTGGGTGGTTTACATCCGAATATTTAAAATCTTACTTCTGATGGAAATGATTTCTGGATCTTTCAATTAGCTTCACTGTGATCTGTCTCAGTCTCTTCTCGACCTCTTTTCCAACCTGATCGGGTCAAAATGCACAGGTTTAGTATTTCATGATATATTCCATTTTAAAGCAGATAATACAAGGATAAATAATTCTGTCTCTGTCATGTGGTTACAGGACGATAATCAACCGTCAAAGCAGGTTATATCTAAAATATTTGTAATCCTTACTTAAGTTTTAGAAATTTACCTGTGATTAGTGTTTTTATTTATTAAAGATTTTATCCATTTGTAGTTAATAGTGCAAAGTCTTTAAAAAAAACAAAAAACAAAGTGCCTGTGTTTTATTTGTTTCTTATTTACATTATAGCAGCAATAATAATAATAATTGTTTTATCACCACCCTTTCTTTCTTGTTATATATTGTATATAAGTATGTTAAGAAAGTTGCACTATGGTCAGGTAAACAAACTGCTGTTAAAGAAAAGAAATCAGATTTTAGGATGCAACGGTGCTGTGGTATAAAACAAAACAAGATATTCAGTCTTCATTTAACAAAGTATAACTTTATACCTCACATTGTGTAGCGAACTTCTTATCCATCTGATGTCATCTTTTCCGTGTCTTCACAGAACAAATGATAACCGGGAGATTCTGAGAGAGAAATCATCATCAAGCTTTCCGAAAACAAAATAAATGCAGAACAGAATCTGAAAGTAATATTTTATTTAACTCTATGTTTTTACAGTGATGATCAGGAGCTCAGAGGCAGTGAATAAAATATATATCATTATTTATCTCATTATACGGTATACAGGTTAGGATATTAGGATATCGAAAAATGTATTTATTTTAGTAATTCAAAAAGTGAATCTCATTATATAGGTTCATTACACACAGACTGATATATTTGAAGTGTTTATTTCTTTTGATTTTGATGATTTTGGCTTACAGCTAATGAAAACCCAAAATTCAGTACCTTAGAAAATGTGAATATTACTTAAAACCAATAAAAAAAAAAGAAATAACACAGAAATAGAACAGAAATGTTGGACTACTGAAAAGTATGAACATGTACAACACTCAATACTTGGTCAGGGATTTCCTAATGAAATGCAAAATTGACTTTAATCTAAGAAGAGGACTTTGGCCAATTAGCAACAGTTCAGTCCTCTTTGTCCTTAGCACAGGTAAGACACATTTGATGTTGTCTCTGGTGCAAGAGCGGCTTGACACAAGGAAGGTGACAGTTGTAGTCCGAGACTCGTCTGTGCATAGTGGCTGTTGAAGCACTGACTATTTTTATTGGTCTTAAGCAGTTTTCCACTGGTGAATCTGTAACTTTAGTAACTAAATCACTTACAGGTTCGTTCCATTGGTAGGGCATTGTGCCACTTATCCTTAAACTATACACCCTTTGAAAACATGTAGATGGATTTCATCACGTCAACAGGCCATTAAATGTGCATGCAAGGTTACCACTTTGTATTAGTACTGGTGGATTATGTATTATGGATCCTGTGCACACTATCTGCTGTGAGTATTGTGGAAGCACATGTCCATGTTATTGCTCAAGATAAACTTATGCTTTAGTCAAATGCTCAAAAACACAATTCTGTGGAATAAGTATCTTGAGCCCCTGCTTTTTGCAGTTAAAATGGTTCTTGGTTTAATTTCTAATAAAATTGCAAGACTTTTAGTGGCTTAGACATTATTAGGGAAAATTGGGGACAGAGATATTCTAATAGAAAAAAGGAAATCCACATGAAGTTGACGGAGCAAAATCTGGGAGTCCTGAAGATACCATGTTATATTGAATGTTCTCAATTATTTATTTTGTGAATGTGCACTGAAAAACAGTTGGAAAGTGTTTGTCAGCAAATTTAATTAAAGGTCTCCTAAATATTCATATACTCTCTACCACATCAGTGTTCTATACACTAACTAAATTGTTAATGGCAATTTTTGGACAGGATAAATAATGGATGTCACATGACATTGGTCGGTATAACATCCTGCACTTACCCACAGTAATGTTAATGGAGCTGCTCCTGGATGAAGTGGAGGATGTTTCCCTGTATGTGTAATCACAGGTGTACTCGCCCTGATGTGAAGCTTCTACAGTCAGAGTAAATGTTGTTGTAGACTCTGCAGTTTGCTTCTTTATTGATGTACCAGTTTTATATAAACTGAAGTCTACAGAGATGCATGTTGGGCTGGGTGAGGAACATCTGAACTGAAGGGTTTCTCCAACTGATACCACAGAGTTTGGGGAGATCCAAGTCAATGTAGGAGCCTGCATGTCTAATCATATAGAAAAATGTTTAATAAAATAGTAACTAAATATGCTTAAACAGGATATTAGGATAAAAATAATAATGACTTACTTGACCCTTGTCCCTGACCAAAGCGAGCATTATGAGGAGCGCTAACGACTTTACCACCTCCAAGCTGCCTACACACCACCTCTGCATCCTTTAAGTCCCAGTAATGATCACACACTGTTCCCCACTGGGCTTTGTGCTGGATCTCCACTCGACCACAACAGTAACTCGAACCATTCACCAGCCTGATCTTATTATGGCCTGATTTATTATATTAAAAAGGGGATTATTAATGACTGATTTATGTGTCTTTCAGTTTGTTAATGAGCCATAAAGATTAATAATTAAAAAAAAAACACAAATCAGTTGTGTTCAAACAGACACTTCAAACAGCATATTTGTTTCTGAGTGTGCTTACATATATTGTATTGGTTCTGGCTAGTAAACAACCAGTTTGCGTTTCTAAAATCTATTCAATGAGTCTCACGTGAAAAAAGAAAATACACCCTCTTTAAATTCTATTGTTTTATAAATAAGGGCATAATAAAAATCATCTGGTCCTGATCAGGTCTTAGAATCGGGTAAATGCATGCTCAGATGTGGTTTGTTCTAAATTGCTTTTTATTTTTCTGTGCTTGCTGAGTTGTGTGAACACTTCAAATAGTTATTTTATAATAAGAGAAAATATATAAACATGAGCTCATAATTTAGTGTTCTTGTAGTGCAGGAAATAACAGAAGCGCTGTAATTCACACTTTTATTCTTAGTGTATTGGGAGGCCACTTTATCTAGTAACATTTTTACCTTTTTATGGAAAATAATCGGTTAAGGTTTTTGATTTCAATTAGAATTTTAGGCACCTCTGAGGTAGAGAGTAAATCAAATTAATTTGAATGAAAAAAAAAATACACTTACCACCCGACAGTGACACGCTAAGAGCACTGACTATAGAGAGAAAATAAAGAAGGTATAAAACAGGGATGTGCAAACTTAACAGAAGTAACAGAAATAGAAGACTTGTGTATGTCTGAGTGATCGAACCAAAGCTCTGTGCTTCTGCTACACAATGCTGTTCAGACTGTAATGTGTTTGTAATGAGACTGAGAACTTGCTGATTGTTGTTTATGGACCTGTTTTTGTGCATGTAATTGGTTTAATCCTTTCCAGAATTATTGGCACAGACACAGACAGGAACACTGTATACCAGGGGTCTTCAAAGTTTTTCATGTCAAGGACCCCTTAGGCGTTAGAGACATGGAGCAGGGACCCTGATACAAAATGTGTCAAATGCAGCCACTTATATCAATAGAAATGTTACGCTACTTATATGTTAAGACAATCAGAACTTTGTTGTTGTACATGCATAATTGTCAAGTCAAGCTTATTTCTATTGCGCATTTCACAGATCCAAAACCAGCTTTTCCATGCCAGAGCCTTTAAACACTCCAGGAGGTCAACACTCAATTGTCTGTATATTTTCAAATGTTTTAAAAAGATTTATGCATGATAAACATACATATTGCAATTAAAATCATTGTATTAAAAATTGTTCACGGTTGGTTTGTATTTTAATAGATTTTCAATTTTATACATTTTCCTTTTACTATCTAGTAAACGAGTATACATTTACATGAACTTCTGCTTTGATTTTAATAGAACTTTAAGATAATAATTATATTTTTAAAAAAACAAGTTGGGACACAGTACAAATTGTAAATAAAAACAGAATGCAATGATGTGAAAGTTTAAAATTTCAATATTTTATTCAGAATACAACATGATATATCAAATGTTTAAACTGAGAAAAATTATTATTTTAAGAGAAAAATAAGTTGATTTTAAATTTCATGGCATCCACACATTTAAAAAAAAAAGTTGGGACAAGGCCATGTTTACCACTGTGTGGCGTCCCCTCTTCTTTTTATGACTGCAAATATCTGGGGACTGAGGAGACGAGTTGCTTTAGGAATAGGAATGTTGTTCCATTCTTGTCTAATACAGGCTTCTAGTTGCTCAGCTGTCTCAGGTCTTCTTTGTCGCATGTTCCTTTTTATGATGAATGTTTTCTATGGGTGAAAGATCTGGACTGCAGACTGGTTATTTCCTTCTTCTATGCAGCCATGATGTTGTAATTGATGTAATATGTCGTCTGTCATTGTTATGTTGGAAAATACATCTTTCCTGAAAGAGACAACGTCTGGATGAAGCATATGTTGTTCTAGAACTTGGATATACCTTTCAGCATTGATAATGCCTTTCCAGATGTGAAAGCTGCCTCTGCCACATGCACTCATGCAACCCCATACCATCAGAGATGCAGGTTTCTGAACTGAGCGCTGAGAACAACTTGGGTTGTCCTTATCCTCGTTAGTCCGGATGACATGGCGTCCCAGTTTTCGAAAAAAAAAACTTAAAATTTGTATTAGTCTGACCACAGAACAGTTTTCCAATTTGGCCTTGTTTAGATATGGCTTCTTTTTTGACCTATAGGAGTTTTAGCCTGCAATGGCGAATGGCACGGTGGATTGTGTACACAGACAATGTTTTCTGGAAGTATTCCTGAGCCCATGTTGTGATTTCCATTACAGTAGCATTCCTGCATGTGATGCAGTGGCATCTAAGGGCCCAAAGATCACGGGCATCCATTATGGTTTTCTGGCCTTGACCCTTACGCACAGAGATTGTTCCAGATTCTCTACATTTTTGGATGATATTCTCAAAATTTTTGTAGATGATGACAACGTCAAACAGCAATGTTTCTCTGAGAAACTCCTTTCTGATGTTGCTCCACTATTTTTCACCGCAGCATTGGGGGAACTGGTGATCCTCTGCCCATCTTGACTTCTGAGAGACACTGCCACTCTGAGAGGCTCTTTTTATACATGGCTTTTTGGAATGTGTAGCTCTCATGAAATCCAAAATAATATTTGGCATGACATTTCAAAATGTCTCACGTTCAACATTTGATATGTTATCTATATTCTATTGTGAATTAAATATAAGAGTGAGATTTGTAAATTATTGCATTCCTTTTTTATTCACAATTTGTACAGGGTCCCAACTTTTTTGGAATTGGGTTTATTATATTGTGTATATATATATTATATATATATATATATATATATATATATATATATATATATATATATATATATATATATATATATATATATATATATATACACACACACACACACACACACACACACACACACACTATATATATAATCACATATACACATATATATATATATATACACACACATATATATATACACACACTATATATATAATCACATACACACATTTATATATATATACACACACACTATATAATATTATATAAGGTATATTAAGTTATTTACCAATGAGTCATGTGTAATTTTTCTACTGAAATGTGAATAATTATAAATACAGACATGCTCTATATTCCTACAGTATAGCGAGACATTGCAGAAAGAAATGACTCACATTCACTTCCATATTCCACATTTTTAGACAAACTACATTTGTAATACTTCTCTTATGCTGTAGCATTAAAACTATTAAATTATGTACGAATTTATGACATAATAGAAAGATATTTCTTTACAATCTTCAGAAATCATGACTATAAAAAAAACCCCACCTAAAATGTCAACGTTTTTAACCATTTAACTCAAAATCAGTTTTCTATTAAACTTTTCTACACTCTGAGTTTCAGAAGATTTGAAAATGTATTTCTTCTTATTTAGAAAGATATTCAACAGTTCCCAAAATTATCATTATTGTTTCAGAAATATTTAAGGTTTTATGCGAAATATATATTTTCTTTTTTCTAAATAGTACTTTTACATTTATTTAAAATATACTATTATTTAATTTTGTCTTGACATGGAAACTCTCTTTCCAAAAAAGTAAAAAAAAAATAAAATCATAAAAAATACTGTCCGCCGACGCAGAAGCAGATATAGTCCGATCACTGTCTTTATTGACTAGCAAAAAACAAAACACTCACAAGTCGAGGAAAACAACAAACAAAGACATCCGCTCCCTGACAGTACCCCCCCCCGCCCACCCCCCTCCAGGGGCGACACCTGACCCACCTATGCCAGGCGGGCCAGGGCACTCCAAAGAAGGCCTCCTTAGACACCTGGGAGCAACGAATTATGGCAGGGAACCGGAACTGGATGACAACCTTGACAAAGACCGGAGAGTGGATGACGTCCCGGGCGGAGACCAGAGGCCGAGCGACATCCCTTTCGGAGATCAGGAACGTTGTACCACCCTCTGAGGGACCTGGAGGACCGACCTCGCCGTGTGGGGATCCTGTGGGCAAGCCGTCGCCCTTCGGGGATCCTGTGGGCGAGCCGTCGCCCCCTGCATGTTCTGGAGAACCTTGGAATGGAGCACTTTTCTCCCCAAGGGGACTGTAGTGGAGATCCACCACCTTTATCCCCAACATCCCCAGAAGAAGCCCGCTGAATTCGGTGAGTGAGCCAAAATTGCCCCCTTTGGCGCTTCATTGTGAGCTGGCTTTGGCGAGAGCTTCACCAGACAGGAGGGAAATACAGAGGGCGAGCTTGGCTCGTTCGGAGGGAAACCGGGAAATATTAACGACCACATACTCACTGATGCTCCGCAGGAAGCCGCTCAA
This sequence comes from Silurus aristotelis, assembly GCF_946808225.1. Classification (NCBI taxonomy): domain Eukaryota; kingdom Metazoa; phylum Chordata; class Actinopteri; order Siluriformes; family Siluridae; genus Silurus; species Silurus aristotelis. The sequence goes on from NC_139590.1 coordinate 2,344,312, forward strand.
TTCGTCCCTTTCCCCAGAGAACCGAGCCGGTAATCCCCTCGCGCTCGCTGAGGGGCGTGGCGCAATCGCGCTCTCGTGATCCGGCTTCTGTGGTTCCAAACCGTGAGGAGCGGCACTGAGCGTTCGGTGGAAATTAGAAGCCGGGTTCGGCTGCCGATCCATCACAGTCGAAATCGCGGAATGGCGAATCCGCGTTCGGTTTAGGCCGGTCGTTCTGTCAGGCTGCTGACGCGGAAGCAGATATAGTCCGATCATTGTCTTTATTGACTAGCAAAAAACAAAACACTCACAAGCCGAGGAAAACAACAAACAAAGACATCCGCCCGAAACGAGTTATCCATCATGAGCGCGAATGTCCAAAGCATAATCCAAAGTAAGCAAAGCCATTGGCAATGGGTAATCCAATACGGAAATGGAGTTCAGCGATAACGCCAGCCGTGAACGCCGGCGTTCGAGCAGCCACGGGATTTTCCAGCATGACAATGCAACGACCGACAGCCTGTGACTCAAGAACGTGAGTTTAAGTAGTCTGATCTTTAATGAGCCACAGCTGTCGGTAATCAAGGAAAGCAGCGTGACTGCTATAGAGGGGGGCGTGGCAGGGTGAATCCCTGACAGCTACCGAGGGGGGCGTGGCAGGGAGATCCCTGACAAATACTAAGAAATCATAAAAAATTTTATTATATCAGCAAGAATTCACTGTGATATGAATTGTTTTAAAAAATAACTCTGCATTGTCTTACTTTAACTATACTGTGTGTTCTCTACACAAATAAACGTGGAAATAAAATATTTACATTAGAAACTAAAAAAATGTATTAATAAAAAAATTTGAACTTACCAAACATCAAAGTGAAATGAAGTCTCGGCATCCTGCTGGTTGAGAAGTTGTTCAGTTGGCGCTTGTTTCAGTATCACTGCTGCTGTTTTCTCACAGAGAAGCTAATGAGGTTATGAAGATGTATATCCTGTGTATCTGAAGAGTGGAGTCTTTGGTTTTTGGTTTTTGGTCTGCTTATGATAGATGATAAGTTTAAGACTGGTTTTGCTGCAACAGCTCAAAGCACCACTCGATAGTGAAACTTCAGTTAGTAAATCTTTACAAGACCCCAGCATGTGAAAAATCTTTACTTCTTTTAAATTTCTCTTAGACATGACAGACAAAAAAAAAAGCAGAATTCTAGTATGATATCTGTTCATTACAAGAGAAACTTCTCTGAGAAATGTACTAGAGAAAAGCTCTTGAAAAGATTCATAAATACTTTTACAAAACACAATATATTCGTAAAGCTGCTCATGACAATGATCATTCCAAAAATGTTGCTAATGTACATAGTTGCTAATAATCAGGAAATCGTCAGCAATGCTTTATACAAGGGGTTTGCAACCTTTGAATATAACATAATTCGTTGTTTTTGGGCAAGATGGCGCCGGTGAGGTCGGCTGTCGTCACGACTGCTCCGGCTACGTTTTCTCTTTTTTTGTTTATTTTATACTTTTATTTAAGTAGTTACACTTCCATCTACACAAGATGGACATCATTAGATATGACAGAGACACTCTTATATCTATTGGTGTACAATGCACTCACCTTTTGCCGTTTTTAAACCCGGACCCATGCTGGCCGAGCGAGATCCTGAGGGTGAACAAAGGACGCGACCCGTACTGGCGTCCGCGAGGGAAACGAGCCGGCGTCAGGAACAGGCTGAGGGCACGCGCACACCGCGCTCCTTTACCTAGTATCCTGTTAGCCAACGTCCAGTCACTGGAGAACAAGCTCGACGACCTCAGGGCAAGGGTCAAGTTCCAGAGAGACATTCGGGACTGCATCCTTCTCTGCTTCACCGAGACATGGCTGAACCCAGCGGTACCGGACCATCCAGCCGGCCGAGTTCTTCTCGGTTTACCGCATGGACAGAACACTGGAGTCGGGGAAGTCAAGAGGAGGTGGAGTGTGTCTGATGGTGAACAACCACTGGTGCGACAGCGCGAGCATCGTTCCTCTTTCACGCTCCTGCACACCAAATCTGGAACTACTGACCGGAACTACGGAGATTTCAACAGTGCCAACCTCAAGCGCGCACTACCGAACTTTCATCAGCACATCACCTGCCCTACCAGGGGCGAAAAAACACTGGACCACTGTTACACGCCATTCAAGAACAGCTACAAGGCACAATCACGTCCACCGTTTGGGAAATCGGACCATGCCGCCATCTTCCTCATGCCTGTTTACAAACAAAGGCTAAAACAGGAAGCTCGGGTTCAGAGGGAGGTCGCGCGCTGGACTGACCAATCGGTGGCCACTCTGCAGGACGCTTTGGATGACGCAGACTGGGACATCTTCCGGCGCAGCTCTGATGACGTCAACATGTTTACGGAAGCGGTTGTGGGATTCATTGGGAAACTAGCTGATGATACAGTGCAGAAAACCACTATCAGAACGTTTCCCAAACAGAAGCCGTGGGTGGATAAAACTATCCGCGACGCTCTGAGATCCCGCTCCGCTGCCTACAACACGGGGCTCGCCACCGGGGACATGGACGAGTACAAGGCTGCGTCTTACAGTGTTCGCAGAGCGGTGAAGGAAGCAAAGCGGCGCTACGGGAGGAAACTAGAGTCACAGTTTCAACATGGTGGCTCTAGGAACCTGTGGCAGGGACTAAGAACAATAACGGACTATAAAACACCATCTTCTAAAATGGTGAATGCGGACGCTTCTCTGGCAGACGAGCTAAACACCTTTTACGCTCGTTTCGAGGCTGCAGCTAACCACGCTAGCGGCACAACCAGCGTGTTGTGGTGGGTCTGATCTCCAACAACGACGAGACGGCCTACCTACAGGAGGTTAAAAACCTGGAGAGATGGTGCCAGGAGAACAACCTTCTCCTAAACGTCAGCAAGACTAAGGAGTTGATCGTGGACTTCAGCACAAAGCGGGAGCGGTCGTACCAACCTATAAACATCAGCGGGACCCCAGTGGAGAGAGTGGACAGTTTCCGGTACCTTGGTGTTAACATCACACAGGATCTGTCTTGGTCCTGTCACACCCACACCCTGGTGAAGAAGGCCCGGCAGCGTCTGTACCATCTGAGACGCTTAAGGGACTTTAAACTACCCTCCCAGGTGCTTAAGACTTTCTACACTTGCACCATTGAGAGCGTCCTGATGGGCAGCATCACTTCCTGGTTCGGGAACAGCACCATGCAGGACAGACGAGCCCTCCAGAGGGTGGTGCGTTCAGCTGAACGTACCATCCACACTGAGCTCCCTAACCTGCAGGACATCTATAGCACGTGGTGCAGAACCAGAGCCAGGAAGATTATGAAGGACCTCAGCCATCCCACCAATGGACTCTTTTCTCTGTTGCATTCAGGAAAACGCTTCCGCTCCCTGAAAGCGAACACAGAGAGAATGAGGAGGAGCTTCTTCCCGCAGGCCATCCGGTGTTTAAACCAGGAAACACCCAGGATCTAGAACTGGCCCACTCTCTCCACCATCATCATCACACTTCTCTGTACATATATTCACCTTCCCACCACGTCACTTTAACCATATCTCACCGTTCGCACCACGAGACTTTAAACTCTGGACTTGCACAGCACAGTGCGCTTTTTATTTTATTCATACCACATGGACCATATTGCACCATATTGCACATGGACACTTTACGGACCTTTACACCACACCATACCGCACACGGACACTTTATGGACAACCCACCACAAATTGCCTATTGTTTACATTTTGTTTACATTTTTCACTACACATTGTTTACTGTTTATATGTATATTTGCTCATATATTATCCTTTTATATATCTATATATCTATATATCTTTATACCTTATATTCTTTTACTTTATTTTATTTATTTATTTTATTTTATTTTAATAGTTTTTCTTATACCTTATAGTTATTTATCTGCCTCCTTTTCTTTCTCCCATCCTATTCCCTCATGCCGGACCATCGTACAAAACATTTCACTACATGTCGTACCCTGTATGTATGTGTATGTGATGAATAAAATTAGAATTTGAATTAGAATTTTTTTGCCGATGTAAGGTAGTTAGCTAGTTGCACCACTAAGTGGCACTAGCATGATCTCTATTTTATTTGGATGTTAGCAATTTATATCCTTTTTTTCCTGGCAAGGCTTGTGAGTGTTACCTAGCAAAGGGAGAGTGGCAAAGTGGAATAAATGCTCAGTCTTAAATTAGTGTATGGACTATGGATTATTATGGGTCCTTATTGTTGTATGAAATTTAAGGACACTCTGTAGTTGGGACTCCGGCAAGACTCGCTATGGCAACATAGCTAAAAGGGAGAACCAGAAGGAAACACCAACATGAGGGATCTCTGGGATAAGAGATGACCCATCACAAAAGGTTTGACTAAATTAATATGTTTTCAGCCTATACTTGAACACTGAGACTGTGTCTGAGTCCCGAACACTGATTGGAAGGTTGTTCCATAACTGGGGGGTTTATATGAGAAAGATCTGCCCCATGCTGTAGTCTTCATTATTTGAGGTACTAACAAAAAGCCAGCACCTTATGATCTAAGTAGGCATGGAGGATTATACTGGTACCGAAGTTCACTCAGATACTGCGGTGCGAGACCATTAAGTGCTTTATACATCAGTAGTAGTATTTTATAATCAGTGTGAGATGTAATTGGGAGCAGTGTAGATGATTAAAACAGGAGTGATGTGCTCATATTTTCTAGATCTAGTGAGGACTCTTGCTGCTGCATTCTGAACTAACCAGCCAGTAGCATTATGGAAACAAAATGATTGATGGAAAATGTAGCCAATAAGTGCAGGATTCTAACGATATATAGGAGAAAATTAATCCCCCATGTGTGTGAGTCTTAGTTTTATTACTCTTTATAAACTCTTACTGGTTGAAGCAGCACCTGCTGTGACGAACCAGGAAGTGATGCAGCTCTCAGTTCGGGACAAATGGCTGTTTATTGCTCGTGCTAACTGGACTTTGTTTACAAAAAAAGAGAAAACAAGGAAAAATATGGACAGTCAAAAAAGTTGTTTTATCTGAGATTTGCACAAAGCAGCAATGTGGAAAATATCTTAGAGTATCAACAGAGACTTGGAGATCTGAATAGAGATTCTATTCTAATATATATCTATTTACAAAAATGTAAAATATAAACTCATGAGCCATGTGGCTTTCAACCCAGTACTTTTCTGGATTGCAAGCGCATTGCATTCACGAAGAGAAAAAAATAAATCACAGAAAGGACCGTAACTAAATTAATTAGCAGATATTAAGTCATAATTATGACTTAATATCTAATAATAATGACTTAATATCTGCTAATTTATTTAGTTATGGTAAGTCTTGCTTTAGTTAATAGATACAGGGCATTAACTATTATTATTATTATTATAAATATTGCTATTATAATATTTTAACATTGACTACTGATTTGTGTTTCTGTCAGGCAGAAGAACGTGCCGGGAAACTGGAGCGCAGTAAACGATGTTTAATGAAGACGCACAGGGCAAAAGCAGACAACTGTCCATTGGTATGGCATTGTGCTACTTATCCTTAATCTATACCCCCTTTGAAAAAATTTATGTGGACCTCATCAAGTCAACAGTCCATTAAATGTGCATGGAAGTGTAACGGTGTGAAAAATGTTGGAGTCTGAATGTCTAATCATACCGAAAAAATTTAGTAGTTTTATATATATATATAAAATTACTATACTATACTATATATTTTTTATAAAAATAAAAAAAAATTATAATAATAAAAATGCATGTAATCATTTTAATAAATCATTATGAGGATTTCTTGTTTCTGATTCCCCTGATATAGACAATATAAAAGAAATGTTTTAATTAATTAATTTTATACATACACTTACCAGGTAGAATGGAAGCTCCAAGCACACTGACTATAGAGAAAAAAAAGAAAGAATAAATACCAGTGATGTCCAATATTAAAGCTTTCTTTTGTGTATGTTTAATTAACTAAAATATAAATAAACCCCAAGCTATCTTTTAATATATTATATTGTACCTATAATTTATATCAGTAGAAGAATGTTGAGGATGGAGCTGCTAGGAAGGACGAAAAGAGGAAGACCAAGGTGGATGTTTATAGATATGGTGAGGGAAGACATGCAGGTAGTTGGGTTTAGAGAGGCAGATGTAGAGGACAGGGGGGTATAGGGAAGGATGATCCGCTGTGGGAAATATAATTTTATTCTGCTCAAACACAAACATTGTATACTGTTATTTTTTATTACTAGTTGTGACAGTAGTGTAGCTGGAAATCATCGTGTTATTAAGACAATTGTTTCAATTGTAACAGAACTTTGGATAAAGGTAATAAAAAAGTTAACCAATGTTCCCCATTATGAAATGTTATTGTTTTTATGAAGAATGCTGAAAATGTCTGGAGAGCACTGGACGCTAAGCAAAACTGTACACGTTGGTAAAGTGTTTCCTCTCAAAGGTTAGAAATTAAATTAGACATAAAAAACATTCTATTAACTGTTAAAAGTTGTGTGTTTCCCTTCAGTCTTGACAGCATTTTACATGTCAGCAATTCTTTAAACAAAAAGTAAAATAGTTTGGCATCAAATTTCACACATCACAAAATAATCTTAGAATATAGATTATTACAAAGTGAACTTTATATTGTCTTTATTGTGAAAAAAAATTCCGGCAATGCCGTATCTGTACAGCCAGAGATTACAGAGATAAAATCACATTTTGGTCATATAATATTTAACATTTTTTGGATAAACTATGAAACTATAATACTAAACACTAAACTGTACTAGCAAATAATATAAACCTATGGGAATCTTTTTCATACTTTATAAGCCACAACATGAAACACATGAAATGCTATCAGTTTTAGAATTGAGAATTAGTTCAAAAGGTTTTTTTTATAGTTATTTAGTTTTTCCTTACATAAGTCAAGTCAAGTCAAGTCAAGTTTATTTGTATAGCGCTTTTCACAACAGACATTGTCTCAAAGCAGCTTTACAGAAAACAACAGTGAAGGTGAATGGTGTGCGTTTGTCCCTGATGAGCAGCCGTGGCGACAGTGGCAAGGAAAAACTCCCTTAGATGATATGAGGAAGAAACCTTGAGAGGAACCAGACTCAAAGGGGAACCCATCCTCATATGGGTGACATCAAAAGTTTGGTCATAAATCTTTCAACAATACAGAACAATTTGTGATCATCATAGATCCAGCATCAGCTTCTCCATGCCAGGGCCTTTAAACACTCGGCATCTACTTCTCCATGATCATCCATAGGTCCATAATCTTCACGAGGTGGGACGTGACTGGAGCTGGCCAAACCTCAGGAAGCCTCGGGATGGGGAGAGAAAGAGAAGCAGTGGAGAGGAATTAGCGTAGCTGCTGTTCATGATATTAACAGCACAAGTTGATAATGTGCATGTGATCAGATGTTCTGGAGCACAAGGTTGTGATGTGATGTGTGTGATGTGTGTTATGTGTAGGCTTTGCTAAAAAGATATGTTTTTAATCTGCACTTAAACTGGGAGAGTGTATCTGAACCCCGAACACTGTCAGGAAGACTATTCCAGAGTTTAGGAGCTAAATGTGAAAATGCTCTACCGCCTTTAGTGGACTTTCCTTTCTAGGAACTACTAGAAGCCCAGAGTTTTGAGATCTCAGGGAGCGTGACGGATTGTAGCGTGTTAAGAGACTGGATAGATACATGGGAGCCAAACCATTTAGTGCTTTATAAGTGAGTAGCTGTAGTTTGTAGTCTATTCGAAACTTAATAGGAAGCCAATGTAGGGACGATAAGATTGGGGTTATATGATCGTATTTTCTTGACCTAGTAAGAACTCTTGCTGCGGCATTCTGAACTAACTGAAGCTTGTTTATTAATGATGCAGGACATCCACCTAGTAATGCATTACAGTAGTCTATTCTAGAGGTCATAAACGCATGGACGAGCTTCTCTGCATCAGATATAGATAACATATTTCTTAGCTTAGAAATATTTCTAAGGTGAAAGAAGGCTGTTTTTGTAACTTGATTGATGTGATTTTTAAAAGATAAGTTGCTGTCTAAAATAACTCCCAGGTCTTTTACCGTTGAACTAGTAGTTACAGAACAACCGTCTAAATGCAGGCTGAGATGCTGGAGCTTCTGTGTACTATTTTTTGGGCCGATGAGCAAAATCTCCGTTTTATCAGGATTTAATAGCAGAAAGTTATGGGTCATCCAATCTCTTATTTCTTCAACACACTCAGTTATGCGAGCTAATTGAGCTGTATCGCCTGGTTTGGATGAAATATATAGCTGGGTATCATCAGCATAACAATGGAAGCTAATTCCATGCCTTCTAATAATATTTCCTAATGGAAGCATGTATATTGTAAAAAGCAGGGGTCCCAGAACTGACCCTTGTGGCACGCCATAATTTACTAGCATTATCCTGGATAGCTCTCCATTTAAATCTACGAAATGGTAACGATTGGACAGGTAGGATTTAAACCAGCTTAATGCCTGTCCCTGAATACCGATGTAATTCTGTAAGCGATCGAGGAGAAGATCATGATCTATAGTGTCGAACGCAGCACTAAGATCTAGTAAAACTAATAGGGAGATAAAGCTAAAAACAGGTCGTTAGTGATTTTAACTAGAGCAGTTTCTGTGCTATGATGGGGCCTAAAACCTGACTGAAACTCTTCAAAGATATTGTTCTCCTGCAAGTGGTTACATAACTGGGCAGCGACAATCTTTTCTAAAATCTTAGACATAAATGGGAGATTTGAAATTGGTCTGTAATTCGATAGCGTGTTTGGATCCAGATTAGGTTTTTTAATGAGGGGCTTAATAACTGCTAACTTGAGGGATTTAGGGACATGACCTAACGATAGTGAGGAGTTAATAATATTGAGAAGAGGCTCACCAGCTGTATATAACACTTCCTTCAGTAGTTTAGTGGGAATTGGATCTAACTGACATGTTGTTGATTTAGCTTTCATAATAGCATCATACAGCTCTTCCTGTCCTATACATGTAAAACAGTGTAGTTGTGGGGTTGTAAGTACGATTGTGTCGGGAGATGCTGTCAGAGGTTGAACTGCCACAATTGTTTTTCGAATGTTATCTATTTTTTCAGTGAAGAAATTCATAAAGTCTTCACTACTAAACTGTGATGGAACACATTTTTCAGATCCCTGATTTGTTGTTAATTTAGCGACTGTACTGAAAAGGAACCTGGGATTGTTTTTGTTATTTTCTATGAGTTTGCTCAGGTGTTTAGCTCTAGCAGCTTTTAGCGCCTGTCTGTAGCTAAGCATACTGTCTTTATACGCAATTCTAAATACCTCCAATTTAGTTTTCCTCCATTTTCTCTCCAGATTACGTGTTGTTCTCTTTAGGGCATGCGTATGACTATTATACCAAGGTGCAGGTGCTTGTTCTCGAACCTTTTTTAACCGGATGGGGGCAACAGTGTCTAAAGTGCTAGTGAGGATAAGGTCTATGTTGTTCGCCATCTCATCAAGATGATCAGCATTTATGGGTTTAATGTGAAACTGAGATAAATCAGGCAGGTTATTTATGAATCTGTCCTTAGTGGTTGGAATAATAGTCCTACCAGGTCGATAACGTGGTGAAACACGGTTAATCTGCTCTACCGGTAGTGTGTACAGTAGGAGATAATGGTCTGTGATGTCATCACTCTGGGGTAAAATATCTATATCAGTGACGTCTGCTCCGTGGGATATTATTAAGTCTAGTGTGTGGTTAAAACGGTGGGTTGGTCTGGTGACGTTTTGTTTAACTCCAAAAGAGTTTAGTAAATCGACAAATGATAATCCTAGGGCATCGTTTTCATCATCTACATGAATATTAAAATCTCCTACAAGCAGCACTTTATCAAAGCTGATCAGGAGGTCTGAGAGAAAACAAGCAAACTCATGAAGAAAATCAGCGTAGGGTCCTGGGGGTCTGTACACGGTGACCAGAGCGAGTTTTCTATGCATCTCTGAAAGTGCAATTTTAAGAACGAGCACTTCAAATGATTTAAAGCTGAATCCTAATCTCTGACTAACATTAAGAGAAGCACTATAAATGGTTCCTACACCCCCCCCACGACCAGTCTGACGGGGCTCATGCTTATAAACATATCCTGACGGTGTCGACTCGTTTAGACCCATATAATCACCTGGTTTAATCCAGGTCTCAGTGAGACAGAGTGCATCGAGATTATTCTCTGTGATCATCTCATTTACAATCAGTGCTTTGGGTGCAAGTGATCTAATGTTTAAAAGACCGAACTTTAGAACTTTGTTGTGTTTGTTTATCTGGCATTTTTCAGTTTTAACTGCAATAAGATTATTTCTGGATCTTGTGTATGTAATTCTTGGTTTTACTACACGAGGAATAGATACGGTTTCTATAAACTGGGCTGTGTGTGAACTTGTAACTATTTGGTCTGTAGTATGCGTGTTCTTATAGTTGAAGATTTCTTGATGTCTTACCAGTCAGATGGTGTGTAGTATCCTAGAGATGTTATCTGATAGCACTGCTGCTCCAACTCTGCTGGGGTGCAGGCCATCAGGGCGGAAGAACCTAGGACGCTCCCAGAAACAGTTCCAGTTATTAACAAAGAGAAGTTTATGTTCTCGACACCATGACTGTAACCATTCATTTAGAGCTAAAAGTCTACTAAACTTCTCAGCCCCTCGCTGGTAAGTGGGAAGAGGTCCTGACACAATGATCCTCGTTGTGGGTGATGTGCTGCGTACCGTCTCCACCAGGATCCTGAAGTCCCTCTTTAAGATCTCCGTTTGCCGCAGCCTGGTGTCGTTTGATCCGGCATGGAGAACAACCGCTCCGAAGTTCTCGTTCAGGATCGCGGGTACCTGCGCAGCGACATCCAGAACACGAGCACCAGGAAAACAGCGAGTGTGCACCTTACCTTTAGCTCGGGTAGCGCGGACATGCCGGACGATGGAATCTCCGAGAATAACAGTGTCGCGTTCCGTCTCGCGGAGGGGGACGAAGCGGTTCTCGGTCGAGATCTCGAAGGCCGGTGGTGGAGGTGGAGACGTCCTCGATCGGGGCTTGGCTTGTCTCTTCCGCCGCGGTCGCATCCAGGGTCCATGTTGCACCGGTGCCGGAGTTGTAGGTGCGCTGGGCCTGGGCATAGAAGCACGCGGAGTTGATGTGCTGGGAGCGTTAGGTTCAACCTGGGAGTTTACCTGGGATGAGTGCGCGTCCGCCCGGGATGTTTCCAGCGCCGCTTTCCGCTCTCGCAGCCGGTCATGCTTTACATGCAGCTCGCGAATCTGTTTCTCCAATGCCTCCATCTCCAACGCCACCGTTTGCAACTCGAACGAGTCCTCACCTGTGCTCGAATGCAGACAAACAACCGGCATAGTGCTTATCGTCACGAACAGATTTATTATACAGAGATGTGAGTGAGAGAAAATAAATATAAACAACACTAGTTATAGTCGAGTTAACTAACTACAGGCACAAGTCAGGAAGACAAAAACAATTAAGGATTATTAAAAGAGGAAAAACGGATAGATAGATAGCAAAGTTTGTTTGAAAGACGCCGAGAGATCATAAGTGTACACCCCATACATATAAAACATACATATTTAATGAACGAGCCAAAATATATGAACAAAAATATTACATTTACCAAGCAATAAAGTGATATGAAGTCTCTGCATCCTAGCGCTTGAGCCGTTGTTTAGGTTGGTGCTAATTGTAATGCTTACTGCTGCTGTTTTTTCCATTTTAAAGCACATAAAGTCTTTTATTCTTTCTTCTGAAGAACCGAAGATTCTTGATGGCCAATTTCTACTAATAAGAGTTTCTAAGAGTTTTTTTTTTCCCCAAAAAACTATTTTTGCAGCAGCCCAACGCAGTTTATTAGTGAAACCTTTTAAAAAACCACAGTGTAAGAAATGTTTTACTTCCTCTTATTACTTCCTTTCAAATACAGAGAAATATGACAGAAAGGCTGCTGGTAAAATGTCAGAAGACGACAAGTTACAGTTTCCAGACTATTTTCTCATATTGCTGATTTCCAAATGTCACCCTAAATCATTTTAGTTGATATTTTATTTTAAATTACTGAAAATTAAAATTATTTGTTGTAAGATAATGCTGTAATATCTACATAAATATTCAACCTTAACACATATAAAATATTTGGTAGATCAATCTTTTGATGGAAGATTTGCTCCAAATTGGTTTGGTAAGTGCAAATAACATATCTAACATGAAGGAGGACATTACAATAGGGACATACATTTTATAAAAATGAATTGAACTAATTCTAAGTGCCACACAGTCTGTGATCTATTGAGTTACTGTTGCAGGGATGAGACTCCTTTGGGAGATTTAAAGACTGGGAGGGGTTACAAATTTAACTCGTTTCCTGAAAAAGCTATTGTAGAGTAGGAAACGCTTCAGCATTGTCCACACTCTGTATCATGTGTGCAATCTGTCCCATGAAAGGTGCGGCGTCACAGTCGGGGTGACGTCACAACCAGGAAGCTATAAAAAGCACATGCAATGAAGCCGGTGCCATTTTCTGTAAGGAGAAGGAAGCGCTGTGTGGCATGGAGAAGCAGCGTCTCATTCACTCAGAGAACTAGGGTTACATACGTAACCTAGTGACATTTCCTTTCAGGAACTCAAGCTGCATCGCAACGCTTTGGAAACGAGAGTCCAATACCGAAAAACTGACCAGTTCCTGGCTAGTGTGTATGGGCACAGCAAAGTCAAAGCACAGCAAAGAGTGCGCTCTGACCCTGAAATGGAATGGGAAGACCAGAAAACTCATAGGAGGACGCAATAGGGCCAGTAGTTCACCTGCTCAAAGTCTGCTTGTTCTCAGGGAGGCCTCTACTCGGATGGCCATAGCAGACAAGCACTGGTTCCAACTTCCTCCAAGGACTCGTCCTGTGGACGTAAGTGTCAAGTGCTTGCACCAGGCACAGACGATTCAGGATCCCTCCTCAAAAGAATCTCCCATGGAGGGTGCTCAAACATGGCTACCAGGTCTGCAAACCATGGTCTCCCAGGCCACCAGAAGGAGACAGACTCCATTCCAGTGAATTCGGCTGTAAGGATGGAGGAAATGCGGGCAGGGGAAAGCATAAGGGTCAAATTCCATATAACGCCCAGATAAGTGGTTCTATGTAACGGAGAAAGCACACTTTTCTTGGTGCTCAGCCAAAACCCCAGTGGCTACAATCTCAGTGCCGGACCACTAACTGCTCTGATCGAGCTAATATCAACCGATCATCGATAAAGCTTAGGAGCCGGATGCCCTGAAGTCTCAGGGGAAGCAGAGCCGCATCCAAACACTAAGTGAAGGTTCGGGGTGAGAGGACAAGCCCAAATGGAAGAACCTAATATTGGTAAGCTTCGGCTCCGAAAGCAAACCTCAGGAACTTCCTGGGAGAAGGAAGGATGTTCCCCTTTTCTGTTTAGTCCAGAGCATGTGGTATCAATGGTTTCCAAAAAGAAATTTAAATTTAGATTTATCCGACCACAGAACAGTTTTTCACTTTTCCTCAGTGCATTTTAAATGAGCTTTGGCCCACAGTGGACAGCTGTGTTTCTGGATCATGTTCACGCATGCCTTCTTCTGTTCACGATAAAGATTTAACCTGCATTTGTGGATGATATGGCCAACTGTGTTCACAGACAATGTGATAATGAGCCCATGCAGTGATTTCTATTACAGAATACACACATTCAAACGCAGTGCCGCCTGAGAACCCGATAAACACAGGAATCCAGTATTGAGTTTCAAACTTGTCCCTTCTGCACAGAGATTTCTCCAGATTCTTTGAAACTTTTAATGGTATTATGTTCTGTAAATGATTAACTGTTTTGAGGAACATTATTCTGAAATTGTTTCACAGTGTGTAGACACAGTCTTTCCCAGATTGGTGAAGCTCTGCCCATCTTTAATTCTGGGAACTCTGCCTCTTTATGATACACTATTTATAGTCAATCTGCTGCCATTCAATTTAAAAATGACTAAATTTGTCTATGGTGCAGTTCCTCAGTTTAAACATTTGATTTGTTTTCAATTTTCTATTGTAAATAAAATATGGGTTTATGAGATTTGCAAGTTATTGTGTTTTGTTTTTATTTACATTTTACACAGAGTGACAACTTTATTTTTGGAATTGTTGTATGCATATCACTGCAAACAATAAGGTTTAAGGTAATCTATACAATAATACATAGATAATAATACAATAATAATACCTTAACAATGGATAATGGATAAATAAACTAATTTAATGATATAACTGTTCCTGGCCTGTGGATATTGGACACTATGCTACACAGTTAGTGTTAATGTCTGCTTCCTCGTAGTCATTGCTCACGTCAGTTCTTTGTTCATCAGCATTAACATTTACATAATCATCATCAGAATCTTCTGAATTCTGCTTCTGCTGGAAAATGGTTTCTGCATTTTCATAATCACTTTTAATCTCTTCTTCCTCATAGTCATTGCTCACGGAACTTCTTTGTTCATCATCATCAACATTCACATAATCATCATCAGAATCTTCTGAATTCTGCTTCTGCTGGAAAATGGTTTCTGCATTTTCATAATCACTTTTAATCTCTTCTTCCTCATAGTCATTGCTCACGGAACTTCTTTGTTCATCATCATCAACATTTACATAATCATCATCAGAATCTTCTAAATTCTGCGTCTGCTGAAAAATGTTTTCTGTGTTTTCATAATCAGCTTCATTGTCCTCTGTCTCAGTCCGTTCTTGAGGAATCTCATATGAGTTTCTGGCACCTATGAATTGATCAAGACAAAATGCAGAGTTTAACAGGTCATTTTTCTATATTAAGATATATTTTAACTCAAGTCGACCATTTTAACTGACATTAATACAAGCAATACATTTTGTTTTTATTCATTAAAGATTTTAATGAATAAAATGTATATTAATTTGTTCCTGTTTGTTCCTTACATTCATTAAAGTATAAACATCTGTTCCCTCACTTCATGTCTTTTTTAATAAGACAAAAAAACTATCACAGCTTGTTATGTAAATCATAAACGGGAAGGTTTTTCTCAACTCATCTGACATAAAGCGATAAATATATAGGTTTTTTCCAGCTAACACTGGGAACTCCTTCCAGAAGTAAAAGATAACATACTAAGAAAACATGACTTCCTATAAACTTTCACCTTATCATTAATACAAATAAAAAAAATGTTTAATTTAATGTCAGTCAGCTATACTTCTGTCAGATCTGCTGTTAAAGAAAGTGAATCAGATTTTAGATTTCTGTAGTGCTGTCTATAAAACAAAATTATATTAGTGAAACCCACACTGATTATTGTTCTTATTTGGGTGACCCTGTCTTCTTTTTTGCCACTTGATAAAGCAAATGATGGCTGGAACTAAGATAAGAAGAAGTCCTGCTGTCACTCCGACACCGATGTAGGGAGCCAGAGATGCTGAAAGAGAAATTATCATCATCATCATCATCATCATTAAAAAAAAAATTCAATTGTAGATCAGAAAATGGCATAACCAGCGTATTCTACTTTACCTTTCACAGTGATGACAAGGAGCTCCGTGGCAGTGGAGGTAAAGGTACGTGAAGACACACTAACTTCATAAGTACAGCTGTAGTTTCTTTGATCGACAAAATCTGCCTCAGGAAACTGGAAGACGGCTGAGTGGTCAACGGCTAATTGAGTTTTGGTGAAGTTGGATCCACTTAACTTTAAATGGAAGGAACCTCCTGGATACTGAGGTTTAGTGGAGCAGATAATGGAGAAGTTGTAGCCAGTGGTCACCTCTGGTTTATCAGATCCCCAGTGGAATAAACCACTGGCAGCAGTGAATGAGATATTGGGCTGCTGCAGGTCGACTAGAAAACAACAAAACAAAAAAGTTAGCTAAATGCTAACTGTTAGCATTTAGCTTATAGACCAGACTATACAGATTATATAAGACCACAATACAGTATATGACAGTAATATACATGAAGTGTGAGAATGCATGGGAGTGTAAATAACAGTATTGTGCATCACATAAGATAAAGAAGTTACTTTAGGACTTTGGTACAGGGTACAGTATACAGCAGCGATAGTGTGTGTAGCATGTAGGGATAAAGTGATGAGTGACTGTCTTTACAATACAGTACTTATAGATATGACGCAGGGCATATAATTAAGATCATTCCACACCTCACTTCATTAAAACTAACATTGGGTGCTCCTAAGCTCCTCAGCCTTCCCAGCTGGAGTATTTTGAGATACTGCTCCCACCCACAACATCTTCAGTTGTGTAATGTGCCCCATGGCACGTGTCATCTAATGGAGAAGGTCTTCACAAATAATCTAAAGCTCTTTCAGCATGCAGTGGTAGAGTGAGAATGGCCAGAAAAGAAATGGGCTAGGCAGCTACCACTGCCGACACAGCTTGAGTATTCCAGCATGAAAAGGGCAGTGTCTAGCACATTGATAAAACCCACAGCCAGCACATCTGGTGATGCCTGTATGCTGAGGGTGGTTACGATTTCACCTATGCACAGCAGCTGAAAAGTACAGTGGTTGATGGTGGGGGAGTGGAACATAAAGCATATGAGTTGGTGGTGCAAGAATTTTTCATGCAGTGAAATGGGGCCCATGCAACTGCCAATTGTCCCTGTCGAAAGCCATACGGCTTGCAGGGGATCATTTGGTGTCAGTTCAATCTTTTTCTCTAATTCCTGGTACCAGCACCCAAAACTGAGGTGTGGGGATCCTACAAAATGGACTGTGCAACATTATCTCATCTCTGGGTCTGGGTCTATGTTATGTCCCAGGTATCTGAAAGGAGTCATGACTGACAGTGGTAAGCGTAGTGGTTAAGTCATTGGACTATAAATTTACAAGGTCACAAGTAATCCCAGCACCACCAAGCTGCCACTGCTGGGCCCTTAAGCAAGGCCCTTAACCTCACCTGCTGAGCTGTAAGGCAGATTCACATTAGTGTCTACAATTGCAAATAAGATGGGGTGGCTGAAAACTTAAACAAAATTAAAATTGGGAAATGGGACTCACAAATTCCAAAAAAATCTTATTAAATGAAAATCAATATCAGAGACTTTTATTCAGGAACAAGATCCCAGTTATTTGACATGAGTATGAAAGGTGTAATTGGGTCTGTGGAAGTACATGGAAGTAGAATTTGAGCTTCCACTTGGGTCATGGTCAGGTGTGTCTCCAAATCATTAAAACAAAACCTGTCTAAAGCATGTTAAAAGATCCCAAAAAGCAATACATCATGCCAAAGAAAATCAAAAACAGATTAGAAAAAAAGTAATTTACATTATTTTTCTGGAAAGAGTTACAAAGTCATTTATAAGGCATTGAGACTCCAGCAAACCATGATGAGAGTACTTTTACTTATTCAGGTAATCATTGTGTAATAGTAAAATACGCTTGATGATCTGAATCAATTATGCAAGTAATTGCAGTATGCAATAAAAACAATTTAAAAAAATACTTTTTCACTGCAATATAAATAATAGATAAATAGTGGCAGTAGATTTAATGAAATGATCACATAACTCTGGTCAGTAAAACATCCTGTCTGCACTTACCCACAGTAATGTTAATGGAGTTGCTCCTGGATGAAGTGGAGGATGTTTCCCTGTATGTGTAATCACAGGTGTACTCGCCCTGATGTGAAGCTTCTACAGTCAGAGTAAATGTTGTTGTAGACTCTGCAGTTTGCTTCTTTATTGATGTTCCAGTTTTATATAAACTGAAGTCTACAGAGATGCATGTTGGGCTGGGTGTGGAACATCTGAACTGAAGAACTTCTCCAATTGATACCACAGAGTTTGGGGAGATCTGAGTCAATGTCGGGGTCTGCATGTCTATATTGTTAGGATTAGGGTTATATCATATAGAAATATATTAAATTAAACTATATATTCTTAAACATTTTATTGAACTAAAAAGAATAATAACCTACTTGAGCACACGACTCCAGCATCTTCTTCATGTCCACAGTCCTCTACTCCAAATCCTCGGTGTGAGCACTTATCCAATACAGTCTCAGTTCCAGTACACTGAACATCATCCAGCCAGGTTGGTTCAGTTCCCTGACCAAAGCGAGCATTATGAGGCGCACTGATTGCTATACCACATTCAAGCTGCCTACACACCACCTCTGCATCCTTTAAGTCCCAGTAATCATCACACACTGTTCCCCAACTGCCATTGTTTTGGATTTCCACTCGACCACAACAGTTACTTGGACCATTCACCAGCCTGATCTGATTACAGCCTGTTTTAACACAAAACTGACACTCAGTTAACACAACAATCATAGACAACACAACAATCCCAGACAACCATGTTCACAGTCCTTCACAATCAACACCTTACTGGAAGACTGACAATACAATACTTCAATTAAAGACAAAACCAAAAAAGACAGCAAAGACAACATAATACTCAAACAATCGCAGACATCACAATGGTCACAGATTAACGCAGACAATACACAATGCTCAAAATCAATGCAGTACTCACAAGCAATGCAATGCGTTCAGACCATCAAAGACAACACAGTTTTTATAGGCAATCCAAAAACACAACTGCTAATCACAGACAAAAGAACTCTGATGAATTCACACTAGAGCGGGATAGAATCCATTTGAGGAAGACTTTAGTGAAACTCAAGACAGCAGGCAAAAAAGCAATCAGTAATGCAGGCAGTGGTCGACAAACAGTCTGATAAGAAACAATATCTAAAATGACAAATAAAGAGGCAAAGATCAGTGACAAAGAGACGACAGTACTGTACAATGGGCCTCAGAAGCACACAGCTTTTAACCACAAACAGGAAATAACTGAAGAAGTGTTGTCAGTATTTGGTATATGAGTATATACAAAAATATATTTATATAAAATATATAAGATTTTCCCATCCAAATTCATTATTGTAACTTTTTTAATATGCTAAAGCTTCATGAAAATGACCCTAAAAGAATTAAATGATGATGATGGTGTAAATTCTACAATGATTTTGTTGCCACAGTAAGTTTATTTGACATTTTTGTAGACTTTTTTATATTAGAACATACATACAGTGGGTACGGAAAGTATTCAGACCCCCTTAAATTTTTCACTCTTTGTTAAGTATAATAAGTATAATAAGTCAAATAAAGGTGTAGAACCATCTCAAGGATGATCAGAAGAAATGGAAAGCACCTGAGTTAAATATATGAGTGTCACAGCAAAGGGTCTGAATACTTAGGGCCATGTGATATTTCAGTTTTTCTTTTTTAATAAATCTGCAACAATGTCAACAATTCTGTGTTTTTCTGTCAATATGGGGAGCTGTGTGTACATTTATGAGGAAGAAGAATGAACTTAAATGATTTTAGCAAATGGCTGCAATATAACAAAGAGTGAAAAATTTAAGGGGGTCTGAATACTTTCCGTACCCACTGTACTGTTTATTTTTGGTATTGATTCTTCAGAATCAATTTTATTGTACTGTGCTTGCTGAGTTGTGTGAAAGCTTCGAATAGTAATTGTAATCTCAAAGTCAGGAGGCCACTCTATCTTGTACTTGTAGTCTTAAACAATCTTTGCTATGAAAAATAAATATAAGTAGTTTATAAAATTAAAAAAAAATCAGTATGAGATGAATTCTATGCGATTGCAATCTGAATTCTAGACTCCCCTGAGGAAGGACGCAATACTAATTCATTTAAATGAAATCTTACCAGCCAGCAATGATGTGCTGAGAACACTGACTATGGAGAGAAAATAAAAACGATGTAAAACAAGGATGTACAAACTTACCAGAAGTAACAGAAATAGAACACAATGCTGTACATATCGCCATGTGTTTGTAATGAGTCTGAAAACTTGCTGATTGTTTTGTAGGACCTGTTTTTGTGCATGTAATTGGTTAAGTCCTTACCACAAATATTTGCACCCTCCATAAAATATATGTAATATATTATGTAATTATAGTGTATATAGTACAAAGTATATTATATATAAAATATATGTAATATATGTAAAGAGTAGCACAGACAGGAGCTCATACAGGAACATTGTATATTATTTATGTCACAGTGATGTTGAGTTCTGGATTCGGATTGGTCAGAATTTTCTATTTAAAGCTCCAACAGTAACGCAGCTGCAAATCATGTGTCGATATCTGAAGCTTATAAAGATCAAAGACAACCAGATTAGACAGAAAATAAATTCAGAATCAGAATCAAGTTTATTGGCCAAGTGTGTTGACACACACACACAAGGAATTTGGTTCCAGCTGTTAGTGACTCTCAAAAGTACAGACATAAATAAAACCTATGCAAGACAAAACAGACAATGTGAGATTCCAACAACCGTTAGAGGGTTACTGTTCAACAGTTTATAGGATTCTCTATAGTCCTTTTTATTTTACAGCAATTCCTCAAAAAAAAGTTAATCAGTTTGGGTGCAGCTCGCAAATATTAAATAAACCTATGATATACAGTACAGACCAAACGTTTGGACACACCTGCTCATTCAAAGAGTTTTCTTTATTTTCATGACTATGAAAATTGTAGAGTCACACTGAAGGCATCAAAACTATGAATTAACACATGTGGAATTATATATGGAATTATATACATAACAAAAAAGTGAACTAAAAATATGTCATATTGTAGGTTCTTCAAAGTAGGCATCAAGAGAATGCCAAGAGTGTGCAAAGCAGTAATCTAAGCAAAAGGTGGCTACATTGAAGAACCTACAATATGACATATTTTCAGTTCACTTTTTTGTTATGTATATAATTCCATATATAATTCCACATGTGTTAATTCATAGTTTTGATGCCTTCAGTGTGACTCTACAATTTTCATAGTCATGAAAATAAAGAAAACTCTTTGAATGAGAAGGTGTGTCCAAACTTTTGGTCTGTACTATATATCAAGACTCATTTGTAATTTTGATTTAATTGAATTGTAAACAATTAAAAATACAGACAATGCTTTATCTTCATCTGGCAAGGCATTACAGGTAGAAATTATTATTAATATGGTCAGTTTAATATTCCTCTTTTTTGGACAAACTGCATCTGTAATGCTTCTCTTTTCCTGTAGCAGTTAAATTACAATTACAAAATTACATTTTGTTTTAAGTTATGATGAATAAGAGTAAAAATGTTCCTTTACAATCTTTGGAAACTACAACAGCTACAGCTAGAGTGAAAACCCCCAAAATACCATCACTATTTTTACAATCATTTGTCTCAAAACTGTTTTTCTATAAATACAACTTAAGATTCAGAATTGAGAATTAGTTTATGTACAGCTTGTTTCTTTTCTCATTTAGAAAGGCAGTAAACAATTCCCAAAACGTGGTCATTATTGTTTTGGAATTATGTGTTTTTATGTGAAATCTCTGCAAATTTCTGCAAATTGAGAATATCTTCACAATAAATACTGTTCAAAGACTAGTAAGAAATGTGTAAAAAATAATTCTGCATTGTCGAGAGAATTTACTCTAAACATATAAAATGTGCAAATGATATCATTACATTATGAACAAGACAAATGTATTGATAAAAAATGTTGAATTTACCAAGCGTTAAAGTGAGACGACGTCTCAGCATCCTGCTCATTAAAGAGTTGTTCAGTTTGGTGCTAGATGGTGTGACACTGCTGCTGTGTTCTCAAACAGAAGCTCATGAGGGCTTGGTGATTGTTTCACAGTGTGTCTACAGAGCTGTAGTTTCTTTTTTACTCAGTTTCTGCTTACTATAGATGGCAAGTCTAAAATTGGCTTTGCTGCAGCAGCACAAAGCGTCGCTTGACAATGAAACGCTTTCCAAGATCTCAGAGTTTGAAAGATTTCTACTTCCTCTTTTTAATTCCTCTCAGACACATGACAAATTAAAGATAAAAAAAAAAAAGAAGCAGCTTCTGGAAATGTTCTAGAGGTAAAGGGATGTTAAAGTGAAAATAATGTGGTTTGCATGTTCCAAAGTGTTG